>NC_136487.1:96414452-96859452 GCF_053919585.1 Euprymna scolopes
GGCTTCAACAGGGGATCATTCGATCTGAAGTTGAATGCTCTACCACCAAGATATATCTCCAGATTATCATAGATTTTTTTTTTTTAAGAAAGAAATGATTTTCTGCACATTTATTATCTCCCTTGGCCGGTGTAACGTAAAATATTCCTCTGTAAAAATTATTATTTTATCTATAAGAAAGAAAACCTATTTTTAAGATTGATTTTTTTCGATTTTCGATTTTTTCGGATGAATTTCAATACAAGACATAACTAAGAACATTGCCAGACATAAATTAGTTTTGTGTGAAATTTGCAAAAAATAAGCCCAGCCGTTTCGGAACCTATGAGGAAGGAACTCAAACACACGTACACACAGTGTCTTTTATATAATAGTAGATATATATAGTGGCACCAAAAAGAAAACCACGCTCGTCATTTTTTCAAACCACAAATTAAAGCTTAATTGAATGTAACTGTTTAAACAACCTATACCTCATTTGATTCGTCTTTTATTTCTATACCATTTAACCTGTTCATATTTGACATTTTTACTGAAGTAACCTAATGTTCACGTCAATTGAAAAATTAACTTTAAATCGAGAAAGCAAAAAGAAACTCTGCAACAACAAATGAGTTTAAAACCAGCTTAAAATACCCACTTTTTAGACAATAAAGCATCTCTAATCTTAATTGTTATTGTTCCATGTTATACATTGTAACATTTAGTTTATATGCCTCGACTTTCTATTAGTGATCGTCAGGGGCTCATTAATCTTTACTTTTCTTGATTATCCAATCGAGAAATCTGCTGCAGATTGAAAGGTGATGAGAAAACGTTACGAATGACTGCAAAAGCACCGAAACACCGACAGTGTTTGTGGTGCCCCTAAATCTTGTCGTCATAGAGTTACTTCTTACAGGGAAGACAATAATTATCGTCTGGACTTCGATGACTCTTCATATTGGGCGAAAGTGATTTTTAGCAACGAAAGCAAATTCAATATACTAGGCAGTAATGGTAGGCAGTACGTCCGTCGAAGGAAGGACGAAGAATTTAATCCTAGGTGCACAGTATAAAAGCTTTAAGGTGACGGAGGTATAGTTTTGATGTGGGATGTTATTGGTGCCAATGATCTAGGGCCTATAGTTCGCTTGCAAAGTCGAATTAATTCGACCAAGTACATTAATATGTTGACTGAACATTTTCTACTCAACTTTAGTAGGAATTTGAATGATAATCCCATCTTCATGGAGGAATATGCTCCCATTTACACTGCTGGCAATGTGAAGAGGTTCCTTGAAGAGCATGATATTCCATCTTTTGCCTGCATAATCTCCAGGCTTCAATCCTATCGAAAACATATGGCATTACATCAAGCAACAGCTACGCAATGATAAAATTTGAAATCTGGAAGCACTTTGGACAAAAATTAAAGAGAAGTGGGATGTCCTTTTACGGGAGTATTGCTACAGACTAATTCATGGAATAGCAAAAGATGGCAGGTTGTCTAATAACAGAAGGGTTATGCTACTAAATATAAACTAGTTCATTGCGTTCTTATTGTGTTTATACTGCATTAATATTCTAAAGTTACATTTAAATAACAATTTGCAATTGTGGGGAGTTTCTTTTTGCATTCTCGATTTGAAGTTATCTGTTTTAAATTGAAGTGAACATTATGATACTTCAATTAATAGTGAAATATGCGCAGGTAAAATTATAGAGGAATAAAAGGCGAATAAAATGATGTATAGGTAGTTTAAACAGTTACATTAAATTTAGCTTTAATTTGTGATTTTTGAAAAAATGAGAAGTGCGGATTTTCTTTTTAGCGCCAATGCATATATAGATATATGTATATACATATATATACACACACATATATATATGTACACACACATACACACACGCACATACACACGCACACACACACACATATATATATATATATGTATATATGCGTGTTTTTCGGCTTGAATTGTGCTTGATGTATTCAAATGTTCTTTTGTCGAGACTGTTCAGTGAAACACCTGATCTCACAGATATGCTAATGAACTGCGAATTATATTAACATGAAAATATAAAGATTTTTGACAGCTAAAACCGAAACACTCACATGTATACACGGAATCATATATACACATCAGAGAACACAAACAAATACAAATACACAGATAAAAACAGCTCTTTACATAATACATCTATGTAGAGATTCGTCTATAATATAAATCTCACCTGTCTGTTTAAATGTATGTATGTATGAATGTATGTATGTATGTCTCGTAAAACATTCGAAGCTTCACGAGACTGGTATCATTTTAAAGCCGATCCTTCGGACGACAAATATCGAAAAATTCGCTAAAAACATTAATTTCTTCATCCTCAACGGAGCACGCACTTTTTTACAGGGAGGGGTCGCTTTTTTCCCCGATATTTTCGAAAGTCATCGCCTCTTTTCGATTGTCTCGACTTAATTTAATTAGCTTGTATATATATATATATATATATATATATATATATATATATATATATATATATATATATATATATATATATAAAATGGGTTCAGAAATTCCAACGAAAGAAAGATGTATATTTAGATAAGGGAGTAGTCGCCAACAATGTGTATTTTTTAACATTATTTTATTATTCCGTGTCTTGGTTTTTCATTCAGAATTATCTTTGGATCATTGTAATAATGTTTTTAAGTCATTGAAATCGTTTTTACGCGCGTTTCAGACGTTCTGTGAAGCGTCCTCGTCAGAAATTATTTTCAAATGTGTTGGAGATGTAAAAATGGCAATTTTCGTAGTTAATTTGAACCACCCCTTGGAAAAACTTCAAATTAACTACGAAAATTGCCATTTTTACACCTCCAACACATTTGAAAATAATTTCTGACGAGGACGCTTCACAGAACGTCTGAAACGCACGTAAAAACGATTCCAATGACTTAAAAGCATTATTACAATGATCCAAAGATAATTCTGAATGAAAAACCAAGACACGGAATAATAAAATAATGTTAAAAAATACACATTGTTGGTGACTACTCCCTCATATATATATATATATATATATATATATATATATATATATATATATATATATATATATATATATATATATATATATATATATATATTAGATGAATTAATTCAAAGCAGTGGTGGTGCAAGAATGAAAAAGCACAACTTGCAACAAAGAGCAAAACTCAAGACTGTTTTACCAAATAATGAAACAGCTCCATGGACAATAGAAATCGACTTTTGCCTCTCTCAACTTGAAATACGGTACCAACAACAACAACAACAACGACAACATCGACAACCAGAATATATCCAGAAGCCATGGTGTGAATATTATAACGAACTTAATCGCCATACAGTCAATGACGAATTTGTATTGGATCTTATTAAACCATGAATCAATCATAGCCCTTGATGAGGTTCCTTCTAGAGATGAGATAATAGCTTCTGTGGATCAATTGAACAACAACAAGGCGCCAGGAATAGATGGCTTAACAGCAGAGATTTTAAAGAATGGCGGTGAGAAAATGATTGATTTCCTAGTACAAGTCATTCGAAGGGTATGGGGAAGTGAAGTACCTCAAAACTTGAAAGATGCGATACCTGTGTCTTTGTTTAAGAAAGATTTGAGGTCGAACCGCGGCAATTTTAGGGGAATATCTTTGCTGTTTATTGTTTGTAAGGTGAATTCGATAATTATTCTGAATAGATTAGTTCACACAAATTTCAATGCGATTTTCGTGCAACTCGTGGATATGATGTGGATATGATTTCCAGTGCAGGCGATTGCAGGAAGAGTGCAGGGGAAAATCCTCCGTTGTATCAATGTTTAATCGACTTATCAAAAGTTGTTGATACTTTAAACTCTCTGGAAGATCGTACTGAAGTATGGAAACTCAGACGGTATCTACATCAGATATCGGACAACCGGCAGTGTATATAATGTCTGTAGAGTACTTCTCCAAACAAAAGTATATTCTTCATTGATGAAAGAGCTGCTCTACGCGGATAACTGTGATATCGTTACACATTCAAAAGAAGGCGAACAGGATTTGGTCGAAAAAGTCACTGTGACATATGTGGAAAATTATGCCTATATCTTACTGACCTCAAAAGCCATTTATGAAAATGTGTAAAACCATCCCTGCACCCCAATAAGGACACTGCAAGCAAAGTAGATTGAGTGTGCCAATTCTGTGGAAAAATCTATCGCAGTTTGGCTTATCTGAAGAGCCACTTGCAAACACATCTAATTCGAGGGAGGGTAGGGAGATGGACAGGGGACATTAAATAAAGGAGGTTGTCGAGCTCGAAACCGAGATGGCAGTCACCATATATATATATATATATATATATATATATATATATATATATTTATATATATATATATATATTTTATTACATTTTCACCCCAAACAAGGCACATTGCCACTTTGGTGTAGGGGGCTACTATCAGGGGCAGCAACTACTGGGGCACTATGTGGGGATTTGGGCAGCAAGATGTCGGTTCACGTTGCACTTGAACTTCTGCATGTCAGTACAGTTAGGGAAGCAGGAACCTGGAATGGAATTCCAGAGTCTAGCGGTTCTGGGGAAGAAACTACAGGAGTAGAAATATCTTTTACATCTAGGGATCTTTACTGTATATATATATATATATATATATATAGAGAGAGAGAGAGAGAGAGAGAGAGAGAGAGAGAAGGAGAGAGAGAAAGAGAATCAATCGATCGATCCATCGATCGATCCATCGATCGATCGATCGATAGACTGATAGAAACCTAATGTAAATGGAAATTCTCACTTACCATGATGCCTATTGTTCAGAAAAACAACAAAGAAGCAATTTGTAATTCATATGTAAAACATGAATGGTTTAAGATTTTTTTCTTCATAGCATATGCTGATGACGTTCGATGTTTGTATGTGAACACCTATGTATATTATTATTATTATTATTATTATTAGTAGTAGTAGTAGTAGTAGTAGTATAAAACTTTCGCGAAGCCTTTTTCTTATATATATAATCATACTAAATACACTGACTTAAACAGCTCTACTCAACACTTTCTTGTTATATGAAGAATAACGATCATATGAAAAGGCGTTATTGATATTTGATATAAAATTCAATATTGGAACGCTAAACAAAATAAAAAGTAATATCAGCACAAGCAATAATACTATAAATCTGTAGACAGGGAAAGAAAAATGGGGGTAGTGAGCTGAAATAAACTTGTGTAGAATTCTGATATTTTTTTAATTACCCCAAACAAGGCACAGTGCGACTTTGATGTAGTGAGACATGATTGAAGGGATACAATGTAGGGAGTTTAGAGGAAAGATATCTGTTCACATTACACTTGAACTTCTGCATGTCAGTACAGTTGGTAGAGCAGGAACTTGGAATGGAATTCCAAAGTCTAGCAGTTCTGGGGAAGAAACTGTTAGAGTAGAAGGCATTTTGGCATCTGGACACCTCTACTTTGTAGGGGTGTAATTTTGTAGCTTGTCGGGTTTGTCGGGGTATTTAGGCCGAGGACGTACAGGGGCTCGTAGTTCTTTGGAGCATGTACCATTAACATAGTTATAAAATAGGCAAAGGGATACAACATTTCGTCGATGGGACAGTTACTGAAGCCTAGCTGACAGTTTGGGACCTATTAGGTTTGCGACTCTCTTTTGAACCTTGTCCAAGAGATTAGTAGCAGATGCCCCAGCTCAAATCTGACAACAATACTCCATACATGGGCGAATGATGGCCTTGTAGAGGTACAGGATACTTTTAGGCGTCAGTAACCTTCTAGCACGATAGAGAGAACCCACTTTCCTCGCAGCAGACGCGGCAATGCCCTCGATGTATCTGTTACAACTCATGTTCATAGTGAATGCTAAGTTGAGGAGTTTGAACGAAGCTATTAGCGGTTGAGAACGTTTCTTGTTATTACTAAAGGAAACGAGTTTTGTCTTTGCAGCATTGAATGTTACCATCCAATTTTGTCCCCATTTCACTATAGACTGGAGGTCTTCCTGTGTCCATTCGTTTTCCTCTCGTACTTGCTGTAGAACGTGGTGTCATTAGCAAACATACCCATCTTAAAGACAATTTTATCAGGGATTCATTTATGAATATCAGAGATAATAAAGATGAAAGGATCGGCCATAGAGGAAAACCCCATTTATATCATATTGTTTTGACGTCTGTCCATCGAGGACAACCTGGATTGTTCTCTTACTTAAGAAGGATTTATTTAAGTTAAGTATTTGTTCAGTAATATGATCTGATTTTCATGAGAAGACCCTCGTGCCATACACTGTCAAAAACTTTAGATATATCTAGGGCTACTGGCTTACCTTCACCTGTTTTATCCAGTGCATGGTAAATCCCTTCAGAGATTACAATTAGAATATTTGCAGTAGAACGGGCGTGCCTAAATCCATATTGTTCATCGGACAGAGATTTGGCAACTGTAAGGTGATGGACTAGAGCTTAATTAATAATAGAATCAAATATTTTGGCGAAAAGAGGGAGGAGGCTAATGGGGCGATAATTTAATGGGTCAATTCTTTCGCCAGAATTCTTGTAAACTTGTACTACAGAAGCAAATTTCCTGCAGTTAGTTTAAAAAGTTGGAGAGAATTGGAGCAACCTCAGTGGATCATTTTTTGATAGTACAACTCGGATCAGATCAGCTCCACATGCTTTTGAGGTGTCTAAATTTTTTATGATATAATGCACTTGAGAAGGGGTAATTTTCAGATCATATAATGTGGGTTCCGCCCTCAAAGGAAAATCAGAGAGGTAGTAGTTTGTTGAGTCCAATGTTAGTTTGAAGCAAACCGACACGCGAGCATGTTAGCCTTCTCGTGCAAGTAACATCATGATTGCAGGATAGTGGGGGAATTGTTCATTGTCTATTATTTACTACACTGTTTTAGATTATCCACAAACCACGAGTTCCTAATTTCTGTGCTTCAATGCGCTTTCTGATGGTTTCGGTATATTCTTTCTTAGCGGTCGTTAGTTTGAGCAATGGCATCTGCGCAGGTTGAAGTAAACCATTGGGGAGAGTATGGTTTACTATAGAAATTCTTTGTGGGAATGTGTACTTCAATTGCTGCCTTAAACTATTCGGTAATCTCATTTGCACACTGTCCTACAGGAAGAAAAGAAATTTCTCCATTAGGCATCTCTGATGAGATCCCTGATAGCTTCCCTATCAGCTTTTTTTTAAGTACTTTGTCGTTTTGACCAATGGCTCTTCAGCTTTAGGTTAAGAATTAAGGCTGATTTCTACTATTATCAAAGCGTGATCAGCATTCTTGAGTGGGCTATGGGCATCCGTTACACAATGTTCGGGAATTGTGGTCAGAAATAGATCTATAAGTGAGACTTGTTGAGTTTGCCGATCTCGGAGACGGGTCGGAAACGTAACTGTTTGTGATAACGAATGAGTTATAGAGACGCTATGTGTTATGCTACCAGCTGCGTCTATGTAAGTAAAGAAACCAAGCCAATTACTGTGGTGGACATTAAAGTCACCAAATATGTGTACTTGCGCACTAGTATCAAAGGGAGAGTGGTGTATCTATGCTGTCAGAGACTTGATTGATTAGGGTGCAGTCATGGGTCGGTGAAGACCTGTAGAGATATGTAATATGAACAAAGCGTGGAATGAGACTCTTGGTATTCTACATACAAAGGCGCAACGACCAATAATTAATCATCCAGGTTCTAGAGAATTTTCTTACAAAAACTAAGACACCCCTTAAAATGTTCTTATTCTTTCGGGATGTTCTTATTCTTTCCAGGATCCGTTGCACAACGCACAAAACTGTGGCTAGCGTCATGAAGGCAGATCGAATTTTGCACGTCATGAAGGCAGATCGAATCAAGATTCTTTCAGTCGGTTTTCGGCAGAGACGACGAAATTCCGCCTATCATTTTCGAAAATGGAATCAGGCTCAATTCAGATGACTAATATTTAGCTTCTGTCATTAAGCGTTGGTGACTGCAGGAAGGCCATACGTCCAACAGCACACTTCAGCGTCGTTTCAAGCTTCCGGTAAATCTTTAAAGTGGCATTCTGTAAACTTCCGGGATTTCACCAGTTCCAATATCAAGCTATCTAACTCGATTAATCGCAACATTATGAACTATTATTTGTGGAGCACGTTTGAGAAAGACACCAACTGCATATGCTGCAAAATCAAAGCTGAGCTTATTGACAATATCAAATTAGTGTTCCAGCGTCACCTGAGGAGCACAGTACACACAACATGTTCCAGGTCCAGATCTCCTCTAGAGACAATTCGGGAGCGTGAAGATGACTTATTCAAGTACCTTGTATTCGATACAAGGTCATTTAAATATGCATTTTGAATTTTGAGAATGCGCCAATACATGACATAATATGATGTATTTTCTGTCTTTTCAGAAATGGTTTCAACTGTTTCCTCAAATGTTCTGTATATTTTATTATAAATGAAACTATATATAATTTTATCAACCATTGATACTTGCGGTCTCGGGAAAAAGTTGAGTTAAAGAGTACATCAGAAGAACGACTCCGTTCTTTATTCACTAACTACACAAACTGGATTTCCAGTGTTTCGTAGAATCACAAGTATCGATGGCTGATCAAATAAATGCTGCTTGTATTAAACTATTATGTTCTTACATACCTCATTTCTATTTATAAATTTATGAAAAATATGATAACATGGTAACATGAGGTTTAAAGATAGAAGCAGGATTCTCATTACTTACCGGGCAACGCCGGTATTATCTGCTATATGAAAAACAGAAAAAATATATGAGAAACCTTTCGTGTATTTATTCCATCTGCTATGACTAATGTATATTATTAGCACCATTGAAGCCAATGACTTTTCTGACGGTTTTATGTGATTTATTGAAATAAACACGCAATTTTTTCATGTATATTTTTTGCTTCCTGCTATTGATAACTTTCGAGGGTTATAGGAGTGCTTGAACAGTTTGATTTTGAATAATCGTTTGATAACGCATAAACATATGTAGTCAATGAAGCGAGCAGGGTTTGGGTGCTTCCACTCTCTCAACCTGTGCTAAGGTGGGATGGTGCGGTCTATCGTAAATATTACCTCTTTAAATATTTCCTTTAATGTTTACCTCATACTGTTGACTGTATACCGGTTGTAAATATCCATTTTTACGATGGGAAAGTCCCTTCATCTTCTGTAATTACTATTAGGGCTACCTGATGTTGACCGGGACCTAGAAAAGAAAATAGAAACTTTTTAAAATGCATGCGCTTTTTTTTAAATCAAAATTCACGTATCCTGAGTAATGCAGTTAAATGGTTATGCTGGTCTATATTTAAAATCCTTGCGGGAGTTTTTGGTATATTTCCTTTTAATGGATATCCGTCACGGAAGCAGACCCCACAATATTATTTCCCTCGTGTTAATAATAAATTATACTGATCCAATAAATTTTAACTTTATCATATTTTATTGGTTGATAAATCTGCGGACTGCAATAAACTGTGAAGTTCAGTCCAATTTATATTATTTGAAGTCTTCGGACTACTGTTCTTATCTTGAGTGTTAGTCTTAGAACGTTTCGGCCAATGTAACCTCCGACGTACTTCAGTAATGTGACGTTCAATCATTTCCGCTAGAAAATGAATGGACGTGAATACAAAGCAGACTTCTATTGGAACTAAAGGCGAAGGTTTTATTAACACGAAACCCATGGAAGGAAAATAAACGCATTTATGAGTTCGGTGTAAAAATACAAAAGTAAAAATCTGTTTTATTTTTCTGCATTTCAAATAGTTCGATTCTTCAACGTCAGCGCAAAGTGAACGAAGCATAAAAAATGACTAAGTTCACCATTCTCCACCCGCCTCCCCATTTAGCCGTGGCCTTCGTTATAAAGATGGCCGGCCAGCTGAAAAAATGACGTCATCGCCGAGGTCCCAACAAGCAAGATATGTGGAACTCTTAGACTGTCAATAATGAACAGTAATTTTTACAGACAGCGTTACAAAACTTCAAAATTGGATTAAAATAAAGAAATAAAGAAAGAACACGATTTATACTGAAACTCATCTAATATTAATAATAAAAAAATAATTAAAAAAAAAACACAAGTTATTTGTTTAAGTATATTATAAGCAATTGAATATTTCGTTGTATTATAGATTTTAAAGATTAGAATGCGTTCTTTAATTACTTATAAATTACATTTTAAAAAAGTGAAGGAACACGATTTGATTTGAAATAAACTTGAAGTTTATTTAATATAATTAAATGAAAATTATGCATGTAAGATTATGAATATTTGAAGCAGAACACAAGCAAAACATTTGATATGAGTTAAGACAATAAACAAATATTAAAATTAAACTTTTTTTAAAGCAAAATGAATATTTTTTTTAAATCAAAATGAATATTTTTTAATCAAAATGAATATTTTTAAATCAAAATGAACCACAATATTTTTTTCAAAATCAAAAACAATATTTTTAATAAATTCATGAAATATTGCACAGTAAAAAAATTAACCTAAAGAAAAAATCATGTTTCTTATTTAAGATTATTTCACCACATAACAAAAATAACATGCAAAATCATTTTTTATATCCATATTTTCAGTTTGTTAAAATACGTGGGTTTGTATTACTGTACACATAGATTCGAAAAAGTTGTCAAAAAACAAATATATAACAAATAAATGTTATCAAAGGCAAGATAAGTTACTTTTCTACCAAACTGGATATATTTTTCGTGTTTTTATTCAATGTAACATGTTTATTCAGCTCGAAAAACATGTTTACCGATGTATTCGAAAATTCCAGATGGCGTCTGATTCTCTCTTTAACACGGTAAGTTTGGGAAAAGGTGTTATAAATACAAAACCGGATAAAATACTGTTAAAAACTCGCTCAATATATGTTACCGTGACATAGGTTGACATATATTCGGCGGGTTTTTAATAGTATGTTGTATAGTTTTTTATTTATAACACCTTATCCCAAACTTACCGTGTTAAAGAGAGAATCAGACGCCATCTGGAATTTTCGAATACATCGGTAAACACTATGTTTTTCGAGCTGAATAAACATGTTACATTGAATAAAAACACGAAAAATATTTGGTAGAAAAGTAACTTATCTTGCCTTTGATAACATTTATTTGTTATATATTTGTTTTTGACAACTTTTTCGAATCTATGTGTACAGTAATACAAACCCAATTACGTTAATGAAATGAATTGTACTTATTTACTATGCCTCCCCAGAGTTAGACAGAGTTAGACACCAGGGTCGTTTTTTAACGTGGAGAAAAGGTACAAAAATAAAAATTGTCTCAGTCGTGAAGGATTTCTCCTCCACCGAAAGAGAACAAGAAATAGAATGCAGCATCTGGAGAACAGATACTACACTTTGATCTGGTCCCGAAGGCCAAGACTGTTTAAGACCACGAGTGAACGCGCGTTTTTTTTTTTTAGTTTAGTTTAGTTTCATATATATATATATATATATATATATATATATATACATATATATATATATATATATATATATATATATATATATATATATATATATATATATATAATAAGTATTTTTAAATTTTATCTTTCTAGCTTTAAAAAAAGTTTAAAAATTTTATCAGCCGGCATAATTTATTTTTAAATATTGAAAAATTTCAGGAAAATTAATTTTTGTTTAAAAACGTGTGTCAACAGCTTAAAAAATCGTGTTTTAAAGAGTCGATGTTGTCTCGCATTTTCATTAGTTTTGTATGCTGTAAAAAAAATTTTTTTAATATTAGCAATTTATTTGAAGCTTCTTCTTTTGAATGGTAGAACATTTAGGATGATAATATTGAATTAAATTATAGTTACATCGTGTTAAATACAGGGGGGGAGCACGTTAAAACTTACTTTGCTGAATGGAGATGGTGTAAAATCTTTTTTTTTTTTACTGCATTATAATTCTTTATCTTTCGGAAATGAAAATACTGTCACTTTTTGGTCCTTTACGATAATTTCCTCAGCAAGTTGGAACGATGCACCGTGAAGGCATTTTAATAAAAAAAGAAATATTACACTGACTTCAAGACGAATGCCTACCGGTGACTACCGGTGTCACCGGTATGGACTATCCGTGATGACGTCAGCAGATTAAATTATTTTTGCTCACCGGCCATCTTGTCTTTTAAGACGGTCTTGATTTAGCCCCAAAAATCCCCAGGGGACGTCAAATCCTGGTGAAAACGAACAAACGGTGCAGTTTAAAGCCTTAACATATGTAAATTTGAGTTCTGCACTATGCAAAAAAAGAAATGACTAAGTCCACCATTTGCCCCACTCCCATCTTGCCCCCAATGTCCCCAAGGCCTTGACATATTTAAATTTTAATTCAGCACCATGCAAAACTGCTAAATAGACATACACAGAATATTTTGGACAAATATGGTAAAATAGTTTTTTTAAAAAAATGAACCCTTTTTTTATTAACTGTAAAAGAGCCCCTGGGGCAAACCCAAGAGTTATCATGAAGTATAGACAAACAAAATTATATAGAAATCAGTTAGTTACAACTTTTCAGAAAGTTTTATAAAAATCCAAAGCATCAATTTTTTTATAAGCACAAAAGTGTAAATTTTAGTCATTTTAACCCGAAAGGCACCCCCGGGGGTAAAGCCGAAGTTTTCTCGGAAAATCCATTCTGTTACTTTTTTACTCATATGTTTAATGTTCGTGCAAAATTTTAAAAAATTCCAAGGCATAGTTATTGAGAAAAGTATGGACAGACGAACGGACGAACGGACAAGGGTGAATTTACAGGTCCACCCTCCTTTTATCCAGGGCCCAAAAAACATAAATGAAACTAAATATAAAACTATCAGAGGATATTTTTCAAATATATATTTGTATAAAAAGCGGGGTAATGTCACTAAATCTAGTATTGTGATGATTATGAGAAAGAAAACTATGTGTAGGCATTAAAATGTTATGAGAATCATTTCGACTAATACAGGACCTAAATATGTAAACTTAAAAAACTAACATGGCCGATATAAAGCATCTACAAAATGACCATGTTAGTTTTTAAGCGATTTTTTTACATATTTAAATGTGTATTTTTCGTGCTTAGATGCTTAAAATAAAATATTAACTCAAAATAATAATGTAATAATATTTAACATAAAAACATTTTTAATGCCTACACAGATTTGGTTTTCTCATAAGCAACTCAGTACTAGATTTACTGACATTACACCGCTTTTTATTAAAATATATTTGAAAAATGTTTATTGATAATTTTATAGTTATTTTTCATGTATGTTTTTTATATATTAATCTTAGAGAATCGAACTATTTTAAATGCAGAAAAAATAAAAGAGATTTTTACTTTTGTATTTTTACACCGAGCTCGTAAATGCATATATATTTCCTTCCATGGGTGTCGTGTTAATAAAACCTTTACCTTTAGTTTCGATAGAAATATGTTTTCTATCCAATCATTTCTTAGCAGATTCCGATCATCGTGATGAGTCTGAATGAAACGCGGATGAGATCATATATATTAATGTTTTAAAATTCTTATCTTGGTTATAAAATTCACGAAAATTTGAGAATCCTGGTATTCATTTAGTGGAAGATAAATTAAGTTTCTAATAGCGTATTAAAATAAACTAATATATTCAAATATGCATTTATTTTAAAATTGAATCGAAAATTAGAATAATACGAACAAAAAAAAACAACAAAAATTTTTTCTATCAGCCTAATACGCAGATTCCGTATCAGTCCATGTATTCATTTTTTCTAAGATAAAAGTGAACAAAGATTGATAAATGGGAAATTATGTTTCGTATGATTCGGGGGAGACAGCCTCTTCATCGCTCAAGTACACCTGGCTTAATAGATCAACTAAAATTGATATACGATCCACACTCGACACACACGATCGTCGCTATCAGTGCGTCGAATAATCACTTATTTATCTTTTTTTCACGCGTTATTCTCGTCCTTATCTTAACTGGTTCATTCCAGTTCATCGTTGTAAAACAGTAAATAAAAAAAAGATCATTTATTTGAGTTTTGTTCCGATTCAATCGAAACAATGAGTTCGCATTTAAAGAAACGCAACATTATCTTATTAAAAAACGATGCGTTAATCCAAGAAGTCGATTAAATCGTCTTAAATGATTAAACTTACTATTGAACAATAATAAAGAGTAATTTTTAGAGGCGGCGAACTTGAAATTAAAATAAATCACTGAAAAAATATTTTTATCATACAAATATGTGTTTTATTGCAAAGACTAATTTTCGGCATTTATAATTTAAATATTTTTATCATACAAATATGTGTTTTATTGCAAACACTAATTTTCGGCATTTATAATTTAAATATTTTTATCATACAAATATGTGTTTTATTGCAAAGACTAATTTTCGGCATTTATAAGTTAAATATAATTTCGAAAACATGCCACTCCGCGCAACTTGTGTGTATATCGTGTAATCTAGAGGCCCAATTTTCACAGTTTTACTTATGAAATTAGGCTGTATTTTGACACTAATGCATTGAATTTTGTTTTTCAAGTGGTATATTATGTCTGATTTATCAACATAGACATCTTCAAAATACCATCTTCAAAATAATACTCTAATAGTGTTAAGCCGCACAAAGGAGGTGGTGAGTTGACGGGTTCATTTCATGAAATTATTCGTTCATCAAATGTTTTTTTTTCCAGTAAATTGATCGGATCGCGCTATTCGTATGTGCCTTCGTCCAAGCTGAACTAAAAATAACCGGTAGTTGCCAAATCCGCAATTAAAGAAAATAGAGTTCTCAATTTAAAAATAACACACACACACAAACTGCTTTGGCTTCGAAAATTGTACCTAATAGATATTACATTCAAAAGTTACTGCAAACTCTTCATCTAATTATACAAATAAATATTAGTATGCATAGATAAATATTATTATTGTTTCGATGATTGTAATGCAATTTTAGTTATCTTTTCAATTAGAAATTAGTAAACGATGATACTTTCAATTCACTATGAATTCTTTGCTGGACACGCAGCTTGGTAAACAGTGTGAGGCCTATTAAATTAAATGCCATTTTCTTTGTATAAAAGGAAGAAACTAATGGTAGGTGCACCGGTCAAGATGTGGCAACAACACTCCATGCATTAACGAATCGTGGCTTCGTAGAGATACTGACAGGTGTAAGAGCCTAGGAAATATATTTTATTTATTTGTTTCCATTCATGTTATATGTCTATGTTGGGCCGAAAAGTTAAATTTGGACTCTTAGGTTGGATGCTATTGACCACAGCAATCAAACGATGCAATCAACTCATCAAAGTTCAAATTCATCCGGTTCCATCACATTTAATCCGCAATCCAGACACGATACTAAACTGTCTCAGACGCGATTGTGAAAGGTGTTCATCTTTATCCACCCCACCCCTACACTCCGATGTCCATTTGCTACTTTTGTCTTACCTATCTATCCTATTTTCAACGCTATCAATTACCCTAGCTCTTCCCCTCCTCAACCGCCTTTGGCAAGACTCAAATTTGCCCAAATTTTTAAGATTTAAGGTTGCGAAGTCACTCCACGAGGACCACTACTTCCAGTTCCACTTTGGGTTAAATAGTTATAATTGTTTACAAACAATTTGCCCACAAAACGATCAAATCGTATTCAAAGCTTATGCACAGTTTTTCTTTCCTCATACTGTAATATTTGAGGTGTGTCTCTAACAAAAATGTTGAAAACGCTATCATACATAAGAAAATGAAAAAGTCGATAAGACGTTTAAAGTTTACAATTAGGATTACTTGAGAGAATGTTATGTCACAGACGGGAAGTTGTTCGAAATAAGCAGATTCATCATTATCATCAAGTTGTGTCCTGCCTGGTGAGGGCAATGCCGGCTATGGCTCTCCATCTATCTATCTCTCTTTCGAGGCATTCATGAATTCATTGTTGCTCATTATTTTTGATGTTGCCCACGTGGTCAGACTGTTAACGTATCGCTATCGTCCTCTGCTTCCTGCCCTTGATTTTTCCTGTCAAGATAATATGTTCTATTCCGCCTTTTCCCTGGACATGACCCATGAATCTCTTTTATCTTTTTTATACTGTTATTATTGGAAACTGTCCGTGCTTGCCATTTCTGATACTTCCTGGTTGTTTTCTTTTCTGTTTAGGATATCTTCAAAATTCTCCTCAGTTGTCTTTTCCTCGTGCTGTTGATAAGCAGATTAAATCATTGTTTTATTGAGCGGCTGCGTATGAAAGAACGGAGACACATTCATGAAAAAAAACAAAAAAAAAACAAAGTAACAACGTTAAAATCATCTCCCATGGCTGGAATATACATGCGACTGGTGGGGCGCTTGTGAATTTGATATTTTCTAACAATTTAGCTGTAGAGGCCATCAAATACTGAAAAACTTGCTACTCTTCTCGAACATTGAATTTTTTAAATTTTTTTGAATTTTTTCCATGTTCTCTTTTTCTACAGTATTGAGATGCAAAAAATTTTAATGTAATTTCGCCGCTTATCTCCTCATTTTTTAAAAATCCCATTTCACCCGAAACAAGGCACAGTGCCACTTTGAGGTAGAGGGCTACTATCGGGGACCTAATTTGCAGGGATACTATGTGAGAAGATTTAGAATGCCTCATATATATATATATATATATATATATACTAGCAAAAGTACCCGTCGTTGACTGGGTTCAAAAACAGCCTACAGAAAATAGGCTCTGACTTATGAAAGTGTGATAAGTTATGAAAAGGAAGGGTTGTAAAGAGATAGCTTCGAATTTGGGTGTATCAAAACCAAAGCAAAATATGATGAAAGTAAAAATAAAATAGATAAACCCCATAATTTATTATACCATACCTGTTCACACTGAAACACTTATCACAATATCCTGTGGATCTATATTAAAAACCCTTGTTAAACTCTGTGACATATTTCCATTCTATGGAGGTCAGGCGCGAACGAACACCCCATAATTTTATCATACCATATTTCTTTAAACATAATTATCAAAGTATACTTACGCAGATAGATATGAAAAGTCTTTATTAAAGTTTGTGCATATTTCCATTCTATGGAGGCCAGGCGCGAACGCAGACCCCACAATTTTATTATACCATCCGTATTTAAGTTAAAACATACTTATCAAAGTATTCTTATGTACATCTATATCAAAAACACTTGTAAACGTTTTTTTTTTAATTTTTACATTTTTTATTTCCATACTTTGTGTACCAGGAGCGTACGCAAACCCCATAATTTTAATGAATCATCATTATGCCAGATCAAACATACCCATTCATGTGTCTTGATACATCTTCTATCATTATATGTGATCAGTTTTCTATAATAGTCAACCATATAAGAACCTATTCGTGACCAGACACACACACAGACGTTCAGCTTTATATATATATATATATATATATATATATATATATATATATATATATATATTGGTATATTTAGGCAGCATTTTTTCATTCAAGCAAATATTATTAAATACAACGGAGACATTTTGTCTTATAATTCTTTTTTTTAATTTTTCAATTTTCCGTATTGTCTTTTTTGTTTCAAAATCAAAAATATTAATAAAGGATCCATACATGTTGCTGTTACGAGCGCTTTCGATTCGTCCACGAATCATCATCAGGTGTTAAAAATACAGGATTGCGAAAATGAGGATTAAAAATGAAAACTAAAATATATATAGTCAGTGATGAGTTAAAATAAAAGTCGATTAAGAATAAAAGTCGATTAAAAATTCGAGTGTTAAAACCAGCAAGTTCGTAGACACCATGTACGAAGTCCGTCCAACACGGACTACGCAAGACATTTCAGAACGTTACTGCTTTTTTGAAATGCAATGTCATTTATATTAGGTTGAAGAGTTCTAATGTACGACGCTTCAAGAATCTTTAATTTTTTTACATTATTTTCCCGTTGTATAATTTTTGTGTTGTCAACGAGGACCTATACAACGGGAAAATAATGTAAAAAAATTAAAGATTCTTGAAGCGTCGTACATTAGAACTCTTCAACCTAATATAAATGACATTGCATTTCAAAAAAGCAGTAACGTTCTGAAATGTCTTGCGTAGTCCGTGTTGGACGGACTTCGTACATGGTGTCTGCGAACTTGCTGGTTTTAACACTCGAATTTTTAATCGACTTTTATTCTTAATCGACTTTTATTTTAACTCATCACTGACTATATATATTTTAGTTTTCATTTTTAATCCTCATTTTCGCAATCCTGTATTTTTAACGCCTGATGATGATTCGTGGACGAATCGAAAGCGCTCGTAACAGCAACATGTATGGATCCTTTATTAATATTTTTGATTTTGAAACAAAAAAGACAATACGGAAAATTGAAAAATTAAAAAAAAGAATTATAAGACAAAATGTCTCCGTTGTATTTAATAATATTTGCTTGAATATATATATATATATATATCTATATATATATATATATATATATATATATATATATATATATATATATATATATATATATATATATATATATATATATATATATATATATATTGCTCTTGACTTCACAGTAGCCTCTTCATTTCAGACAGCAGCTAATGATCATATATTTGCATCCCTCCTTTAAACAACCACCACCGCCACTTTAATTCTTATTAAATGCACATCATCTGCTCACGTGGAGAAACAATTTCAGAGGTTTTACGTTTTGTGTCAAGAGGTTACCCTGTGGTTTTCCTCTGCACCGGCTTCCGATATGCAAAGTTCCTACTCTAAAGCATAAGCTTAGCCTTACAACGGGGTCACGCATTGCTCGAGCAGGTTTTGCAATGAACATAAATGGAACGACACTGGGATTTGTTCTTTTCTTAATCTATATCACTGAGCGTAATTTACAGCGAGGCGAGGTCGAACGTTCGTTAACGGCAAGTTAATTCCTGGTAGCAACATCTCACCCCATCTCTGTCTGTCTGTCTCTCTCTCTCTCTCTCTCTCTCTCTCTCTCTCTCTCTCTCTCGTGTTCTTTGTTTCTCTCTTTCTCTTTTAATCCTGTGTTTATTTCCACTTCGTTTAGAATAGGTTTCAGCTTCTCACACCCTATTCATTGTTTTGGCATCTTACCTTTTTCTCAGAAAAGCAAAGAATGTTTTACACATAAAATCTTCGGACAGGATTTGTACATTTTATACAAAAGGTTACATAACCTATAGTTGTTTTGTGAACGATCTTAAGCTTAAACTATATATGAAGCTGCATATCTGGTTTAGGGGTGTCAATCAGGAGTTTGCACTCTCAACTCCTACCTGCTTTTCATGTCGCTTTATGCTCATATCAAATTTCTCTATGTATTCCTGTTAGTAAACCAACCTCCCATTGCGCTTTCCTCATAACATTTCCTTGCTAAACTCGTAGATGTTCGTTATTAAGTCTTCGTTTTTCTAGTTATCACTTCCTGTGTCACACATGCTGGTAGATTTACCTTTCTTACTGTAATAGTTCGCTTTGGTCGTCGATTGCTTTTTTTTTGGTCCGTATGCGTTTACTTCAAAGAGTTTATCATTTATTTGTTATAAAATGTTTAGTTATTGTTCCTAAATGCCGATATGCAATTTTGGAGTTAATATTAATATTATCTCTGTTTCTTTGACCACACCCCCTTCCAGATTTTACAGCAGCTTTGAGCACAATGGTTTCTTCATCATTTACTTTCTTTCTCCTTTTCGTTCTCTTTTCTTTGTTTCTTTATTTCTACCTCTTTATAATTTAGTCACTGTCTCTTTATCTATCCTGTAATTTCTTTGTCTGTGTGCCCTTCTATCTGCCTCTATCTCTCTATTTGTATTTCTGCTCTCTCTCTCTCTCTCTCTCTCTCTCTCTCTCTCTCTCCTTCTGTTTTATCTGCCAATCTTTGTTGCTTTATTCGCATTGTACTGTGACAGACGTTTCCAATTTTGCGCCTTCTTGTCATATGACAAGAAGGCGCAAAATTGGAAACGTTTGTCACAGTACAATGTAAAAGTTACAACTTTACCGAATCCCTTTTCAATACTTCTTCTTCATCATTTTACATCCTCCACCACCACCACCACCACCACCACCACCACTTCTCCCCCTTCTCTCTCTCATGCTGCTCTACATCGTATCTATTTCCTACTTTTTCGTTTTAGTTCTTAAAATTTCAATTTTCTTTCTTTCTTATTTTTTCTTTATTTGACACTCGCTATGTTGGATGCCAACGCAAACCAGGAATCAAAGGAAGAAAAACACTAAACGTCACCAGGGGGTTACATACATTTATACAGATATCTTCTGTTTATAGAAATACTTCCAGTGCTAGCCGGTGTTGCCCAGATATAAACAGTTCTCTGTAGTAAACCTGGCTGAATTCAAGCGTACCAAAAATGGATGTTAAAGATATCCAACCGTAATATGTTGTTACAAATTTGTACTTTGTAATATGGAATTGAAAGTAAATGAAGGGTGGGGCTACGTCAAATACGTCAATTCCACTGACTTACAAGAGTATCGATTGTCATGAATACGCAAAACTTGTTGCACCCATTATTAATATTTTCAAATACAGATATTTTTTTTATTTCATTTTCATCCCGAATAAGGCACAGTGCCACTCTGATGTGGGGGTAATATAGGGGACATAAATTGCAGGGATACTATTTGGGAGTTGAGCAGCAAGATTTCTGTCCACATTACACTTGAACTTCTGCATGTCAGTACAGTTGGGAAAAGCAGAATCCCGGAAGTGAATTCCAAAGTCTAGAAGTTCTGGGGAAGAAACTGCTAGAGTAGAAGGCTTTCTTACATCTAGTGATCTCTACTGTGTAGGGGTGGGATTTTAATGCTTGTCGAGTTTGTCGGGGGTATTTACGCCGAGAAGGTACAAGGAATTGTAGTTCGTAGGAGAATATACCATTAAAATACTTTCAAAACAGGCAGAAAGATGCAATATTTCGTCGATGGGACAGTGGCTGAAGCTTGGGTGACAGTTCAAGACCTATCAGGTTAGCGACTCTCTTTTGAACCCTGTCCAGGAACGAGAGACTAGTAGCAGATGCATCAGCCCAAATGTGACAACAATACTGTATACATCGGCGAATGGTGGCCTTGTAGAGGAACAAGATACTTTCAAACCTAAGTAACCTTTTAGCACGGTAGATAAAGCCCACTTTCCTCGTAGCAGCCCTGGCAATGCTCTTAAATTATCTGCCCCAACTCATGTTCCCTGTGAACATTAAGCCGAGGAGTTTGAAAGAAGTACTTTTAGGTAATGTATCTTTAGCCACAGCTATTTGTGGTTGAAGAGGTTTCTTGTAATTATCGAAGGAAACAAGCTTAGTATTGGCAGCATTGAATGTGACCATCCATTTTTGTCCCCATTCCACTAGTGTTTCTGCCATTTCCTTAGATATGTGTTTATTTATTTTCCCCTCGTGCCTGTTATAGAGCATTGTGTCATCAGCAAATATACCCATCTGAGAGACAATTTTATCAGGGAGGTCATTTATGAATATTAGAAATAATAAAGGTTTAAGGATTGACCTCTGAGGTACACCCGCGTTTTTCAGATGTACGACCGTTGAGGACAAATTCTTCTCTTACTTGAGAAGGATTTAATTGTTTTAAGTATTCGTCCAGTGATACTGTATGATTTGATTTTTCTAAGACCATCGTGCCAAACCTGTCAAAAGCCTTAGATATATCTAGGGCTACCGCTCTCTTGATTTGTCCAGTGAATATTATACATGTTCAGAGATTACAGTAAGGATATCTGATGTAGAACGGACTTGCTTAAATTCATGTTGTTGGTCGGTCGGAAATTTAGCAACTGTAAGGTTATGTACTAGAACTTGGTAAATTATGGACTCGAATATTTTTGTGAAAAGCAAGAGGAGGCTAACGGGGCGATAATTTAATGGGTCACTAGCAGAAGAAGGGGTAATAAGACAAGTTGATAGAGAGAAGGGAAAGCGAAATGGATTGTCTGTGGAAGAATGTGGGAAAATGTTGGTACCTAATACGTGTAATTGACATAGACATAAGCGATTACTCTCATCCGAGTTTAAAACACGTTGAACGTGCATTTCTTGCAAGAACTCATGAGTTGAAATATCGACAATTTCGGCAAACAGTAATATTTCTAACACTGTAAAAGGGATGTGCGTACAAAACAGTAAAAATACAATCTTTCAAAAGATTTTGGCGGATATTTTGTATTCCTAATTGTTACATGCTCTGTTTCTCTTTCCTGTTCATTATACACACACTTATTTCTCTCTTATTTATTGAATCTGATTATCTCTCTTCTTTTTCCTTAGCCGGTCCATTTCGCTTTCTATCCCTCTATCAACTTGTTTTATTACCTCTTTTTCTGCACGAGCCATTCTCTTTATGTTTTTCCCCTTTCTCTCTCTCTTTCTGTCTCTCTCTCTCTCTCTCTCTTTCTGTTTCCCATTCTTTTGTCGGTCTCATTTTCTCTCTTTGTGGCTGTCTCATATTCTCTTCCCGTCTCTCTGTGTCCTGCTCTGTCACTTTCGCCTTCTCTCACTTCTCCTTTCTACAAGTTCTAAAATTCTTATTTCCAACTACAACGAAATCATATTCCAATTATTTAAACAAAACTAATGTTTCTCCTAACAGAAGTAAACATTTCTCTTAACTCAAAATTCCAATCTCGTAATTTTTACACAGTCGATGGATTTGATTAGTTAGAATTATTATTAAAACATCTTCGTATTACAGACTAGTGCAGAGACAAGTGTCCTTTTAAAATAGAGTTAATATAAATACGACGTCCCTCTCTTTCTACCCATCGATACGATTAAAAACAAATCCCTACACTAAGATCAAACATAATTTTTCTGGTAATAGCTAGTAATGAATGATTGTATACTCCCAGAAAGTCCGGCGTTTAAGCTCCCTATCCTAATATTCGCGGTTAACATGAATTGGGATATATACATAGAAAATATTGTCAAGTTTGATGCAAAAAAGGAGAAAACGGCCGATAATGCAAATATCCTATATCTATATAAAGTCGCCATTTGTCCATACATGCAGTATTGTTGCCATATCTGGGCTGGTGCACCAATCCTACTTTCAAAGTATAAAGTACAAAATAGTATAAAAAAAGGTGTTTGCAACCTAAATAGGGTCTCGTTGTCTACCAAGATCCGCGCTGTCTACAAAGATCACGCAATGTGCTCCGATAAACTTACTGCACTTGTTGTCCTCAACGAAAATAGCCCCAACCAACTAGATTAGCAGTAATGCCACATCCCTTCAATTCACTGAAGATGTCTTCAGACATAAAACTTTCTACTCTACTTGCTTCTTTTCTCAAATCGCTTGTCTTTGGAATCCTCTCCTTCTCTCTCTTTTTTTCGATTGTACAACACGTAGAAATTTAAATGAAATGTAAACAAATATCTGCTACACAAATCACCACTTAGGATGCCCCGTCCGCTATGAATCGTTTAGACTCTTATGTCTTAGTAACAATATGCCTTGTTTGGAGTGAACAAAAAACAGTTGAAGTAAAGTTGAAGTGACCGTTCAAATACCTAACCGAGTTCGTCCAAATTGATTGAATATATCATAATAAAAAATTATTGAAACCTCGAATGCAAAATACTATTTTATATGAGATTAATTTGTTATTTATTATTTTTATAAATAATCATTATTTCAACGTGTGATTTATAAAATATTTTGGGAGTGGGTCGTGATAAATACTGATTTAACCCTAAAAAAGAAATAGCTGCATGTTTATTTTGGGACACACACACGCACACACACACACACACATATATATATATATATATATATATGTATATATACATATATATATATATGCATACATATATACATATATATATACATATATATATATATATATATATATATATATATATATATATATATATATACAGATTTTAATTAAAGTAACAGAGTATTTTAGTTTAAATTCATTTTTGGTAATAAAATTCCAATGTTATATTTTTCTGATGTTTTTTGATTTTTAAATGTTTTGAAAATTTTATTGAATTATAACTGCTTTTAGATTTTAAAATGCTTTTAAAGTTTTCATGATTTTTTTAATATTTTCAAAAGTTAAAAAAAAATAATTTAAAAAAATTAATTTTTCAAACTTTTTTAGAAGAATCTTTTTCAATTTCATTATTTTAGTTATTTTTCCACGCATATTATTATTATTATTATTATTATTATTATTATTATTATTATTATTATTATTATTATTATTATTATTTCACTGGGATAACTTTTAGTTTAATCGAGTTTATAGTTTTTAAAAACTTTTTAATTTTTTGGCTTTATCTATTATTAGTAAGTTTATATTAATCAATCTAATCAATATTTATATATTTAATTTAATTCTTTGTATGTCTTTCATATATTATATTATATTTATTATATATTTATTTCATTATTATTCCCATCAAAATAATACAACTGCTATTAATTAATCTACTTATATTAATCAATTTAAAGTTATTCTTAAACAGATAATTTACATACGGTTTGTCGGTATTCAATACTTTTAACGTTCAGCGAAACGCCATTTCCGGGGACACAGATAAAGACTGAGATCGAAAAGAGCCCGACATAGGCGACTAGATATTAGTCTTCTTTGTTTGGAATTGTAAGCGACGGTATCGATGTTTTCTGATCTTTTGTAACGTATATATACATAAATATTAGCTCTTATTTTGAAATTGTCTTGGTAATTGAGCGCTCTGCTATTCTCTCCCACAAATACAAATACAAACACAAACACAAACACACACACACACATATATATATATATATATGTATATACATATATATATATGTATATGTATATATATATATATGTATATATTATAAATTGCTACTCAAGATTTTAGAAGATTTAGCCCCCCCCCTCTTCAGCCGCATCTTCTACTAATGTATCTATCGAGAGATAATTTTAATATTAAACGACTTGAAGAAATGAATGTAATTTGGGCATGCGCAGAAAGAAGTAAATGTATATTAATATAAAAGTAAACAGTTTAAATTTCAACTTGTCAATATATGCCTCTACACGTTTTTTATACATCCAAACAAAACTTTTACTCGTTATACATTATTCTAGGTCTATGATTAGTATTTCCTGTTAATTTTAGTGTTCTGTGATCAGTAGTTTATCGATTAAATATTTACACACAGACAGATACATACATGCATCTACTATTTTATTTATATGAATTAACATCAATTTGCCTAGACGATAGTGTATATGCAAGGTCAGGTGGGTTTATTTTTAATTTAGAATTAAGAATTCTCTGCAAAACGGAAAAGAACATTAGCACTGAAATGCTAAAATTTTGTTCAATAAAGTAACAGTCTTAAGCAGAACTGTGGGTTATATTAAAATCAAAATAATCATTGAAATAATAAAACAAAAAAAAACAAAGAAGGATGGTTCATTAAGAAACCGTCATATTTTTCAATTTGATATGCAAATTACTTACCACTATGCTCATTTATACATAAGCCGCATATAATAACAATGCCGATATAAACATCGGAACAGTATTGCCACTGTTTATTTTCCTTTCCAGGAATGTAGACAAATACACATAATCAGAGTTTCATGTGGAGAAAATCTATCCGGATTGTGACATAAATATAAAACTCCTTCAGTGTAGAAGGGTTTCTCCTTCACTGACCGAGGACAAAAAGAAAATCAAATGTTGTATCCAAACATATACTACACTTTGCTCCTAGCCAGAAGACAAAGGAGATTTGATGCCATCTCAGTTTTTTTTGTTTTATCCTAGACTAGTTGTTCAACCAAAATTTGTGAGTCATGTCTAACCTACTATATAATATATGTCTGTAGGAGAGATATATAGAAGTGATTCAGCAGCCAAGACAGAACTCGAACCGAGCACACCGAGCCTGTAACTACGACACTACGCAACTTCCACACGTATAACATTACATACACACACACATGCGTATGCAAGTGCGCGCGTGTGTGTGAACATATCCAGTGTGTGTAACACGAGTATGACAAATGGAGATCAAGTGCTTGTTATACCAAGCAGCTCCCCACTGTTTGTGGATCTGTTTTTTACCAAATTACACGAGCAGAACCGGAAATGAACGTTGGGCAGCATCTGTTTTATTTGAATGAACAGCAGGACAAACTCCACCGATTTGCCACCGACCCTTTCGCCCTTTTCACATGGTAACCACCGTGCGGCTGTTGAAAAGAAAAAAAGACGTTACGAAACGCTTCGCGTGCATATTTCTAACTACTTCCAAATCTGCCAAATAACCATCGCCGTCGGTGCGTTTGGGCTAAGGCGTTTTGTAATGGGATGGGGTAGAGCAGATATAGATGAGATAGCAGAGAAAATAGACAGAAATAGTTCGTTATAATTAAACAACTAGATCTGGACCAATTCCGACAGATATAAAAAAAAATCGTATAGATATACGGAGAGATAGACGTTGATTGATAGACATGTATAATGCATCGTGCGAAACAGTGTGAAAAAAAAAACTTTACTGAAACACACACACACACACACACACATATATATATATAACAATTATAAATAATAAATACCGACTTATCGTAAAATAAAAGTATATGTGTGTGTGTGTGTGTGTGTGTGTGTGTGTGTGTGTGTGTATGTTTATGTATAAGGAACTTTGTGTGTGTGTGAATTCATTCCCGATGAACTCGAAAATGTCCGGGTCGATTTTTATGAAACTTCACACCAGGTTAATTTATGTGCATGGCAGTGTTCTTTATATAGGTTTTGTATCAGAGTGTCTCAATATGTATCGATAATCAATAATCGAAATATTCCGATGAAAAGAAGGAACAGGCGATTTTGACTAAAGTGGACATTTACACAGCCTAACATCACAAGTGCATTTAAGAAGTTTTTTTACCACACAAGTCGAAAGGCCCAACATATAAAATCAACAGTAGATTCTTTGATATGGCAATGCCACTTTCAAAATGTTTCTATTTGAAGCACAATTTAACAATGATACTTGATCTTTTTTATTTTGAACTTTCAACCCATCATCACAACACAACCAGTAATTCCAGGCATATAAAATCAACAGTAAGTTTTTGATATGACAAAGACGCGTTTAGAATGGATGTTTCTGTTTAGAGCATAATTACATAATGGTACTTGACTTTTGCATTTAAAACTTTAATGAAAGCTATTACATATGAAAATGTGTTTATAAAATGAACAGTAGGTTCTCTACAGTGCAATGTGAACTAGAATATATTGTAAACTTAGTCACTGCAAGAGGCATATAAAGTTTCTGCCGGGTGCATCGCGATGTGTCCCAAATAGACAATCCATCAATCTGATTGAATAATGTGCTATTTTATCGATATCAATGAAAATAAAAATATAGGAGTGTGAAACATTCGTTGGTCATCATTCAATCCAGACAACCTAGGGTAATTCTGCTAGTATATATATATATATATATATATATATATATATATATATATATATATATATATATATATATATATAATATATTTTTTAAATACCTACAGACACTAGTGTTTCATCCTTTCGGGAATTATCAGTGCAGCGTGTAACAATTACTGCCGGCCGGGTGATTTGAACCTGGCACGAAGTCATCTCTGACTATATATATATATATATATATATATATATATATATATATATATATATATATATATATATATATATATATATATATGAAAAACACACTCAGAGAATCATTAGATGTGAAATGTTCTCCAGAATAACCCTTCACTTAAAAAGCCTTTATATAAAATATATCTGAAGAGAGCTGTACAAAGCTTGAAACGCGTTATAAAAATATTTAAAAATAAAAATATGATAAAAGCTGAAAAACCCACAATTATTGATTGCTACACTCTTTTAAATATACATTTTTCGCTCGTTGGAACCACACAACCATCACTTTAATTTCTCCCAAAATAAGCACAGCCTTGATAGTCGTTTTAAATTCTTTTTTCTACGCACATCTTTTCATTGCCCCCATTTGTGAATTATTCCATGGATTTCTGCATTTTGGATTACTTTGGGCCATCTTCCAATTACGCGATTCCCTTGGATTTTACTTGTGGAAATGGAAACTTTTTTGGATTTTGATTTTTGGATTTTACCGTTATTAGATATTTTCCCCTTCACCAGACTATCCATTCACGTGAAATCAATTTTTCTTCACCATATTTCCTCTCCTTCATATTTGTTACCAAGTAAGATCTATGACTTACTTGTAGTTTCATCAAATACTTTTGCAAGCAACATCCGATCCCGCATTTTGCTAAATCCTACCTTCTGATGTGAAGGAAAGTATTTCTCTGAAACTCCGCGGAGTACGGACTATCCACCTATTTTGTGCTTCCTTTTTAAAATTAAATATGTTTTTAACTCTTTTTCAACGTGTTTTAACATGTTTTATTAACTACTTGTTCTTATATATATATATATATATATATATATATATATATATATATATATATATATATATAGGTTACTCATTTACTTGAAATGTTCTTGGTTTGTCTATACCAATTGTAATGGATTCAAAATTCTTTCTCATAAGTAAAGTTTTTTTATAATGAAAAATTTATTCAAGTAAAATTCCGATGAGTACGTGACTAAATATGCAGCAATAATATAATTTTGCAGATTTGTTAGTCACAATCCGACATAATATTGTAATGGATACCTTTTGAAAAGTAATAAATGACCAACTTAATATACTTGATTTTAAGAACTTGGAGAATTATTATATTACACTGTCATGTGAAATATTCACGCATGCACATGCAACAGTTAACGAACAGAAAAAAAACCGACGACCCCACGTAGCAACTATTCAATTTTGACTCTTTAGCAGCCCGTTTTTCGGATGCAAATCGATTAAAATGTTTTCCGCATGTCTGAATATCCTGTATACAAAATTCCAAGTCTGTAAATAAAACTCCGCTGAGTATATAGGTTGAGAAGTGTCCACTCACACGCACACACACATTCTCACTTTTATATATACTAGCAAGGCGCCCGGCGTTGCCCGGTCGTAAAATACGCATAAATGTTATATTTCAGTTTATATAGAAACTGAGACATGTGTATACGTGTATTATGTTTTTTCTAAATAGTTCACTTCTTGTGAGTAAAAAAAAAATAATACTCAACTTGAGTTCAAACCCAAGATAGCGAATCAATTACGATAACCATTACACTATTACTCCAGCTTGACACGTCCTTTACCAAGTATTTTCAAACTTTCTTATTCTTAACATAAGAAGTTGTCACGTTTCACAGTCGCGCACGCACATTCGTGATACAGTTAAAAACAGAAAAAAATCTGACGATCCCCACGTACTAATTTTCCATTTTGACCTCTTACCAGCCATTTTTTTCCGGGTAGAAATCGATTAAAAATTTCCACATCACTGAATAGTCTATATGCCAAATTTCAAATCTTTAGATCAAAAATTGTTGAGTATATAGGTTGAGTAGTGCCGTCGCACACGTTCTCACTTATATATATATATATATATATATATATATATATATATATATATATATATATATATATATATATATATATATATAATTTCAGGATAATATTTTCCAGAGGTGAAGCAAACAACACATTTTAACCAGGTTCATACGATAGTACTCAATACCGAAAAAGGACAAGATACACTTTTTTTTTGTTTTGCATAAGCATCTATATGTCGCTATACATTCATGAGCATGTTTCGATCAGCCACTTAAAAGTGACTAGGCGATATTGCTGATACAAAAGTGAAGTCCATATATATATATATATATATATATATATATATATATATATATATATATGTATATTTGTAGTCATCGACATACAGTCCTGTTTCGTTGTATCACAACTCATCAGTGCGCTAGACCAGCATCTCTCCCAAGCCAAGGATTGAACCTAGAACTGTCGTGTTGGCAGTTCTCCCACTCGACCATGGGATTGACGCCCGTAAATAACTCGTCGGAAAGTCTATTTAAATAGACACCCGCCACCGCTTTTATAGTGCTCAAATCGCCTGTTCGTAAACAAATAAACAACGAACTTCGCATTTTAAGCCAATTAAGTAGCGGGTGAGATTATTTACGACTGTGCTCTACCCAAAGAGGGGGGGCTTAAAATATATTTGTAGTCATCGACATACAGTCCTGTTTCGTTGTATCACAACTCATCAGTGCCGCTAGACCAGCATCTCTCCCAAGCCAAGGATGGACCCTAGAACCTATATGGGGAAATATGTTCATTCAGTTATATTTTATCTTCTTTTAATAATATTTTTATGTATGAAGCTAGATGTGACTACAGAGCATGTAACAAATGACAAAAGTATATTTTGCAAATTTTGTCGTGTTGACAATCTTACCGTTTATTTTCCTAAGTACCTTGGCGTACACAATTCTTTACAGCATTTAGTAGCGCAAAATCATTCATGTAATTATCATGTCACTTCTTGAATTTATTTCGCCTTTTACTCATCAGAAGAAAAACACTTCAAGTTCAAACATCATAATAAAGGCAAATCTATGCTTGATTAAAAAATCCGAAAATTGAGAGAGTAGTTACAATTACCTTTTTTTAATTTTGTCACACCATTTTTTTAATTTTGTCACACCATTTTTTTAATTTTGTCACACCATTTTTTTATTTTGTCACACCATTTTTTTTTAATTTTGTCACACCATTTTTTTTAATTTTGTCACACTATTTTTTTAATTTTGTCACACTATTTTTTAAATTTTGTCACACCATTTTTTTAATTTTGTCACACCATTTTTTTAATTTTGTCACACCATTTTTTTAATTTGCTGAGAATTGAAAATGAATTGTGCACGTCAACCTACTTAAGAAAATAAAGAGTAAGATAGTCAACATCTGGAAATTTTGAAAATGGATATTTGTCATTTATATATATATATATATATATATATATATATATATATATATATATATATACTCAGAGAAACACCCGTTGTTACCCGGGATTTGATCAATGAATGTTTCATATTCTTCTATTATATATATATATATATATATATATATATATATATATATATATATATATATATATACACGACATAAACGACAAACAACCACAAAATTCGCGCATAAGCCTGAAGAGTCCTAGAGTGGATGAAACGCGGAATATTCAGTGTAGCTTAATCGCCATATATATTTTATAACATACTAACTAGCTCTATCTACGCATTGAGCACTTTTGAAGTAAATACTTAAATTTTACGCATAAATTTATTCTTTCGTAGATTAATTTATGTGAGTAAATTAAGTAGTTATATATATATATATACATTAGCGCTCAAAACTAAGGGACAAAATTTAAGTTATATATATATATATATATTAGCGCTCAAAACTAATGGACAGAATTTAAAAACCTTATATTTGTTAAAAATAACAAGTGTAAAAAGCTGACATTTTGACAACTGGTAGTCGTTATCATCCATAATAACAATGTAAACAGCCAAAAAAACGATAAAAAAATACATGTACAATAAATATTTAGTAAATGAGCCCTTGCTCTCAAGTACAGCTGCACATCTTCGACTACAATAACGAATCAGTTCTTGACAATCCTTGATACTAATTTTAGACCATTCTTCTTGAAGCTTCACCCACAAATCTTCCGTGTTAGTGGGATTTCTTTCCATAACTTTCACTCCTAAGCTCTTCCAAAGATTTTCTATTGGATTTAAGTCAGGACTTTTCGGTGGCCAATCCATAATTTCGAAATCTTTTTCGCTAAGGTAACTCATTACCACCTTTGCCTTGTGACATGGGGCATTATCTTGCATAAAGGTAGCCCTATCGAAACCTGAATTCTGTATGATTGACACAACATGATCTTGAACAATGTTTTTATAGATCTGCGCGTTCACACGAGTTTTTAACCGGACAAGAGACGTTGTGCCTTGCTTAGAAAACATTCCAAATACCATGACGTTTCTGTCCCCAAACTTGACAGTTTTCTTAGTACACTTTGCACTTAATCTTTCACTAATACGTCTCTTTACATTGTTTTCTTTTCCATCATTTCCAAATAAATTAAACTTGCTTTCATCACTGAAAAATACTTTTGTCCAATTTTCATATGTCCAAATTACATAACTGTTTGCAAACTCTAATCTCTTCTTATTCTTCGAACTAAGAAATGGTTTCTTTCTTGGGGTTTGATTAAACAGCCCTATTTCTTACAGTCGTCTAGAAACAGTCTGTCATGACACATTAACTCATGAGGTACTATTCATAACCTTTTTAATTTCTGCGAAAAGTTAAAACAGCCCTTTCATGACATACGCTGCATTATTCGATCTTCTCTTGCCGAAGTTTTGCGGGGTCTACCGGTTTTAAAAGCACTAACTATTTTGCCAGTATCATTGAAGGATTTAACAACCCTGCCAAAAACACTCTTGAAACGTTCCACTTTCTCTGAAATCTCTCTAATGGTGTGCTTTTCCCTGTGTAACCTCACAATAGCTTGTCTCACAGAGTAATCAAGCTTATGGCGTTTCGCCATGGTGCTGGCTGATGCAACGTTTACAAATGACTAAGTAAGACTTATTCTTTAGAGGAAATCAAAAAATTTGAATACAACATACTATTTACATTGTTTTTCTCAATTTTGTCCCTTTTCGACGTTCCTATTTTGAAAATAAATAAATAATTGTTATAATTCTTTTTCTATCCTTTGCAAATGATTCAAATTTTAGTATGTTATTATAGATGATAACGACTACCAGTTGGAAAAATTTCAGCTTTTCACAGTTGTTATTTCTAACAAATATTAGGATTAAAATGTTGTCCCTTAGTTTTGGACGGTACCATATATATATATATATATATATATATATATATATATATATATATATTAGTAAGTTTTAAAATATATATGACAATTAAGCTACACAGAATATATTGACGCTCATTCTATCTACGCTCCCCGCTAAAATAGCATACACAAAGGAAGGATGAACCGGAGGTCAACTGGGTCTTTGTCATGTAAGTGCCTGCTCATTGACTGATTAAGAAGGGTGCGGTGGAATCTAGAAAGCTGATTGGCTAACTAAAAACTCAATAGAATGTGCGTATATAAAAACGCGAGACAACCACAACTCCTCGCATAAGCCTGATGAATCCTAGCCAGGATCAAACGCGTAATATTCTGTGTAGCTTAACTGCCATATATCTTTTATAACTGTATGCCCACGTATTGAGCACTGCTGAAGTAAATACTTAAAGTTTATGCATAAATGTATACCTTCGTGCATTAATTCATGTGATTAAATGAAGTAATCATATATATATATATATATATATATACATTTGGTTTTGAAAATATGTATTGCAATGAGTAAGTTTTAAAAATATATATAGCTATTAAGCTACACAGAATTTTTCGCGTTTCAACCTCGTGCGAAATCGTCAGCCTATTGCATGGAATATATATATATATATATATGTGTGTGTGTGTATGTATGTGTGTGTGTTTGTGTGCGTGTGTGTATGTGTGTGTATATACATATATATATATATATATATATGTATATCTATATCTATAAAAATGTAACTCTTGGTTCGCTCGCAATTAATAGTCTAAAGAACCACTGGACGGATGGCTTCCACGTTTTGGTATAATATGTTTACTATACCCATGTGTGTTATTATATATTTCTTCTTAATTAGAACATTATACTTAATTTTTCTATAATAAATTGGTGGTTTTCTTTGTACCGACAGGTCATTTTTTATTTAGGGACAATTATTTATTACCGCTTCCCGTCACGTGACCAGTGTTTCCAATTTAGCGGTTTTCCTGCTAGATCTGGAGATTTCGTTTGCAATCTAACGGGGAATTCTAGAAAATCTGGAGATATTTAGCACCGACACACCCGCAATTTTAGATTAAAAAATAAAGAAATACACTTGAAAATAATTTAAAACATAAAATAAACTCATTCATGTAAGTAAAAAAAAGTAGCATTTATTGCCTTTGGTAACAATTATTTATTGATTATTTGTTTTGTTTTTCACCTTTTTTTTCGGCTAACCATTCTTAAATCTCGCTCTAAAATCGATTTTTCCTAGTACATTTTAGGTGGGGGGGCATTCCAACCTCCGAAGTTTAGTTTAAAATACGATCCAAGCAACCCCTCTTAATTTAGAAGTACTTAGTCAAATATTGTAAAAAGCAAGAAACAACAGCAAAAAACAAAAAACAAAAACAAAACTTATAACAATAGAGTAGAATTTAATTATCTACCAACCTAAATACTTTTAACATGCTAAAATAAAAAAAAAAAATTTCTAATTTCAATATATGTTGCACCATTATTGTGAGGTTTAATTTGCAGTATATTTCAATTTAACTTTTATTATAAAAAGTTTGAGTTTATGATTTGTTTCTTGCGAAAAAAAATACCCTCTCTGAAAAAGCAGGTAAAACTAGCCGATAAAAGATGTAAGCCATCTGGGGAGCCAACCGCTTCAATATAATTCCAGAAACATAATGAGAAAACACGGGACATTTTATATATTGAATATACTATATTTATAATTCTTTTATGGTAGGAAGTTAAAATATGGAGTTTTTTTGGAGGGGAGGGTTAATTAGCGATTTTTGAAAATTTCAGACGATAAAAGTAAAAAATCTACCAATTTTCTGGAGATTTCTTTCTCCTGATCTCGCGTTTTTTTTTTAAATCTCAGTTGCCAACACTGTATGTGACATCACTAAAAGGATATTTTGGTCTCACCATTACGCGCTTAATGTAAATAGAATGTGTTTACAATATCGGTAAATTTTCAGGGGGTTTAATCACCTGATTATTGATAATGTAACCATGTGATTGAAATTTAATTTAAATTAACCACACGTGGTCCCTTTTCTATCAAATATTCATCGAAAAATGGTAGGACACACAAAATGAATGCCGACGCTCAAAGTGTATACACATTTTGACCCCTCCCTTTAATTAAAAATTCACCAAAAATCAGGAAATTAACCAATTTTAATGAAAATTACAGTATTTATCAAATAATGATCGCAGAATATAATGAACTAAGTATTTTTACTTAAATCTTAGTGAAAATGTTTTATTTTGTTTAAACAAAATATACCTTTATTAAAGTTATGGTGTTCAGTAGTAAATAAAAAACGCAAGAATTTATTTTGGCTTTTTTTATATAAATAAAGTATCGTAATTTGTAACAATAAAAAATAATTTTTACAGGAACATTACGAAAAAAGCCCTTAAAGTCCGTATTAATAAATTCGATATAACTCGAAGAAAAATGAATTTCGCGCATACTATTCAGGAAATTAAAGATTCAATTAGATTCCTATTTCAGTCACCTTAATTATTTAGGGTGAAATGAGTTTAGGAATTTATAGCCCAACGTAAATATTTTTTTTGCTAAAAAAAATATAGCATTAATACAATAAGTTAGGTAAAATTTTCATAGAATGTTCTGCTTTACGGTTGTTGTAAAAATGGAACGGAAATTTGAATTTCGTTCCCTTTTAAATTCGGTACATTTTTACATTACGTCCAACTCATCGTTCACATTCGACACGTCAACTTTTATAGCTTTTCGAGTATGCTGACAAGGTTAGGGGTGTCTATTCCGAAAGCCGTTCTTAACATGGGTAGATTGGAGTGTTTATTCGTTGTAAACGTATCCAGCAACCTATAAATGTCGACATTTCCAATGTGAATCGTAAGCTGGACTTATGTAAAAAATAACAAAAAGATATACCAACTGACTTTTTCGTTTTAAAATGGAATTATTTCCTTTTCGTTATTAACTTTTTTTTTTTTTTTTAAATATTTTGTGTTTTATATACATAAAGTACAATTGTTGAATGTTACTGTTTTGATTATATTCGTTTGGGGGGCACAATTAAAAAATTAAGAAAGATTAAAACGGAGCGAAATTGAAGTTTCCGTTCCATTTTTACAACAACCGTAAAACAGCGCATACTAAGCAATTTTTATCGTAATTTATAAGCATATTGAAACACTAAATCAACATTTTATTTATTTTTTTGCATAATTAATGATGGAAGTATTTTTCTGTTTATTTTCTGAACATCTGTTAAAAAAATAATTTGTACATTCTCTTGAGGAAAAAAATCAAACTTTTCTCTACTTTCACCTTTCACAGTGTTCATGTAAAGCATTCATCTGTTCTTTTTATAATAAAAATTCCGTTTTCAAAGAGAAACGTTTACTGCCAAATTTCTTTAAAATAAAGTGCAAGTTTTTCTGAAAAAAAAAACTTCACCTAAAAATTTATGGTAAAAAATTAATCTTTTTTTGGGGGAAAAAATAACTTTTATTGATTAAAAAAAATTGCAAAAATAATAAAAGTAAATAAACAAACAAAATGCAATTTTTCTTGAGGAATGTGGCCGGGTACAGCTAGTATATATATATATATATATATATATATATATATATATATATATATATATATATATATACGCATATTATTGTGGTATAATGTGCACAAAATAACGCAAATATCTCAAATATCTCAAGACAAAAAATGATAAATATATGTGCATGTGTGTTTATGGAAGAACAGATTTGTGCTACTTTCATGTCACCTTACGAAGACTAAAATTCAAATCTAACAGTATTATGTCTGGAGTCTTTATTAAAAATTTGAACAAAATCATTTACATAATTTTGATTGGACAAAATAGCAAGACATTGAAGCTTAAGGCGTTATATGAACAAATTAAGGGAATAAAATATTATGTAATCATTATGAATGAAATTCAATGCCAATCTGAAATATTTGAATGTTTAAAGCACAGCATGAAGTGTTCGAAATCATTTAAATGATTTAGACGTGCATCATGTGCATAGAAATATGCAATCAGACAAACGCAAGCGGATCTAAATACAAATATAGGCTTACGAGATATAGAAAGTAATTGTGTATAAACATGGGCGTCTGTCGTTGTATTTAATGGACATCATTTATTATATCTTCCAGACACTTTTATATACATAACGCGTTTTTGACGCATGAAACCAGATGCTCTTATGTGTCTATTTTAGTGTAATTTTAGACCGCTGCTCAAAAAGGGGTGTGCCTTCAATGGAAACTAGCAGTATACATCGCTCCTGACTATGCTCCCGATTCCATGACTGGAGTTATAGACAAATATTGTGAGTTGGTTTTTAATTAGAAGGTCAATAAGGGCTTGCCGAACACCTAGCACTCTTCCCAAATCATTCATTCACCAGTCTCCTTAGTGTTGCTGATTTACTCTTATCAGTTTACATGCATTGCTTAGTCTCCGCAAACCTCGCTCCAATTTATTCTTTGCAGTTAAGATGTATATTAACCCTGCCTCCCCCAAAATCGTTACCTTATTGTCATTTGTTCATTGGTTCTGTTTTACGGCATATCAACCTTTTGAGATTATTTAATGCAGCGTTTAATTATTGTAAACGCATTTTTCAAATATGTTTTGTACTATTGAACTGACTACGTATACGAGGGGTGAGCAATAAGTAATGACCCTGACCCACTTCCCATAGCAGTAGAGCAACGAAACTTGGCACAGTTATTAGTATTTCTCTACATAGGAACCACCCAGAGTTATGCATTCCTCCCATCGTTTGATGCAGCTCTGGAGACCGTTTTTGTAGAACAACCCAGGTTGGTCTTCCAACCACGACGTGACTTCAGAAATCAAGACTTCTTCATCTGGGAAACGCTTTCCTTTCAAAAACAACTTCATGGCTGGAAAGAGGTGAAAGTCAGAGGGTGCAAGGTCCGAAGAGTAGGAAGGATGGGGAAGGCTTTCATAACCACACGCCCGTGCTTTTGATCTTCTGACATGCGAGTTGTGGACCGGTGCGTTGTCCTGCAGGAGGAGGATACATTTGCTTATCTTGCCCCGCCTCTTGATTTTGATATCTTCCTTTAATTTCCTCAAAAGTGAAGCATAATAGGCTCCTGTAATTGTGGTACCCTTTGCCAGGAAGTCTGTCGTCACTACTCCGTCCTGGTCCCAGAAGACTGTGAGCATGACCTTGCCAGCGGAGGGCTGCACCCTTGCCTTCTTTGGAGGTGGTGAGTCCAAGTGCTTCCACTGCATTGACTGGGCTTTGTGATGTACCCAGTTTTCATCCTGTGTAATCAGTCTTTTGAAAAACTTTGACTTATCTTCTTGGCACATCTCCAAATTCATCCTCGAACACTCGACGTGTTCACGCTTCTGGAATGGTGTGACCAACCTGGGAATCTATCTAGCAGACACCTTATGCATATGCAAATGGTCATGAATGATAGTTTCCACAGACCCTGTGCTAATTTCGACATCTTGGGCTATTTAGCGAATAGTAATGCGCCGATCTTCCAAAATGGCACCTTCAACTTGATGGACAGATGCCTCATCAATGGCAGAAGGGGGCGACCAGGTCTGGGAACTCTTTCTACGGGCTTCCGGCCATGTTTGAATACACGATACCGCGTTTTACAGGGGCATTATCACCATAAATTTCTTTTATTTCATCAAAAGCCTCCTGTGATGTGCGTCCTTTCAAATACAAAAATTAGATCACTGCTCGACATTCAACAGGCTCCATTTCGCACATGACTTTGTTCAAACACCTGTAAAACAGAAACCACAATTAGTTCATAGCTGTAATTTGTCACATAACCCGTGGAGATATAAATCATTGCACATGCAAAATTTCAGGTAGATCAGACAACTGGAAGTGAGTCAGAGGCGTAGATTGGTGATGTTTCAAACCGATACATTGCATTTATATATTAAAGAGTTTAGTTCCCAAATATTTGCGTCTTTTATATTAAGATTTCGCCCAAAAAATCATTTAAAAATACAGAAGTTTATTTCTTAATTATTTTATCTTTTTCATGCGATTTAAAGACTTTCCGGTATTTTGATTATGAATGTCACATGTGAAATTGTCGCCGACAAATAGTTTTTATATAATAATATTAGGCTTTACCACAGCCAGATAAACAACGCGCGCGTTGTTTAACTATTTGTCAACGGTACTGTTACATGTGTTATTCGTTTACAGATTACCTGAAAACCATTAAATGTCGTTAAATTAACGTTAATGTGATAGGCGGTGAGAAATAACCAATTTATCTTTTTGGAACCTTGAATATTATTTGTATCATTGCTCTATAGAGAATATGACTATATTGAAGATGTTAACTCTCGATTAAATCGAAGAGATTAGCTTCCGAAATATTTGCAATTTTATTATTGTTATCCCGGAAAAAATACGAAATTTATTGAACGAAATGAAACGAACTGATTTTTTGCCAACAATTTTACTCGTATTTACGCATCATATTCCTTTTAATAAAATTCCGTAACTTTTTTTTTGGGGGGGGGACAAATTGTAATAAAAAAGACGCGATTATTTGGAAGCTAAACTCTTCAATATATAAAAATATGTGAAATGCGTCGGTTTAAAATATCATCAATCTACACAAGTACACAAAAAGTAATAATGACGTGCAAAATGCATAAATGTTTATATATTTACGTACGCACTTTTTGTTTTTGCAATTTAGCTTTTTTGTTTGTGAAAATCTGGCTATACTTATCAATTTGTTCTTTTTTGGCTTTTTTTTACTGAAATATTTGGCTTCAAACATTTAGTAGAGTTTGGCAAGCCAATTAGGGTCAGCTTTTGGAACACGTTTACCCTTTTAGAACTTTTCAAACACACATAACTTTCAAATTGCAAAATAATTTAAAAAAAAATAAAAGAATTGGTGGACCTGAACAATACTGCCCCTATCATTTACTTGTTTTTTATTTTTCATTTATACGTAAATTTTTCAGGCGATTATCGGCGCTTATAGACTTAAATTTGGAATTATAGCGTTCTACTACAATGGACATCCACTTTTTAGCCACTCCCGTTGTTAATGCTGTCACTAGCATTTAAATGTTTCCTTTTCAATTTTTCGCAAATTTCTACGGCATAGATTACACGTTTAGCTTACACATTACCAAAATACATTGGAATAAATTGCATACATCTCACGTACAAAAAAGGCTAGAGGCAGCATTAACAACTGACGTGACAAAAAAGTGTGCGTTCCGTTTATTAGAGCGTTATCAATCTCCAACTATTACCTTAAATTTCTTTTTTAATTTGAAAATTAAGCCTGTACTCGATGATAATCGCCGAAAAAAATCACGATAAAGTTAAAATGAAAAATTTAAAGGCTACGGGAATCAGTATTCAGGTCCGCCGCAGTGTTTTTTTTTTGTTGTTGTTTCTTTCCTTCGTAACACAATGTTCCTTCTAGAATAAAAAAAAACCGGGTTACAATTACTTTTTAGTTCATTCTTTTATTTTCACTATACATTATAGGCGGACGGTAACTTCTAACAGGCCACACTACCCAACTTTTATTTGACATGTTAGGCAAAACTACAGAATAATCGCATCACATAATCAAACCCCCATGTTAAGAATGGGTTTGTAGATACTAGCGTTTTTACTTCGGCACGGTGCATTCATTTTGGGCACGGGCGCCTCTGCCCGCTATTTTACTGGGCTGGCAGTGCCTCCTACTAACAGGCGTAGTTTAATTGTTTTTGATTTTTTTACCGGTAGGTGAGGGCATATTTCCACCGGGCAACGCCGGTACAGGGATTCTGTTAGTTAAAAATATTTTGAAAGCACAGATGTAAATAATAATTCATTTAGAGAACATAGAGTTTTACAAAGTCGCGTAAATTAACATATTTACATGAAAACAAAATAAAAACAAAATAAATTTATTGATTATATTATTTGGAAAAAAAATTACATTCATATAACTAAATAACTGTCAACACTAACTTTACAGTCAATACTGAAAATAAACAAAAGTATAACTTTATATTCGACAGTTTAAGTGTTTCAGTTTTTCATAAAAATACATAAACATCTTACATAAAAACATTATAAATAGCCAAAACAGATTGCGTTCATAGATTATGTCAAATAAAGATCAATTTTTACTTAAATTATTTTGTTAAAACAAAAAATACCTTTACTAAAATTATGGTTTTCAGTATTAAAAAAAATGCATGAATTTATTTTTGCTTTTTTATGAAAATAAAGGATCGTAAATTGTAAAAATTAAAAAAAAAACTTTTTTACAGAAACATCACGAAAAAAGTGGCTTTTTTCGTGAAAAAAGTCCGTATTAATGAATTCGATATAACGCGAGGAAAAATTAATTTTTCGGACTACCGATATTATCATTTAATTAAGCATTGTTTATTTAATATTTTTACACAAGAACAATTATAATTTCACTTTCTACTTTTTTTAAATTACATGTTTCGTATAATTTTTATATGTACTATACTAATATTTTCTTTGCTTGCATGAATGCGAAACTTTCGACGTAACATAATTATTATATAATCCTGGAAAATTTTTTTTCTAATTTAAAAGCAGGAACATAGAAAAATAATTAAATTGAAAAATGGTGAAAAGCATACAAACGTTCACGGTAGTAATGTACGGATGCACGGCTAAACGAACAAAAGGAAAGCATCACCCCACCCCCTTTAGCTAACTGACATCATTTTCAGACTGTCTACGATTTTGGGCTTCCGTATAATCCATGTGGCGAGGATTCTGTTTTCTTTCGGTTGAACGAGGCGAGAATCTCTCGCTTTTGGTACCTAATTAAGCTATTTTTCGTACAAACAAGGTGTTTTCTTTTATTTAATTCAATACATTAGATATTTACTTTACTAATTATCTTTGTAATTAACCCAGAACACTAATATTTATCTTTCAAAGGATTTTTACAATAAATTTAAAAGTTATGAAAAATGCTAACTAATTCAGCTAAATTTTGAAGTTAAATCTCCAAAATTTAGCTGAATTAGTTAGCCTGCCGTGAAAAAATATTTCATAACTTTTTTCGCGTTTTTAAATATTTTTCCTTTTAGGAAATTAACTTTAGTCTTTCATCTTTCAAATATAATCAAGATTTAGTTGGAAACCTACAAAAAATTATGATAAATCGGCCTTCAAAACCCTATCTTTTTTCCGCCATTTTTACTCGCACCTAATTAAAGACAACAATAGTTTGCACAGATTTTCACAGTCATTAAATGGACGTAATGGGCCGTGTTAAAAAGATGTTGAAAAAACAAATGTAAATACTGATTTCCTTAGAGAACATAGTTTTACATATTGTGCGTAAATATAGAATACAAAAAAAAAAAAAAGAATCCAAGCACAATACATTTATCAATTATGTAATTTGCAAAAAATATCTTAAGCTATTCATGTGTAATGAAAGAATTACATACATATACGTAAATCAACGTATATATTTGTTTTAAAAAAGAAATCAGTTTATAGTTGTTTCACTATTTTCAATCAATTACAACGAAAAGATTTGAGAGCAAATATTTAAAAGATCTATTCATGCAATATACGCCCCCTACCAAGTGTAATGTTTATGGTTGTAAAAACATATGCTAAAATAACATGGCAGTTTTACAGTAATTCAAAAGACAAAAAAATGAAAACAAATATCCAATTAAATATTTAGAAATTTAAAAAGAATCGGAATCAGAATCGGCAATTGTATCGGAATCGGGAAAAATTTTCGAATCGTCCCATTAAAGCCAATACTCAAAGATATACGTCGCAACTGTTACTGAGACGAGAATTAGTTTATCACCGTCTACTTCCACTTCTGCTTCCGCTTAAAGTTATTGCAGATTAGAATCAGTGAAAACGCCGGACATGCTCTTATCAGTCAGCAGCAGATGATACAGAATGCGGACTGTGTGGAAATAATAACATTATTATTTATAGACCCAGTTTTAACATAGGAGGCACCTAACAAATTAATAAACAATAACCACCGTATACAGTTTATTTTTACTTGAATATCATATGCACAATACAGCACTGTTCGTATTCTTCATAGGTACAGGAACATGTTGTGGTATAACATCTACACCAACGTAGCAAATCAGTATTGAATAGAACGAAGATTTGGGTGCCCTTTGCAGTATTGGATAATAACAATATTGAATAATAACACTCCATCGGTCATGGTTGCTATTTACCGACACTTAAATAAAGTGACAGAGAATTGTTAGAGCAGCCAGTAACATATAACAGTGCTCACCAGTGACATCAAGTGGAACTAACCACCTTAAAAGATCACTATCCTCAGTACTGCCGATAAGAGTAATAAGATCCACTGGATGACAGTGCCCGCCACTGAATGACAGTTCTCGTCAATTGAATGCAGGCGATTTTATTTCGGGGTAGTCAAATGGACGCAGACAGTTGATAAGGTAACCAGTGCCTAACATGCCTTAAAACGCCTCAAAACCCCACTAAACGCCAATAACCACCAGACAATGGATTCGGCTAGCTGTCGCTGCCAGAGAATGTGTTACAGTAGAAGGCCAATGATTTCATTTTGGCCACTGTCGCCAGTGCCTGCAATTTTTCACAGCAAACAGTGGTTACCAGTAGCTACCGCCACCATCTCTCTGTGTTAATATTTTTTCATCTTTTTATCTATAATCAGTTATTTACGTGACTCCCATACGATAAGGCACTATATAATCATAGATTATTTTGTTTTCGGGGGATGGGATACTTAACAAAATTTGTTCTGGCGGTGGGTCATATTTCCATCGTGCAACGCCAATACACAAGTCTTGTTAGTTAAAAAAAAAATAAAAACACTGAAAGAATTCAACGCTTAATGTTTCGCTTAGGAAATGCATTACGGAGAGATACATTTTAAAAAGTTGAGTTAAAAATAATAAAAGTCATTAGTTTGGCAAAATAAATTTTCCCTCTTTATTTCTGCTTGTCTGTCTCTACATCCTTTCTTTCTTTCTTAATTCGGAGGTATATCTCTTTACTTACCCCCCCCCACGAGATCAAGCTTAGACACAAGATCGGTTTTTATGTGAAAAAGTCGATAAAGAGACACTCCGTATGAGGACGGAAATGAAAATTCCCTCAGACTAGAAATATTTACTATACTGTACCTGGAGTTAAAAACTTTAGTACATTTGGTGAATTTCTCTACTCTATCTCAGAAAACGCGAGAAAGTTAGTCCGCTATATTGAAAAATGGACAAAAAAGTATATGCAAAACTTAGCCCTGATATACAACCAGACCTGCCAAAATGAAAAACTGCTGCTCAATTATACGAATATATATATACTAGCAAAAGTACCCGTCGTTGACTGGGTTCAAAAACAGCCTACAGAAAATGGACTCTGATTTATTAAAGTATGATAAGTTATGAAAAGGAAGGGTTGTAAAGAGATATTGGAATTCGGGGGGTATCAAAACCAAAGCAAAATATGATGAAAGTAAAAATAAAATAGATAAACTACATAATTTATTATACCATACCTGTTCACACTGAAAAACTTATCACAATATTCTGTGGTTCTATATTAAAAAACCTTGTTAAACTTTGTGACATATTTCCATTCTAAGGAGGTCAGGCGCGAACGAACACCCCATAATTTTATTATACCATATTTCTTCAAACTGAAACATAATTATTAAAGTATACTTACGCAGATAGATATAAAAAGTCTTTATTAAAGTTTGTGCATATTTCCATTCTACGGAGGCCAGGCGCGAACGCAGACCCCACAATTTTATTATACCATCCCTATTTAAGTTAAAACATACTTATCAAAGTATTCTTATGTACATCTATATCAAAAACACTTGTAAACGTTTTTTTTTTTATTTAAAATTTTTTTATTTCCATACTTTGTGTACCAGGCGCGAACGCAGACCCCACAATTTTAATGAACCACCGTTCTGCCGGATCAAACATACCCATTCCTGTGTCTCGATACATCTTTATCATTATATGTAATCAGTTTTAAAATAGTCAACCATATAGGAGCCTATTCCTGACCAGACACACACACACACACACACACATCTACACACATTCAGCTTTATATTATATATATATATATATATATATATATATATATATATATATATATATATATATATAAAGGTTGTGGACTGTCCGTCAGTCCTTGCTGGAAATCTTGTACACCAAAAATATGGTCGGGTCACCGGCGACTAAATTGGTTCCTCCACCAGACTTGTTTGGTCAGGAGGGTGCCTAGTCGAGACCGCCGTTTTCTGTAATGATGTGGAAATGCATATGATAGGACAAGATAAAATTCCTACTCATGTAAGTGACATCATCACCTTAGAAAATGTCCTCAAAAACATAAAAAACCTGGATATTGAGGAACACAGAACCAACCTTCCAAATGTGTTTACCTCATTGACTCTGATAATATCTTTTTTAACATTGCTCATAGATCAAACTGAAAAATATTGTGAAGCATTAAAATTTATATGTAAGCAGTTACAACCGCTGACACAGAATAGGTTTGATTATTCTGCAGAAATGTTGATATTTTGTTCACTATTTTATAACTGCTCTCCAAAAGGATACAGACTTTTAAGAGACAGCAATAAACTGATCTTACCCTGTCCTTCTACCATCAGGAGGTTAACTTTATCAAAATACATGGATCCTGTAGTTGAGCAACATGACAAATTCCTGATGTACATTAAGAATAAATTTAAATTGTTATCACAACAAGATGAGACAGTATCGTTACTTGTTGATGAAATTCATTTAAAGCCATACTTTGACTTTAAAGGAGGGAATATTGTTGGATCAGCATATAATACTTGTGAGGCTGCAACAAGTGCTTTTGCTTTCATGGTGAGCAGTATCTGCTCAAAATATAAAGACGTTGTGCATAGTATGCCTACTAAATGCCTAAAAGCACAATCGTTATTTGAAATTCTAAAAGAAATTATAATTGGATTAGATTGGGTTTAAAGTAATATCTGTTATAACAGATACCAATGCTATTAATAAGAAAGCCATGTCATTATTCACTTATCCACCAAGACTGTCAATAGTATATGCACATCCAGTTTTGAAGTCTCGGCCTCTTTATATTTGATTCTGTGCACATTTTAAAGTGACTGGCTCGGTCAAAAAGATGGCAACAAATGCATATTTCCTAGCTTTAATGAAAGTAATCAAACAAATGATATTTTAGAAGCCCCATTTACAACTTTGCAAGTCATTCAAAAATTTGAAGCACAATCACTCTTAAAATATTGCTACAAATTAACTACAAAGGATCTTTCACCTACAAATCTAGAAAAACAAAATGTAAATTTAGTCATACAAATTTTTAATGACTACACAATTCAAGGATTGTTAACCTTAGGTAAAGAGAAAAGTATATCTAAATGTGAAGAAGTTGCAGAATACATAAATATTATTAATACTTGGTGGACAATATTAAATGTAAAAACACCATTTAAAGGCCATCGACTTAAAAATAAATATGCATTTCCACTTACAAACCAAAAATATGATGAGAGTTATATATTTCTCAAAAAATTCTATAATTGGTTAGAACGTTGGAACAATATTTCAGGAAATTCTGGAAAACTAACTAAGGAAACATATACAGCCTTACATCACACCACTCATGCAATTTTAAAACTAACTGATTATTGCATAGAAGACTTAAACATGAAATATATTTTACCGGGCAAATTCCAGACAGATCATCTCGAGTCAAGATTTGGACAGTATCGGCATTTTTTCTGGTGGACAATATAATATAAGTGTACGTCAAGTTATCGAATGCGAAAAGAAAATTAGAATGCTGTCAGTATTGAAATTAAATTTACCAATACACAACAAAAGTATCGATCTTACAGATATAGGAGACACTAACTGGGAAGGAATGGATGAGGTACAAATAGTAGACCATAAATATGACATCGATATAACAGATGATGATCTTAATAAATGTAGGGAAGTTTTCCTGATTATAATATATTTATCGGGTTATTGTTGCCATGCAGTTTTCAAGAAAATAAAATGTAACAGCTGCAAAGATCTAATGACAGGTACACTAACAGATGATATGGAACAAAAACCTGAAATGAATAATTATTTCCAAGGGATTAATAGAGGTGCTTTATTTCATCCGAATGACACTACTGCAAATTTTGTTCTTTATAATTATGCCGTTATAAAAAAATTACTAGAAAACTCTTCTTTTCTACAGTCTATGCACCAAAGACAGATAGCAGTTACAACAACATTAGAGGTTTTGTCAGATAATGGACTTCTGTTTGAATTTGACATCTGTTATGAAAATCATCAAATAAAAAAACTCGAAAAAATGTTCCTATGGTCATCAAAAAATTCTCTCTTAAAAAGTTTTTGTGGCGTGGAAAACAATAAAATAAATTCTTCAAATAAAAGAAAATTACAAACCTTTCACTAAAATTATCATTTGTTATTGTGTTTTTTTTATACACTTGTTTTATCTTTTTGCTTTTGTTAACAGCATTTTAGTATCTTGAGTTACCTCCCTTTTGAGTTATCTCCCTTCAACTCGTTAATGGATGATCTTCTTATGATGACGTCATATTTGAATGGATTGGCCTTAATGTTAATAATATATCTCGACGGCCTCGGCCTAGTCTCCCTAAAGGATTAAAAGCAAGACCTTCCAAAGGGCGAATGAACCCTTTTTCGGGGTCAACGGCCAACTAGCACCGTGTGCGTTTGTGTGTATGTATGTGCGTGTTGGGGTGGAGAGGGCTCCCGTAAGCCGTGGTGAAGGCAACCTTCCTAGGAGAAGTAAATCTCTGATTTAAAAAAACATACAGCATGAGATCAGTATCCGCATTAAGCTGATCTGCACTTTAACTTGTTGCTGGCTATCTTGCTCTTGCTTGTTGCTGGATCTCAACATTTTAAACCGAGGAAGAGAGAGAGAGAAAGAGGAGAGAGAGAGAGAGAGAGAGAGAGAGAGACAGCTGTCGTACAAAGCTAAGACTGTAGCATCATCTGTGTATAGATACTCCCTCAGGCATTTGTCTATTAAAATGGTCCTGTGGTGATGGAAGTCATTTTTGGGCTCATGAACTTTAAGTGTCTGAAGGAGTGGTACTCATCTGACAAGACGTTGCAATTATCATATATATATATATATATATATATATATATATATATATATATATATATATAGAGAGAGAGAGAGAGAGAGAGAGAGAGAGAGAGGGGGGGAGATAGATAGATAGATAGATAGATAGATAGATAGATAGCTTTTGTTTGTTTTGTATTTTGCGATATGTTTTGAATGAATTCAATTATTTACGAAAGTGCCTTTTTACCTAGATGCGAGTTGGTAATAATTTTCCCTTTAACCAATTTGGTACCCCCACATGGGGAGCGGGTATATATATTACTTTTAAAATCTAATTATCCGCTGACACGTAGTTCGTCGTTTATGACTCATAAGAGTGGCTGAATATATATATATATATATATATATATATATATATATATATATATATATATATATATATATATATATATATATATATATATATATACTTGAACAGCAGTCTTTCATTTATGCAGGTCTGGCTAATATCAGCGCTAATATATATTATATATATATATATATATATATATATATATATATACATATATATATATATATATATATATACTTTAATCATATTTTTATTTTACTTTTGAAATCATGACTATATATTGGGTACAATATAATATGAAATGATAGATAGAGAATTGACTCTATAATAAATACGAAACTTGCTAAATTTAAATAGTATATTTAAACGCATTTTACGACCGGGCCACGCCAGGCCCCATTGCTAGTAATATATATATATATATATACTATATATATATATATATATATATATATATATATATATATATATATATGTGTGTGTGTGTGTGTGTGTGTGTGTGTGTGTGAGAGAGAGAAAGTTAGCGAGTAACAAATACACACACGCGCGCGCACACACACACACACACACACACACACACACACACACACACATATATATATATATATATATATATATATATATATATATATATATATATATATATATATATGTATATACGGACGGGAAGAAAGAGGGAGTAATCTCAAAACATAAACATATATGTATCTATTTTTTTTTTTTTTTTTGTGTGTGTGTGTGTGTGTGTGTGTGTGTGTGTGTGTGTGTGTGTGTGTGTGTGTGTGCATGTTGTTACTGTTTCATTTTGTATATTAAATAAATAGTTGCTGACCGAATGGGGTCGAGTTCATCGAGTAAAAGTTGATTATCCCGGGCTAAGCGACTAACAAATGATGCCAGGGTCGCCTGAAAGACGCGTCTTGAATTCGACTAAAGTCGTCGCCAATTGATTCGTTAAACGTGAGACGTTATTTCAATATATAACGCGCGACGCGGCGTCAGAGCTTCATGGTGCACTCGTCGTCTTTGCTATCGTCGAGCCCACCATGTTACCCAGCTAACGGAAAATTTGACTGATTACTGCGTCCATCTTAAGTTTTTATGTTATAATCCAATATTTTCAGCGTGTGACGCTAGAACATTGGCTCAGAAATGCATTATAAAATATCTGTGAGTACATATAGCAATTCTGTGTTAGAGCAAATAAACTGTATGGACAAATGATGAGTTGGCAAACTTTTCAGCAATATTTGAAAATTACAAAAAAGTGTTAATATCAAAATTCTAACTTCAAACTTCAGTTTGTCGTTTTGAGATATTTGATTAAAAGTTTGGTACTCATGCATTTATGTTACCGCGACAAGACAAACTGTCACAACCGTTTTCTGGCAGATAACGGAAAGAGTCGGGATATGACGAAACGTTAGGCAATCAAATTCAAGTAAGCAGACGATAAAATAATTAGTTTGTTGATAAAGTTACGAGAAAAATATTATTCAAGAAATTTATCGACAACAATTTAAAATAACATGAATTTATCGCAGCTAAGTGACAAACTAAAATCTGTGGAAAAGCTGATATAATTCTGCCAAGAAAATAAAATTGGTAAAATTAAAAGTTGCCGTTCTCTCCATTTAAAAAATGAGAAAATACTATACTTGGAAGTGGAAATAAAATCTTACCAACCACCCTCCCCTCCACATAAAAAAGAATCCTATTAAAAAATCGTAAAAATGGGCCCCTAAAAATTATCAAAAAACAACAAAAAAAGAAAATAAAAAATTTCTTTCATATTTGTTTTTATAATTGTTTGTTCAATTAGAACCATAGACAAGGCTCAAAAGAGAGTCTCCAATCTGATAGGTCCTGAACTTTCTTCTAAGATTCAACCTCTGTCCTATCGACGAAATGTTGCATCCCTCTGCCTGTTCTACAAGTACTTTAACGGTGAATGCTTGTACCCCCTCGACGTAAATACCACCGACCAACCCGACAAGCAGCTAAATCCCTCCCTTCACAGTAGAGATCCCTAGATTCCCTTCCGGGTCCCTGCTTCCCCTAACTGTACTGACATGCAGAAGTTCAAGTGTAACGTGAACTGACATCTTGTTACCCAACTTTCTACACAATACCCCTGATGCTTATGGCCCTGATAGTAGCCCCCTACATCAAAGTGGCAATGTGCCTTGTTTGGGGTGAAAATATAAAAAAAGCAAGGTTTATATTTGCTGTTATTTATTATTATTATTATTATTTTTTGTAATTTTGCATAGAAGTTACTATTTAGAAACCTTACCCATGGAGAGGGGAGGGTGTTTGTAACTATTCTCTATTGTCAGCCAACAATTTATTAAACAAATATATCGTAACAATTGAATTTAACTTGAAGATACTATTTAAAAAATAGTTCGGTGATTTCTCTTCATAAGCACTGTTTTGTTTATATTATCGTTTAAAATTGATTTAAAAAAATAGATAAATAAACATTTATATTCATTCTGTAAAATGACCATACGTTGAATTTGTTTTATCCTTGGTAGATTAGAAAAAAAGGCTGCTTGAACATAAAAGAGATAAAAGAAATATCAATTCTCTGAATGCATTATTCTCGAATTCATTGAAGCATAATCATACTTTTAACTTCAAACAAGCAAAAATAGTTAAATTTATTTCAAATAAACCGCCGCGGAGGCTATTTGTCTCGCCTCTTATTGTAAATTCAAGCACAATGAAACAACGTAGAGGTTTCTATAATTTATCGACATTAATAAGTTAACTCCTATAATATATATATATATATATATATATATATATATATATATAATTTTAGTCATTCAATGAATTTAAAAATTTATGACGTGAAATATTTGAGTTTCAGATCAAAGATTTTTATTATTCTATGGTTTTTTTTTTACACAGTGGTCACCACTTATCAAGGCTCGGAAGCCACTCAGGGATAAGGGTTATTGCAAGTACATAACGTTAGTGTGGAGATTTAATGAAGTGTTTACTTAAGGGGACGGTTCATTAGGAATTTGTTAACGTTGGACTTGAAGACATCCAAGTTGTAATCAGGTGGGAAGCAGGCAGACGGAACAGAATTCCACAGGCGTGCAGTTCTAAGAAAGAAGCTTTGTTCGTGGAATCCACGTTTTTATTTAGGCACAGATAAAGAGTGGGGGAAATTTTTCACAGTGGATTCGGCTAGACGGGTATTTTTCGTGAAAGATTGGCGAGGGCGATAAAAAGTAGGTTCTTTACAATAACCAGTTACGAACAGCTACGTGGTTAGACTCTGTCAAAGCCCCGCGACACTTTCCGAAGCCAGAGTTGCACAAAAAAAGTCATGAGGACTGTTTGATGGTCTACGACCGGTTTCATCTATTACAGTTTTTTTTTTAATGCAGGCGAAACCATTTCGACAGAGAAGTACTGTCAACAAATGAATAAAATGCATCAGAAACTTTGACAACAACACCCAGCATTAGTCAACAGAAAATGCCCAATTTTTCTCCTCGACATTGCCCAACTGTACGTTGCTAAACTGACCTTGCAGAAGTGGAAGAATTTGGCTACGAAACACTGTCTCATCCGCCATACTCTCCAGACCTTTCACCTACTGACTACCATTTTTCCAAGCATTTCGACAACTTTCTAGACAATTTACTACATAATACAAAATTGATTTTTACTCGTAAACGCTGTTTAAACACTTGAAATCATTAATTTTTCTAATTTTTCACACTATCAATAATTTGAGTGACTAAAATAGGATTCACATTAAGGTTGTATCAAAACTAAACAAGTATTTCTTTTAAGATTTTCAAATTCGAATAAACCTCAAAAATTAAATTATCTCTTATTATTTTTTCTAAAGAATTGACAAAAAATATCAATAGTTGTAAACTATCGGCTTTATTCCCATTTTAATCACGTAAATTATTTTAAGTGGCATGGATTTCGTCATTAGCTTCTAAAAACTATTTTTTACTTACACTACGATTTAGCATAACCAACATTTATTTCTACCAAATGTGAAACGCTGTATAAAAAAGGTGAAAATAAACTTGAATTAACGAACAAATCTCATTTACAGTGTAAATATTTGCGCGTGCGTAGAAGACATTTGATGTCGATGTAACGATTGTCAAATTTTGATTTCTTTTAATTTGTACCCAATTTTTAATCCATTTGCAACTATTTTAACATGAAATTAAAAAAAATAGAGACAGACTGACAGACTGACAGACAGACAAAGTGAATTTTATAAATGAGATAATAAACTGAAAACAAACCTTGAATTAAAAACAAAACAAGAATAACTTTAAGTGAATTTATGAGATGTCATTTTTCAAATCTATATGCAAATAAGTTTGCCTGCATATGTCAATCACGTGAACATGTTCAGCATATTAAAAAGCTGGCATTCCTACATTTTTATATAAATTTAAGGTTTTTATCTCACTGTCGTGCGATGAACGACCCAACTTTATAAAAAAATATTTTTAAATAGTTTACCGATCAAGATTTATTCAAATAAGAAATGCAAATTAGAGTGTTTTTCTTGAGGAAAAAAATTTGACATTTTAAGCAGTAATCTTTTGATATGATCACATTTTGGACTTGCGCAAACAGTAGAGCAATTCATAAGATATAAGGATTTTGTCGTCATTATTGTTAATTGGAACAAGGGAGGGGAGAAAAAAAGGAAAGAGACTGATGAGTGAAGAGAGGGGGGACAAGGAAAAGAACAAGGTAGCTACACAACTTTATGTGATTAGTAGCAACAAATGTCAACCGTTGGGCCATTCCTTGACCTCGAGTTAGATCGTTTGAATCATGACTGGCTGGTTACCTTTAATGCATCTAAAACCAAACTCCTATCTTTACATCATCAACGCTCTGATCCCCATCTGGCATCAATTGAAATCGATGGCTCTCGTCTAGGAGAAGCCCCATGTTTTGACAAGCTTCTGGATTTGTCCTTTACTCCTGATCTTAAATGGAACACGTTCATCAAGTCTGTTGCCAAGGTCGCTGGAAAAATGGTGGGATTCTTCTACCGCTCCAGAAGATATCTCACTACTTATGCAAAGTGCGTCCAAGGATGGAATACTGCTGCCATATCTGGGCAGGAGCTGCTAAAAACAGCCTATCCTGCCTTGACAGAGTACAAAATAGACTTCGTGGCTTAGTGGGGGTGCCCTTTTCTCTTCCCTGCAACCTCTCTCCCACAAAAGAGAAGTTGCAAGCCTATCTTTGTTTTATCGTTATTTCCATGGCTGGTGCTCGTCTGAACTCCAATCTCTGCTGGTCCCCCCTCGCCAATCTTTCACGAAAAACACCCGTCTTGCTGAATCCACTGTCAAAAATTTTCCCCACTCTTTATCTCCGCCTAAATCAAAACGTAGATTCCATGAACAAAGCTTCTTTCTTAGAACTGCACGCCTGTGGAACTCTGTTCTGTCAGCTTGCTTCCCACCTGACTACAACCTGGATGTGTTCAAATCCAACGTAAACAAATTCCTAATATCCTTACGTAAACACTTCATTAAATCTCCACACTAACGTACTGTACTTGCAATAACCTTATCCCTGAATGTCTTCCGGGCCTTGATAAGTGGTGACCACCGTGTAAAAAAAGAAAAAAGTGAGTTTATAAACAAGATAAATAGACAAAATCAAAAAAATCCCAAATTATTATCTCTCTGTTCACTATATTCATTTCTATCACCTTCTCTGTACAACTATGAGTTAAATAATATCACTACATTTGGTCATGTTCGAATGTTGTTATGTTTCCTTATTAATTTTGGTTGTCAACAAGCAAGGTAAAGAGATAGATAGATAAAGAGATAGATAGATATAGAGATAGATAGATAGATAGATAGATAGATAAAAAGAGAGAGAACGTGGGATAAAGATGAAGCGAGAATGATAGATATAAGTACCTTATAAAATTAGAATGACAAGTGATGAAAGTGATAAATAGAAACTTAATGAATTGCAAAGTGCGGTTAATTAGTTAAATGGAGTTTTTCAAACGTAACTCAATCCCAAAACTAACATATATTTAACATATTCAACATATATTTAGTGTGCTAAAACTATAGGAGGAAATGCCCTCGGACAACAAATGTTACTCAACTCGACTTTAGGACCACAGAAAAAGAACATCTGTTTCAGCGTAGCTTTAGTATACTAGTTCTCTGATTAACGATTAAGAAAGTGTGATATAATTGTGGAATAGTGTAGAGTTAATACTTCTGAAATCATGCCTGCCATTACTTGATGAACATTGAGAGCATTATCGTATTTGCATGCCTACTTTTCATTGCACAGGATTGTGGCGATTGTTTCCAGTTGCAAGTCACCCGCATTCGTCAAATAATACAAGAAAAAAGTACAGAACATAAATTGAACGAATATCATTAATGTTTCAAGAGAACCGGAAATGAGTCGATCTTGTTTACAAAGTTATTTTATTTGACTTCGCCTTTTTCGGCTATTTTCATTTCCTTCACCGAAATAAAAAGTTTTTGTTATTTCATTGTTCTTATTTTTATAGGATTTCCTTTGGCTTGCTGCTCCTTTATTTTACAATAACAATTACTTGTGCTATTTTTGTCTTTCTTTTTTTATGGTTGTTTTTGGTAAAGACGAAAAGTTGACGTTCGCAGGTGGAGTTGATCCACTTTTAATATGTAAGAAAGAAAAAGAAAAAGAGAAACACCCTGACCTCAAATCCTGGCATTTGTCATTCATAATAAAAGAGTACAAACAGAAAAAAAGGACATTCAGTACGGATCCGAAATGATGTATGTTTGTTGTGTGCGGGGGCGGATATATGTGTTCGTGTAAAGCGGGTGTTAGTTCCACCGAAGTTAATCAGTCACTTGTGCACTCGTATCCAAAGGTTGGGGTCTATTTCCGCTGGTCACCCCTCTTCACCATCTGTTATGCGTGAAATAATAGGACAATTTAAACAGAAGCCTTGGTATGACAACTAGTCGGTGAGAAGGAAAACAATCCGATATAACAGCAATCATTCGGACAGGTGGAAACCTACATACATACAGTCACTATGTTCCTTTTCTGTTCTTTCGGGGATAACTCGGCACATATGTCACAGCTGATGTTCTGTGAGATCGCCACTGCCGTGACCGTGTTGTTTTGAAAATGTGTAGATAAGAATTGCTAATTTGAATCATTCCGATTATTCGGGTTCGTGTACATTGGATGTTATTCTTACAACGTTTCGGCCGATGTAATCTCAGACTCTTTTCAGATACGTCTTGCCAAACTTAGGAATTTTGATGTCGAAATTCCGTGCAGATTCCGATAAAACGCATCTTAAGAAGCTCGGATTTTACATCGGCTGAAACGTTATGAGAATAACATTCAAGGTGAGAACAGCCGGTTGAATATTTCAGATGATGTAAGAATACACATTATACATGTTAGTTCAACTGTTCCTAGCATAACTTGAGATTCTACTTTCCTTCGTTCTGTAATCTATTCTTATGAGATAATTTGACAGGTTCATATTTTATGCTAAAATAAACTTATAGATAAGACGAACATTAAAGATTTCATTAAGATTTCAATTTCATCGCTAATTATTCCAGTACATTCACCCTAATATTATTTCATCTTTGCAGTAACAATTACATGATTTCTTCTGGTAAATTCCACACTACTTCACACTCACTGGTAACCATTACATTATATCAATTTCACTAGTAGTCGTTACATTTTATCAACTTCACTGGTAACATTAGATTACATCAGCTTCACTGGTAACCATTACATTATATCCACGCCACATTACATCAACTTCACTAGTAACCGTTACATTATGTCCACTACATTATATCCAGTTCTTTTGTTACCATTACCATTATATTATATTCACTTCACCGGTAAGCATTACATTCTAACATCTTCGTCAGTAACCATTATATTATATCTATGTTACTGTTAACTATTGTATTATGTCCACTTCACTGGTAACCGTTACAGTATACGTACTCTACTGTTAATCATTATATTATATTCACTTCATCAATAACCTTACATTATATCCATTTTACCGATAAGCATTTCATTATGTTCGTTGCGTCACATATACTTAGCCGACAGCTGTTTCTATAATTTCCACTTTGCCGATAATCATAACATACTTATATCTTATCTATTTATGTTAGTACGGTTTGTGTTTTTTATTTTTTGTATTGAAATTTCCATTTTATTGGTAATTCCAAGGCAACCGCATCTGTAACTCTTTTAAAAAATTGCTATCATGTCTTTGTCTCTATGAATATTTACCTGATGTAAAACAATACCTTTGCTTACTTTTGTATGGCGGCAGGTTACAGATATGTCTATTGCAGGTGACGTTTTCGGGTAAGCATATAAAAGAAAGTGCAAAGGACAGGTATTCAAATACATTTACAACCCCCTCTCCTTTCGCCAACTATTTACTCCAAATTAGTTTTGCTTCATTTTGCAGGTTATTTTTCTTGTATAGCGAATAAACCAGTGGTCGCGTAAGTTTTTTTTATTATGGCCGTTAAAACACTCGCAGGTGCGTTTGGATCGTATTACCCCCTGAAGGAACAAGTCAGAACTCGCGCTTTAAATATTACATCGAGAATTAAACTCATTGGAAAGCACCCACCTCCACACACTCACTCTCGCTCTCTCTTAATTATATTATATGCTATCAATTCTTACTCAGCGTTGCTCGGAAATCTTTATCTCATTCATATTTTTATCAAATGAAAGCGTAAAAAATAAAAAAAAATAAACAAATCGCATTTGTTTTGCTTAAATAGTAGCTTTATAACTAATATAAGGCGACTAATCGGTATTCTGTTAACATAATTTCGAAATAAATTATTATTATTATTATTATTATTATTATTATTATTATTATTAGCAGCAGCAGCAACAGGAGCAGCAGCGACGGCAGCAGCAGAAGCAAATATATGTTCCGTCCAATCGTATATTTTTGCTAGCCTGGAAGAATGTTATCCTGAGGAACGAGCATATACTAAACTACTTCTTCCAAAGGAGGAAGTAATGTCTGGGGGAATAGTATCATGACGACATAAGAGATACTACACCCTCAAAAAATAGGAGGTAATACTTGGGATAACATATAATGATGATGAACACTAACCCGCGTCCCCACAGTATGGGTAAATGGACGCATAGCAACAGCAAAAATATACTAGATTAGACTCCAAAAGAGATCTTTCTGGAAGGATTATTTCCTAAAAAATTGAAGGTGACATAAAGGTAGTACAAAACTGTTCTGTCCTAGAAATTAATTTAGCCATCACTTGACGCGTATTCTCTTAATAATATATTTATATAAAACTAGCAGGACCCGCGTACCGGCGTTGCTCAGTGAAAATATGACATAAAAGCAGCTACAGTACTCATCCCTTAAAAACGAAATAACCTTTGATTATCTAGTGCATTATGCTGTGTGAGACGTAAATTACTGACTATGGATGAACAACTAAAAAATATAAACACAGGACACAGGTAGATGTCGGCGATTGCTACGCTAGCACTTGTCGCAGTGGCCAAAATAAAGGCATCTGAGTTCCACTGTGTTGCATTGTCTGGCAGTAGCAGCTAGAAAAAATCACTGGCTGCCATAGTTAACGATTAATGTTGTTTTAGGGCTGTTATTTGCCTTTAAAACTGTCACTGTGGTGGATTGTGGTCAGTATCGATCACTGTCATCAAGTGGCGTGCACCTAGTAGCGGTTATGACTTTTATCTGCGTTAACTGGAGATAGTGATCTTTTTAGGCGGTTACTGTTAGTTGATGGCACTGGGGAGCCCCGGTAGGCTAGGTCAGTTATTACTATATTTAGGCGCTTACGTGTGGGCATTGACTACCTTAACAACTTTTTGCTACGGCCGTCAAGTGTTGATGAATGGCTGCCGTCACCGATGTAGAGTTCGCTGCGTTTGTGTAGATATTATATCGCAACATGTGTTTTATAAGTATGCAAAATACGGATCGTGCCATATTTTACATGCTACACTTGAAAAGTACAAGATAGGTATTGTTTACTTAATTGTATGGTGCCTCTTAAGTTAAGAGTTAAGACTGGTTCAATAAATAATAGCGTTATTATTTCAGCACGGTCTGCATACTGCATAATGCATCCATGTGTAAAATGGCAAGAGCCGGAACGCGATCCAGTATGTTTATTTATAAACAACTAGCGGGGGAAGGACGCACGACTTTGCCCCGGCGTATAATACGCTTAAATATGATATTTTAATTTGTCCAGATTCTTATAGAGTCATAATTTCAAAAGTAGAAAATAAGCGTATTTGAATGCTATCAGTTAGAATCGAAACCGAAACTGTAGCATTCAAAGTTGGTAACGTTACCACGTGACATGCATATAGACTGATTAAATATGAAAAATGAACTAAGATGAATGTACAAAATGTATAAAGATTTTTTCAATTTTGGCCCATTTTTGACCCGTTAAAAACAATTTTAACCGAAAAGGAATATATAAAAATGATTTTATCATTTTCCTGACACCTAAGTTTTCGAAATATTCAAATTTCTATTCAAAACAAGTGTCTTCAAATAGTGTGCACCTATTTTCTTATTTCTTATTTTGAAATATTTCATGATATGTCAAATTGGGTTTATTTATTGAAGGTGAAAACCTGCGCAAGCTTTGGGGGGGGGGCAATCCAAAAGCCTTAGTACGCTATGCATGTACTTTTCGGAAAAATCGAAAAGAATTTTGAAGCATTTAAACTGGCGAATTGAAAGTTATACTTAAGGAAAGCACTTTAATCAAACGTATTTCTTAAACATCTCGAAAAGGTGTTTAAGTTTTACGCAGAAGAAAAAGAAAAAGAAGAAGACTAAAAAATAAAGAAAGAAATAAAAAAACATGAGAACAACAGGAAAATGCGAAGTAGACGCAAGAGGAAGAAGAAAAAGAAGAAAAAATAGCGTCACTTTAATCGATGTCGCATGGCGGAGTGGTTGACGCCATCTTTTTTATTTTTTTAATCGTTCGGAAAATACCGGAAACCGCTATTCCTTTTATTCGTGAAACGAAAGCGGACAGCCAATGAGACTTAATGGGTTTGTCGATATGAGGGTACATTATTTCACGAATTGAAAACGAAGAAACAAATGTCAAATGTATTTATGTGACCTAAATACGAATGTTGAAGCAGTAAAATCTGCAGCAAATGTAGAGAACTTTCCGATTACAAATTGAAAAAATACTTAAGGCGAAATTTTTGTGCTACTGTTGGATATTGGGCTGTAGTAATGCCAATAAAATCGGAGGTGTATGCACACGCACATGCAAAGTAGACTTTCATTTACATTCTTGTGTCCTATAAAAAGTTACATTCTTGTGTCCTATAAAAATGACCTGATTTATTAATATTACCGAATGGCTTACATTCCAAGTCGCGAACTTATAATTGAGCAACGCTAAATGAAAAAGAAAAATTAAGTATTTCAAATATTTACATTTCAAGAATGTCGGTTGATCTCTTTATAAGATGGTTAACATAAACAACAGGAGAGAGAGGAAGATTGACATTTTCTGGCGTTACCACACAAACACACACTCTTACAGCCACATACAGTTGTTATGTTCTCCCCCCTCTCTCCCTTCTCCCTTCTCTCCCTTCTCTCCCCCCCTCTCTCTCTCTCTCTCTTTCTCTTGTCGATAGACAAAACTTGATTTTAAATAAACTTTTATGTTGACAAAATTCGTATGTGTTGATTTTCAGAACAACGACAAAAGAATTGTCAGGTGTATATATAATTTCGCAAGCATTTGAAAAGTGCAAACTAGAAAATTTTATATACATTCAATAACGCAACAATATGGCCGGTAACAAAGACGTGGTCTGAATTGTGCTGCTCATATGAATTAATCAAATTATACCGGATAAATGCGACGACAAATATATGCAAAATCTATATAAGATAGTGGCTAGTAGTCTGATCACAATAAATTTATATGTAACGTCTGCATTTTCCAAGATATGTTTTTTTTTCTTTGAATGTACAATTGATGTTATTTGATTAATATAGAGATAACAGAAAATTTTAATTCGATAAGACAATTATTTCAAATAGAACTCTGTATTTCGGGTCTGGAATAAATTTATGATTTAACCGTTAAAAGCAACCTCTGTTATGAACGTGCGTCAACCATTTCTTCTTTGTATGTGTTTATTTATTTATTTATTTGTTTTTGCATTTATTATTCTTAAATGTTTTGCTTTTTATTTTAAATGTATTTGCCCTCTTAGGTTGGAAAGATAGTTTACGAGAGTCGTTACAGAAGTAAAACCTCTTATTTTTTTTAAGTAAAAAAGTTGAAGAACAATGAAGACGAGAGTTGTACTATTAAAACGAGCGACTTTTGTGACCCAGAAATTTATTTTGCTACATACTCAACACTATTGTCAAAGCACTTCAGCTCGCAATTCAATAACGTATATCTGCTTCTGAGACACGTTCATGACAGAGGTTGCTTTTTTAAAGTCTAACACCATCAATATGTACAACAGAGAGAATGAATAAGGGAATGAATACGTAAGTTCAATCATCATAACAATGAAATTTGGAATCCCCTCTGATCAACTCGGAGAGAATAAAAAAAAATAAGAGATATTATTTTTGGAACGCAATTCGTATTTATATTTATAAATGATTTATATGATTTTATATGAGACTGAATATTTCCTTTCGGCTTGAACATGTAATGATATAAATAACATTTAGTAATTTGCTATCACCATGGAGCTACTTTGCCTTTTTATTGTCTAGTATGTAAGAATATGTTGCACTCTGAAAAAGTATTAAAATGAAAAAAAAACTATGAAAAAAAATGTAAACACGCACACATGCGTTTCTATTTTCTCCCTCCTTTGTGTGGTACGCAATAAAACAAATAGTAATCTAATATTTGATTTTAGCGCTGACAAACAATGTCGGTATTTTATAGGCGACATTACACATTTCCAAGATTCCCCACCTTTAGCTTGTCACGTGATGAATAAATCTACAAAAGTTCGGCCTGTTACCTGAACCCTTAAGCAGATTACGCATTTCCGAGTAATTTCTACGCGATGAAATAAGCACTTAAAGACACGCGGATCGTCTGTCACTAAATAAAATTTTTCCCTTTTTGCTTTCTACTTCTTTCTAACGTCCTTTCCTTCTATTATTTTATTTTTTTATCGTTTAGCAGAGTTTTATTGTCGTCTTTATTTTATTGCGCTGTCGGCTGACCACTTGAAAGGGAATGAAGAGTTTAGATAAGAAAGAAGAGGTTAATAAGATTTGAAAGGAAACAAAGTGGCAATTTGCTAACAATTGTTCAATATGTGTGTTTGCTTTATGTCATATCAACCCTATTGAGGGTGAATGCCGAATTCATTCATTTATCATTTTTAGAGATTAACAACAAGAATACCAGTCTCAAGTAAAATTCATTACCTGATTAGTATATTTATGTGAACATACGGAGATTAAAATTAATATGTAATTATACTGAACCTTATGTTTATAATCCTTATTCAAATCTTGATCCAAATCTATTACATAATTTTGAGTCTAGAAAATAACTTCAATTTAAAGACGAATTGATGAATACTGAGAAATTGATGCGAATGCAATTCTAAAATATTTGAATTTTAAATTTGCTTAAAATCTTTTTGAAAATGTTCAAAGAAAACAAATCTGAGAGATATTTACTATTTGGTGACTAGTGTTATTATTTCATTAAATTCAAAAGCATGACTTCTAACCCTTTTACTTCGTTTTCCATAAAATTACATTAAATATAGCCTATATTATAACACTTAGCAGCTGCATTTCCAAATTAATAACGATTAATATTTAAAAAAAAAATACAAACCAAGTAAGTAATCCAATTTACCAAATTTCCACTACAAACGATTACTAGGATATTGTCACATTGACTACTATACACTCATTAACCTGTATCATCGAAGTGTCACCGGATTTTGATAAAAAAAAGTAAATTTGTAAAAGAAAAAGTAAGTTTGTACCATCGAATCATATCATATAATAATTTCTAAGGAAAATTTACTAAATTAAAGAAAAGAAGCCGTCCAAAATTGTCTCTAGGTATAGTTTATCCCGGCTAAAACCAGAGTAGGTTGCTTAATGCAATCAATGGTTTATGTATATTGAGTTTTATTGCAAAATATAGGTGGGAGTTACCATATAAAGTAAAAATGACCCTATTAAATAATCAAAATACAATACTTAGCATGATTGTTACTACATCTTTAATTTTCACAGTTAAAAATTATAATATTGCGTATTGATTATAAATAATAATAATAATGATAATAATAATAATAATAATAACAGCAATAAATATTAAGTATTATAAAATTATCATAATGCGAGTAGTTATTAATATTTAATGAATAACTATTAAATATGTGTATATATATGCATGTGTAATATTTTTTAGTCAAAATGTGTCAGTAAAGTTACATTAAATAAAGTTTATTTCCAATGTGAGTTATGTTTTTTACACAATATGTAGTTTGGTAAGAATAAGTATTTTTTACTACGAACCAAAAGGTTAAATAACTAACTAAAAGATATTAAACAATGCATATACATTTGAATAGATGTTTACTTTAATATAAATATTTTTATATCATCTAATTATATAGTTAGCACGAAAATAAATGAAAAATGAAATATAAAATATTCAAAACTCGTAAGCTTATGAGTGAAACAATAATACGAGATATCGTAGTTTCGTTTTTTTAAGTAACCTTGACACAACTATCGTAACTATAATATCAGTTAGCACTATTTAGAAAAGATGATTAAATAATAAATAATCGATATTGACATAATATCGCTTCTTTTTGTATAACCACACGGATCCGTAAAAATGTACCGAAGTTTTAATATGTTGTAAGAGTTATTTGGTAAAAAAAACAAATATTTGGATTTTTTAATGTAACTATTCTGTTATATATAATATATCATACGGTGTTTTAAAGTATGTAAAACTGAGTGTTTTGGAAATTAATTTTACCCCTTTTGGCATTGATATTTTCACGGCCACCGAGATATAGAAGGCCTATATATATATATATATATATATATATATATATATATATATATATATATATATGTATACTGTGTAAGCAAAAACAAGACTTCAAAACAAGGTGTTGGTGGCAACAAAAAGTGTATTTCAATTTACATTACAATTGTTTCCATGTCCAGTTCGACAATTTCAAGCATTATGCGGTTTGAAAATTTTCAAAACCAGCATTTCTTCAGTCTTTATGAATAAGCACACTTTTGGTACGAACTCAGTATAATTACATATAATATATATATATATATATATATATATATATATAGAGAGAGAGAGAGAGAGAGAGAGAGAGAGATTGATAGATAGATGTGCATACTCTCATTATTAAAACTAAAAATTATACTATCTTTCTGTTTACAAAGTACTCACTTTATATTTACCTAGACATCTAGTAATACATCATATATATATATGGAACGATAAATTTGTTCCCCGAAAGAAAACAACATTTCCGCTTTATTTTAAAACTTTTATTGAAAAAATTAATTCAAGAACTTGATTATGTAGTAGAGCTTTAATCAATACGGGTCCGGAACTGGGAGCATGATATTTCTACAAGCGCTAGCATAAGCTCGGAAATACTCAAATAATGGCGATCAGGCTAGATTTGGTGTTGTGGGAGGTCATGTTGGTGATGTTCTCGACGTATGACACTCACTTGAAATGAAACCAAAGACCATAACTTTGACAGGAAACTTTGTTTTCATTACCCTAGACACGTCCCTGTTATTCCTAGCAATCCAATGATGCCTTTTGAGAGTGATGCCAATGATTCTGTTGTTATAACTTCGTACAGTGTTTTAGAGCATGTAAAACTGTCTGTGCTGGAAATTTATTTTACTGGTTCTGGCACTGATATTTCCTCGGCCACCGAGATATAAAAGACCTGTTAACTGAAAAATGCCTGCGGGCTATGTAGGTAAGATTTGTCAAACTGTCACTGTCGATACGATATGAGAGTATTTTTAAAAAGAGCATTAAAACATGTTAAAATAGAAAAAAAGAACACAATTTGATTAATGATAAAACTGAACTTTATTCAATATAAAATATATTTATCATACTTCCAAAAGCCTAATCAAACCAAAGGGATATAACAAGGAAAAGGAAAAGTCATTTTAAGTGACTTTTCCTTTTTATTCCCTTAAATAATGCATTACAAAAATATTTATAAACAACTATTATTAACACCCGAACTCACACACACACACACACACACACACACACACACATATATATATATATATATATATATATATATATATATATATATATATATATATATATAAGCACACGCTCCTAATTTAAAGTATTTGGTCATATTCCAAATGGTTGTATTTTTATTTCTAAATACCTACCTAGTTAATCATGGAGATCTCAATTCATTGCATGAATATCCGTTTTTAAGTTTACGTGCTTATGCCATTCTATTCAGAAAAAAAAGTATTTAATCCATAAAAAGATGTTGCAGAAAATTTATATTTTAATTTATATAAAATAAGAATATTGCACTGATTACATTGACAGTAAAGGTAAATTAGTTTATATCTTTCAAGTAGTAACTCAGTCAGCATAGTTTAATGTGAATCCAGTCGGTGATAGATTGCAGCTTTTCGAAAACGTTTCATGCTAAGTAAGCACTATGGTAAGAAAACACTTTCAAATGATTTTTGCAAAATGACATGTTATTCAAAAAACAAACTTGCATTTGATATCACGAATAAAAACATTGCGACGATTTACTTGTTTCATGTAAAATAACACTTTAAGAATGAAAACTAAATAAACATGGAGGGTGAACTATATATATATATATATATATATATATATATATATATATATACATATATACATACATACATGCGTCGCGTCAAAAGGGGGCTACTCAATGCAGACATTTGCGTGCAAGGGAGCAAAATGTTTATCACTGCGATAATTGAATTTACATAGAATTCCCATGATGACGCTATCATTAATAAAGAAGCAATAATAAAATTAACTTATATATATGTGTGTGTGTGTGTGTGTGTGTGTGTGTGTGTATGTATGTGCGTGTGTGTATGTGTGTGTACGCGTGTGTGTGTTTGTTTGTGTCTACTGATTTTTGCTTTAATATGGGTGCTATCCTATTTTGACAACTGTTAAAGGAATCAGCGTTTATTGTTATCAAATGATAGTTTCTACAGGCATTCATATATAAGTCATAATTATATGAAATGAAGTCAATCTTATCATCTAACCATTCGCTTATATGCCTGTCATGTTGTTTTTATGGATTCTGTCAGTGTAAAAGATAGTCGGCAGGAGGCCATAAAATCCGTGAAGTTAGGCAAAATCCCACGCTATGATGTCTTCGGTGTCGTTATCCTTACAATATGTTTATTATCAGACATCGTATAACAATAAGGCATCAGAAAATGGAATCAAATTTTGCAACAAGATCGTTTTCCATTTCAATAAAGTTATTTTCGCGTTCTTGACGTCATTGTTTATATAGGAAATGGGCGCAACCGTGGATTTCTCACATAGTTAAGATAAGTAACTTAGGTAGGTAGTGACGTAGGTAGGTAGTGACGTAGGTAAGTAGCCCGGTCTGTACTATCAATGATATTATTACGTAGACGATCCTTCGAAATTGAACCATGATTGCCATATAATGTCTATCATACATCATGGCATCACTTTGCTTCCCTTCCAACGAGTGCAGAATAAGACACAAAGTCGGTTGTTAATATGAGGAATGACCAGCTTCCCCCAAATCGGGTTGTTGGTTGAAACACAATAAAAATGCTTCAGTGTAGATGAATTTCTCCTTCACTGATCGAAGAGAGAAAACATGAAGTGTGGTACAAAACAGATACTATACTTTCGTCTAATCTTGTAAATATTCTATTTTAGTCTGTGAGTAGACTTAACAATCGTTGCTTGGAAAAAAAACTTCATTAATCATAGCCAATAAGTATATAAAGTGGTTGACCATAGTTTAGAGCGATCCAAAGTCTCCCTGTTTTATTGGTTAATCAAAGGGCGTTACTCTTTCCCCGAGATTCATTGATGCTCACATTATAATACTGAGTGTTTAGCAAGGGGTTATCAAGTAGCATTTTATGAGGCAAACAAAGATTGAACCCTGCATCTTTGACTTATTAGCAAACTAATTTACCATTATGCAAAATGGGCGGAAACGGATTTAATGTCCATTTATGGGCTAAATAGTACAACTACGGTTTTCTAACTAATAATTTACTAAATAAATATTTTTTAGATACCCATTCATTTTTTATAAGTATTTTTACTTTAATTTATCCTAAAACGAAAGCCCACATTTCAAAATGACAACATTACGCAGGCTGTCCTGTTTAATTTTTGCAAAGTAATACTAAAGTATTACGTTGCAATTGTGCAAGTGGAAATTGTGAATCCAGTTGATGCCGGATATGCATGAATACGACTGAAAAAAACTCTTGTAAGATTTTAACATGAAGAGTGAAAGAATTATCGAGATGGTAATTCTTGGTAAACCCAACGTGTGTATAAAAAGCGTTTGCTACTCCTATAATGGAATTACCCAAACTTTTACGAAAAAAACAAACAAACAAATATGATAACAGTAATCGGAACATTTGACTTTTCTTGAAATAAAGTAAAACATAACAAAATATCAGATTCTAAACCATGTATCATTTATAGGGAACATCCATTATTCAGGCATTTTTTAAAATAAATATCACATTTATTTTTATTCAATTGTTTAAATAATGATGCAATAGTTTAACAACAATTGTTTAAATAATGATGCAATATTTTAACACCAAAATATTACGTCTTTAGATATCAGGAATTTCTAGTAATAATTCTGATTTCGTTTATCAATGTCTCTCTGGAAAAGGATGGGATTCATTTCCAGAGCATTTCCTTAAATCTCGGGTTCAAACCAGGAGCTTCAAAGATCAAGGGTTTTCCTAATGTGATGTTGGTGGTACCTACAATTGCAGAGGTCTGAAGGCCGCGTAAAAGATCGGGGGTTTGTAGTTTTTTCAATCGTCCTTCCAGACGACGATACTACTCCTACTATGACCGGGATTATTTGTGTTTTAACCCCGTGTATACGCCTTATCTCCAAGGCCAATGGAGCATAATTGCTCCACTTCTCATTCTCCTTCTCTCTCACAATCCTGTCCCAGGGTACTGAAAAGTCTACAATCAGTTTTTTGAGACTTTGTAAATGACGACCAAATTCGGACGATTATGTTCCAATTGCTTGATCGTTATGACACTTGTGTCTCTACCTTGCCATCCTCACTTGTTCTCACTTCATCAGGCACCTCCTCAAACCATTTTCCAGCACACTTCTTTCAAACCTCTTACACACCTCCCAATATATCCGGAGTCCCATGCGATCGTGTCTTTTGCGGTACTCTCTCTGAGCCAGTTCAATACATCCTGCTGCAAGGTGCACAATTGACTCTGAGGTCTTAACACAAATCCGGCATTCTGCAGAAACTTCCTCTCCTAGAACCACTGTTTTGAACAATCGTGTTCCTAATGCCTGCTCTTGTGCTACACAGACAAAAGCTTCAGTACTCTTAGCCAGATACCCAGCTCTAAGCCATTTCTATGATCTTTCATCAGCCACTTCTGCTATATCCTGGAAGAACCTTCCATGCATTTTCTTCCTAGCCATTTCCTCTACCCATTCTCTATCCATACGTTTCACATAATCAACTTTGGTCTCACATACCGCCATTTCATTGGCCACAACCTTAAGCATCCACTACTCACTTCTAACCACATGCTCTTTCAACATCTCCTTGGTTCTAACACAATTTTGTACACTTTTCAATCCTCTACCACCATCTTTCCTCTTTTGATACAACCTTGCTACGCTACTTCGAATGTGAAATATATCAAACATTACTAAAACTTTTCTTGTTTTGATATCCATAGCATGCAAATCCTTGTCAGACCATTCAAAAATTTCCGCACTTTATCTCAAAACACTGACTGCCTATGCATTCAGTGCTTTCATTACAGTTTCGACGTTGGAATTAGTTTCACTATTCTGAGATACCCCTTCCTGACTTTCTCCTTTATTTCTCTGTTCATGATGCCTACACCCTCCAACACTCCCAAATACTTATATTCTGTATCTTCTATTTCTTTCATGATTTCTCCATTTGGCAGCACTATTCCATTCAAATGAATCTTTACTCCTCTTTACATCACCAGCACCGCACATTTACTTATCTCAAACTCCATCCCAATATCTTTTGAGTATGTCCCCACAAGTTCTACCAGTCTCTCAATTACCTTTTCATTTCTACCGAATATTTTCAAATCATCCATAAAGGATGCCTGTCACCAGATCCCAAGTTATACCCCAGTTTTTATCTCTTCAAGCGGATGCTCAGTGGCATCATTATGATTACAAAAAGAAGTGGCAATAACGAATCTCCTTGGAATATTTCACATTTAATACCAACCTGCCCCATCTCCTCTCTGTTTGCTGTCAGCACCGTTTTCCATTGAGCCATACTTGTCTCCAAAAGCCCTACCACATTCTCAGCAACCGTCATCATCAATAGTGTTTCACGTGTCCATGAATGAGGAACCATGTCATAAGCCTTTCTGTAATCGATCCATGTTGCACTCAGATTTCTCTTCTTCTTCGCATCCTACATTAATGCTTCATCAATTAGTAGTTGTTCTTTGCTACCTCTCGAGCCTTTCCAGTACCACTTTTGTTCGTCAAGGAAAACACCATTACTCTCAAGATATTCATAAATTTTCTCCGCAAATATTCCAGTCAACAATTTCCACATCAGTGGCAGACATGTAATTGGTCTATAATTATTGGCATCTCTTCTCTTTGCAGGATCCTTCCTAATCAGTGTTGTTCTTCACTTCACAAGCCAATCAGGGACATCTCCCGACTCTACGACCCTTTGCAGGGCAGACGTTATAGGTGTATAAAGGGATTGAAACTGTTTAAACCAGAAGCCCATCACTCCACCTAGACCAGGTGTCTTCCAGTTTGTCATCCTTCGTATGCCAGCCTTAACGTCATCGATGTTTATCTCAAAATTCTTCATCTGCTGCATTCCTGATAGCTTTTCTCTGACCTCTCCCAACCAGCTAGCCTTCTTATTATATCGCCCTTCGACAGACCAAATCCCACTCTAGAATTTCCTGGCATCTTTTGCATTTGGAGTGTTGTTATTTCCCGCCTGTTTACTACCATTTAATTCTTTATACAGCGGAGAGTGATTGTTCCGGAAAAGGTTGTTCTGCCGAAACGCAACACTTTTTCCAACCAAATTCCTAATTTTCATACCACCAGTGTTGATCTTCAACATTGTTAGAACGCTCATCGTTCCCTTTTACAGCAATCTATACCTCCATTGAAACTCGTCCTTAGCTTTCCGTCCTAGTTTAACTCCTTTTCTTATTTCTTCGATTCTACCAATGTCTTTCCGCCACCGTTTAATACTTTCTTCAAGCCGCCTCTGCTAGTATGGCCTTCTATTCTTCATTTCTCTCTTTTTCTTATGTATTAAGCCAAGACGATTCGCAATAACGCATGATGCTGCATACAGAAGCCTGTGAAGTTCCGTAATCGATATGTTCTTTCTTATGATGCTGTGAATTAATCCTCGAACTATTTTTCCTCGCTTTTCACCTTCCGCCTAATAATAATAATAATAATAATAATAATAATAATAATAATAATAATAATTTGATTTTAAAATGCATTTCAAACTAAATTTACTTGTGGATTTTACTTTTGTTTCGACTGAAAAGCAGTGGACGGTGTCATTGTTTTCGTGAGTATTAAAAGGATTTAAAAGTTTTCACCGATACCACAAGATGCAGTCTTCTTTCTATACGTGTGTTGTATTGTCGGGTATCTATGTATGTCTAGTGTATATTAAGCATACGTGTTTCTGTAATCGATGATCTTGTATCGTCTAGTGCTTAGGGTTATAAGAACAGTTATTTTCTTTGTGTATGGGGTGTCTGTACGTGTCGATCTGTTATGTGTATAGTCTTTATATGTATATGTCAGTGTTCTCACATATTCACGACAATAACGAACGGGACAATATATATGATGAATAACACTTGTGTCTGCTTGACACCCAACAGGTCACATACCTTTTTCATTGTCTCCCTCTCCTCTGGAGGCAGAAATCCTAAATGAAAGCAAGTTATCATTTCCAGATCTTTATTTCCAAATGTTCCACGTCTCGAAGTTTACAGCTCTAAATCTTTTTTCCTTGCATTTTCCTTTGTTGGTTCGTAGATGCTGCCATCGCGCCACAGAACAACTCTTCTCTGCTAACTAATCCAATGGCTTACTAATTACACAATTCGGCTCTTCAACTTCCTATTACCGACTACCCCCAGTTCTGATATCTCCTGGCTTATGTCTCTCCAATAATTGTAAATGTAGTTGTATTGGCGATGATGAAGTAAAGATATTAGTAATAGTAGTGATAAAATAATGATAATTATAATGATAACAAAAATAAAATAATAAGAATAGCAATAGCAGTATTATTATTGTTATTATTATTATTATTACCGATTATGATGCTATAAAAATAATAATAAGTGATAAAATAATAATAATAATAATAATAATAATAATAATAATAATAATAATAATAATAATAATAATAAATCATCTCAAGGTTGAATTGTATCGGATTTGAAGTAGGAATTAGCCACGACTCTCGTATAAAGTACTTCAAAGGCATGCTCAAATTTTTAGCCTCTGAAAATCTAATCATACTTCTTGTCTTATCGTGTGGCTTAGTCTCTAAACCCGGTAGACATGTGTTACTGATAGGAGAGATGCATCAAGTGAATAAATGGAGCCTTAAAACCAGTAGCTCTGGGTAGGTTGTGCTCGACAGTCTGGTAAGACCAATCATCTAGGAGATGGAAAACTCTGATTTGAAACCATTAGAGATGGCGTTTCGAAAATTCACTAAACTTCCCATGAATGAAATGGCAAACCAAAGTATTAAAAATAAGTGCGTCAATGGAACTGGAACTCAAAGTAAAGGGCCCACGCTTGGCAGGTGTATCTTGGAACGGCAGTGAATACCCAGCTGTCAACCTGCAACTGCTAGAATGAATTGGAGTAAAACGGTTAACACGGTAATTATAGAGTGCTTCTTCAGAATTAATCTTTATGATACAGAAAACGTATGTTTAGAGAATGGAGAGAATAAGGAACGTTTGAATTAACAGAACAGCGCGTGTGTGATCAGGCAAGAGTAATACGGAAGAATGGGTAGTTATCAGAGCTTGAATTGGCGGCCATAAGAAGACAAGTGGACGCAGAAGTAATGGGGGATGTGAAAGGATGTGGAGTTTTTTGAAAGAGTCTTGAGAGGGCAATTAGGTGCGAGGGAGACAGAGAAATTCAAACGACTGAATGAAAAGTACAGAGTGAAAAGAAAGAGAATTAAAACTGTCCTAGAGAATATCAAAGAAAGAATGCTAGCAAAAAGTGCGAAAATGAAGAGACATGAAGAGAGAACCCAACAGCTCAAAGAGTATATGTTATTTAGTCCGGACTAGAAGAAGACTTAATAAACGGTCAAATTACGTAAATGAAATACCAAATTCACAAGAATGGACAATGTTTTGGAGTAATATTTGGAGTGCAAAAAAGAAACATAATAGAAGTACTTTGTGACTGGAAGATGTGAGGAATGAAATACAAAGGACGTTAAAACAATCGCAAGATGTAGTGATAGTGAGCAAGGAGAAAGTGAGTAAACAATGTAAGAAAATTCCAAATCGGAAAACTCCCGGACTAAATGGTGTACATGAGTATTGGTTAAAAATCTTCACCGCCCTGTCATGGAAGGATTGCATCTCAAATTGATAGAATGTTAAAAGATTGAGTGCCAGAAGGATATTTCAAAATATCTGGAAAAGCAAGATATCTTACTGGAGGAACAAACAGGATGTAGACGAGGTAGTTGAGAGACTTAGAATTTGTTGCTTATTGAAAGGGCAATACTTCGGGATTGTAAGAGAAGATCAACAAATCTATGCATGTCATATAATCTAATTCCACATAGCTGGACTAAAGAATCTATAGAACTATTTGAAATAGCGGCCACTGTGCGAGATTTCTTGGAAATAAGCATGAAATAATGGAAAATGTTATTAATATCAAATGGAGAAGAATTTGGAGAAGATCAGGTTAAGAAAAGGAATATTCAAGAGGACGGCTTGTCATTATTGTCACTGTTGTTATTTGCTTTGAGTATGGTACCCTTTGTCGTTCATATTAGGAAAGGTGAATGCGTGTTATGAGTGGGAAAAGAAGGATGTGACTGTGGAGGAAACAGAAAAGGAGAAGGTCAAAAATACAATGGAGATAAAAAAAGATCGTGGAAGTTGAAGAAGGTAGAAGTGATGGGAGCCCCGGGGAGTATAGCAAAAGGATTGACAGCTGGATTGAGAAAATTGGGATCCATTGCAATGTTGGAGTACTTCAAAGGACTGCCTTGTTGGAAACCGCCAGATACCTACGGAAGGTACTTGGAGACTGAGAAAAGAAGATACTGATAGCCTATGTCCATTTGTTATGATCCGCCTATCAAGATTAAATCGGCAATAACAACAGCCAGACACAAAATGTGAATAATAATAATAATAATAATAATAATAATAATAATAATAATAAGAGTAATAATAATAATAGCGAAAGAAGAAGAAGAAGAAGAAGAAGAAGAGGTGGTAGTAGTAGTAGTAGAAGAGCCAACCGTTTCCCATTACATAGATAACAGTTAAAGCATATTTTGGTCAACTCACATTTCGATACTTCTTCATAATGCGTCTGAGTGACTTTAATTTGATTCTGTATGTGTGAACTTTATCGTTGTAGACTATTAATCACCATAAATAACTAGTAATCGCATTGAGATGAACTGATCACTATAAATAGATACGATTTTAAAAGTATTGATTAAATTCTACAATAATCCCCAGCCAGTTGTTTTTATTTTTTGCATAAGTTATTTTATTTTATTATAATTTCTTCATTCATGTGGTGATGAGGGATCTTGTACACGGTTATATGTATTTTTACTTTTCAAAGCACTCTAAGATAAGAATTAGATAGATGGTGAGTCATGATCCGTAATAGTGAACTTGGATAGAACTAGATCATTGTAGCTAGACAATTATTGGTTGCGAATGTTTTACAGGGAGGGACCATAGTTTCTTCTGTGAGGAATAAAAAGTAAGGAGAGGAAAAGGTCCTCGCCCACTAAATTTCAAAGACGGTTTTGTGCCCTGTCAAGGAAGAAAGGATACTCTTAGGAGTTCCATCCCAGCTGTGGCAACAATACTCAATCTTAGGACGTATTTGACTCTAGTGAAAATAGAAGATTGTGTCGGAAGTGAAATACTTTCTGGAAGGGTAGAACTATCCCACCATTTTTTCCAGTGACTTTAGCAATTGATCTGATGACAGTGTTCTATTACAAGTCAGCGTGAAGAACAGTCCCAGAACTTTGTTGAATCAGGATGCTTAATCAAGACAAGAGCCGTTGATTTCAATTTGATTTTGGATGTATTAAAGGTAACTAGTAAGAATCCCCTTTTTTCTTTTCACATATAAGAATTTCTAACTCCATTGTACCACATGCTTCAGGTCAGAGGAGAGAAAATCAGAACGTTTCGAGTCTTTGTCGACTTTTGAAGTGTTTCTATAGCTGGTAGTATCGCCTGCATAGATATCGACTAATGATTGTGAAATATGATTTGAGAGATGGTTAGTGAAGAGAGATAAGCTCAGGAAGGACGCCAGCGTTGAGACTATAAGCTCCTGATTTTCGCTTATCGACAACTACTACCTATTAGAGAGAAAGAATTTTATCGTTGAGAGGACATTTTCATCTATTCCGTACCTGGAAATTTTGTAAAGTAGAGCATTATACCAAAATCCATCAAATATCTAAGATGTGTCAAGAGTTATTGCTCGAGAAACGAAGTCACTATCAATGGATCCATTGATCCTGGGTGATATTACAGTCATCACATCAGCTGCTCATCTATAACAAGATCAGCCGGTCACTGATGTGTGAGCGACACACATATTAAACTAAATATCTTAGAAACGATCCCATGATGATGTGAAGATGGACCAGTCAATAGGGTCTGATTATCAAGAGGAAAAGCATACCTGTAGGAGGTGGCTGTGTGGCTCCTTCATTCTTTCAAGATCACTCTGGTGGCATTCTGGCTGGAATATTCTTCATTCGTCTTCAGGGCCGCCTCATTCGACTTAAAACATTTATGGCAGATACAAAAAAACGACACGCGACACAATAGCAATATATATTATATAATCTTAACTATTTATTTTACAAAAATATATATTAAAATACAATATACAAATTATAATTAATTTTTACAATTAAAACTAGACATTAGGCTCTTCAGAACTAACTAACCTATCTTAAATAGTGTTGAGGGAGAGGGGATGCCCCCATCATTTACGAAGAGACAGAAATATGCATGCCCACCTCATGACGGTTCAGACAAAATAGGTCGATAGAAGAAAGGGAATTATGGGACTGCATTTCTGTGCATTCCTCTGCCTACGGCCAAATCACCACCTGGCCATGCAAAGGGAGAAGGAGTAAGCAACTACCAAAACCATGGCACTACGATATAGTGCCACAAATCTCTCAGAACAGAAACCATATTGCTTGTTGCTGAATAGGTTGTTTTTGCTGAGGTGGTTGACAACTTCTCTATTTCTCATAGAATAAAGCAACTTATGACGCACAAGAAGCTATTTGATCTGTACTGAGATGCAGAGAACGGATTTCCTGCATTTTTTTTAATATTGGGTATATTATCGAAGGTTTCTCCTTAAGGCAACGTTTGAACTGCTTCTTATTTCTCATCAACGGTCTGAATGCAACTCACTACTTCCAATATACCCCCTCTTACTTGATCTTCTTTAATGAATTACAAATCTCTTAAGCCCTTTCCCATTCATTATCTAACAGACATATAAAGCCAGACGTAATTTTTATAGAAACATATAAGCATATGTTTTACGTGTATATACATCACAATTTAAATTTTTTACCTGCATAAATAAATAAAATAGTTTACTGTATATTTTATTTTGTGCGAATATTCATGTATTGAACTAAATAAGTATGAAACCTTGCCTATGAAACTAGATAACGTAGCCACACCAGAAAGATTGAAAAAGAAAAAAAAACAAAGCAAGTCGTCCGATCTCAATGTATTGAATTTAACACTTAAACGATAATTACATTAGGAACAATATAAAAAATAGCGTATAAAAATGGTATCATTTTATTCATAAAGACTAAGTACTTCCAGCGGTGTCGTTGTTTTAACCATGCTGCGTAAGGTTAATAACGTCTGTCAAAATGTCTGAAAATAAAAAAAATGAAGAGTTTAGCTAAGCAAGGGGAAACAAAAACAGTTTAGAAGCGAAAGCAAGAAATTTGTTTTCGTTTGCTTCAGTCTCATTTTTTCAGGCACCTTTTAGACATGACTATAAAAAAATATAGGATTATTTTCTTAATAATAATAATAATAATAATAATAATAATAATAATAATAATAATAATAATAATAATAATAATAATAATAATAAACCAGTCACAGGATAAAAATAAAACGAAAACAATGAATGAACACTGCCACATGAAGCCAATAAAACTGAAACCACAACAGATTTCATAAACTGTGCCCCCTCCAAAGAAAAAAGTGATGACACTAACCTCGATTGATACCACACAAGATAGTTTAGTCGCGAAGGGTCAAGAAGGATTGAAAGACCGAAAGAGAGAAATATTAACTATTCCTCCACTATTGGAGTTCGGTGAGTATTGATATACTTACTGCTGTTTTATATTAAGACCAATGATCGTTGGTAGCGAGAAATCAATGTTAAGTGGCTGTTGCGATAATGCAAAGCCATTCGCAATTGTTATTGAAAAAAATTGGAGAATACTGGAAATTTGGGGAGATTTGTTGTCATGCAGACTCCAAGAAACTCCACTGGCTATTATAAATGAGCAATCACTTATAATGTTTGCGTAATGCCAACCCTATGAGTAAATAATACTAATACTAATGATACACTTTGAACATTCATACAAATGTTAAAAGCATAAATGTGGGTGGGGCGTATTAGGGACTAAAAGGTATGCAACAGCATGTTGCATAGAAATACAAACAACCCCATTCAAGAAAAAGGGGATGGCCAGATAAGTCAGCAAGAAGGACGTTTCGCCGTCACAGCAGTTTACAGTGTGAAGGACCAGTAGACAGTAAAACGAATGAAGCGCATGGAACTTGCCAGCGAACTGAATGACAATAAATTGGAATCAAAGAGGGATGACATCATACAGACTACTTATGAAAATAGTTGAAATATTAAGAAAATCATCGAGTGCAGAAATCAATTGACATAACTTTATACTTTCTATCAATCACAGATTAACTGAAATAGATTAAGTCTGTATAAAAATGACTAGAAAGATATAAGTAGCATGACACAAAACCAAGGGAGCTGAACCTATCAGAGTAGATAAGCGAGTTTGGTGCTATATAACCGAGAGATGATTAATACACGTGCCGACCACGTGGATTATAAATATTTGGAATTGATATTCTGGAAGCGGGGGCAATCAAGCCAACAGAGATAAAAGAGATGATAAAAGAGAAAGTAGAAGATAAACAATAAAGTTTCTTGAAATTAAATTTGGTAGCAGAAATCTAATAAAAAGAAAAAAATAGTCAGGCGTAGAATTGTAAATTGATGAAATGAGAATGTTAATGTTGTTCATGCGAATGTACAGTCGACATTTCTTTTGTGTGTTTGCTGCAAACTTTCCTCGACTTCGTATGCAACCATTGAAACTTGGTATTCACATAAACCAGGCAATACTTTGTGAATTTTGTAACAATAACAATAACATCCTCTGAATGCCAATTCTTCCTCAGTTTGGTAGAAGCCGTAACAAAATATTAGTCTTAAAGTTACCCGGCTACCAGAGGTTTGGTAAAAATCTCGGATAAATTCGGATCATACTCGGTCGTCCTCTAATCATCTTTGCATACAGCAAGCAAACACGTGTCAGTTGTTATGGAGCCTTAAATCAAAGAAGTGAAAATGGTAATTTTGCTTCGGGTTCATTCCTTCATGTTTTCTGGACCAAAACTCCCCTGGCTTCGCATGCAACTGCTGGGCCTTGCTTTTCTCGATGTCAGGACTCAAACCAGATAATTCTGAAGCACAATATTATTGATCTGTTTGTAGAAGTCTAACAACAGCAGCAGCAACAGCAGTATCAGTAGTAGCAGCAGCAGTAGTAGTAGTAGTAGTAGTAGTATAATCATTACGACATTAAACTTTACAAAGATAAATAGACTTTATTTTTGCATAGATTGTAAATAAATTTTTTAAGGTTTTTCTTTCGTGCTTTGTATTAGGGTTACTGTTGTCCATATATGTGTATGCTCATCTTTACATCGTCTGGTTTAAAAATATGCTACGAAGAAATTTACTAAAAGTCTTAATACCAATCATTTTTCCATTTAAAATAATCAACAACAGAAGTCAAGCAACAGATCCCAAGTGTATACAATTATTATGTGATAAAATCCTTGTTGATTTTGAAATATGTTAATGCTTTTATTTGGTTTAATTTGTCTAATGCGTTTCATAAGAATTTGACGGATTGTTTTTTGGTTTTTTTTTATATATAAATTGTTGATTTTGAGTGACTGGCGAATAACGGCGTTAATGAGTGTGAAATCGAGCATGAAATTAGAATCAGCGGAGATGGATTTGCGCGCGGGAAATGGTGCGTTTAGTCTTGGTGGTGCTTTCGCAACACCATTAATACGGCCAAATATATATATATATATATATATATATATATATATATATATATATATATATATATATATATATATATATATATATATAACGAAAAACGAAATGCGGATTAGTATATTTTACGACAATATTACTCATCTCCTCAGGGATTCAAGACTGAGGATGCAATTAATATTGTCAAAACATAGATTAAACGATGTTGAATTTTTTTCTGATGTTTATATTATTTCACTAATAATAGATCTGCAAACGTTCTGAGCACTTTTTGCTTAACATATTTGAATATATATATACACATATCTACACATATATACATGATGTACACACACACACACACACATACACACACATGTATAATGTTTGTACAAAAATAATGTCGTTTTTTGCTATATATATACATATATATATATATATATATATATATATAAGTCAAAAAACGAAATTATTTTTGCACCAACCTAATATATACGAGACGAATATCCGTATCAGACCTGGTAAAATACTCCGAGCAGAACAGTTTTGTGTGCCGTTATTATGATTAAAATCAACATATAATAATAACCTTTCGTGTAGAATCCTTATTCCAATTGTAATCAAAAATTATTTCATTATCATGATTTAAGAAAAAGTCTTAAAGTTTAGGCTTACACGTAAAGAAAAAAAATCAAATTGAAATTAAAGAAATCTTACTTTAATGGTGTATACTGTCTATAAATAAAAGTCAATATAAATCTGAAATATTTAACTTTTTCTCTTATTGTGTCACCTAATCTCCTTTTCGAATGACTAATTAAAAAAGCTGATATTATGAGGATATGTATTCGTTTAATTGCTACTTCAAAACTTTCACAAAAATCAAAGTTATCTGAATTTTTTGAAGCGTTTGCATCCACTATTTAAAACAAAAACTAAATTAAACTAAAAATATCCCACATCATGAACGCGTACTCCTAAAAGCCGTGTTCCGAAATGAATAATGACCGATTTATTAGTTTAGGAGAAATCCTGTATATAAAAATATAAGAAGATACAAACATACCTAACTTTTGTGTGTGTGTGTGTGTGTGTGTGTGTGTGTGTGTGTGTGTGTGTGTGTGTGTGTGTGAGCGTGTGTGTGTGTGTGTGTGTGTGTGTGAGCGTGTGTGTATGTGTTTATGCAGATCTATGTGTCCGAAATAAAATGTGAATCACATAGAATAATAATTCAGCCGGGTAACATGTTAGCAAAATTATCTCGTTTCGTTACATTAACACTACTTGCATATTGAATAACTCATTCGCATAAACATGCACATTTTAAAAAAGAAACGCATACACATGTATAAAGGAGAGTGGGAGGGGGCAGCGATTCGTTTAAATATCATAATTCAGCTGAAATGGACGAACAGAGTAGAAGTCGGCCTACATGTGCGTAATATTGTTATGAACTGCTGCATTAGTGTCAAGTCAGTGCAGAAAATTTTCTTACATAGAAATGATTTATGTTACCCCCCCCCACGAATCATTCACTCAAAATTTTTTATCCGATAAAGAAGTGCATTATTATGTTTCATTTCGTTAGTAGTTTAGTACAAGTTCTTTGGTTAATAATACTTAATAGACGATTTCTTAGAAGATAATTTTGGAAAATCAACATATTTTGGTGAACTATTTTTTAATAGTCTACTTACCAACATTTAAGGAAATTTGATTGATTATGTATTTGTATATAACCTCAAGTTCTACTAAACTAATAAGTCTCTATATAGGTATCTTTATAAAAGTATTACACACACATACACACGCACCTACCCCCCCATATATATATATATATATATATACAGTAGCGTCCAAAACTGAGTGACAAAGTTTTAAAACCTAATATTTGGGTCATGGATATTACCTTAAACTATATCCATTGGTGAGACCCCAGCTTGCGGGCTTTGGGGAGTGTGGAGCCACCCTTTAATTACCATTGCTTCCAGGTCCACTCTGACCAGAGTAGTAGTACCTGCTAGGGTCCCAACTATGGGTTAAATAGAAACCGACTTAAAAACAACAAATATATTCTATTAAAAAATTGTTTTTCAAAACCTTTGGATTCGACATTAAATAACCCGAAAAGGGTTGATATGCCGTAAAACAAAAACAACCAAACCAAACCAAACCTAATATTTGTAAGAAAAAGCAACTGTAAAAAGCTGAAATTTTGACAACTGGTAGTTGTTATCATTCATAATAACATAATAAAATTTGAATCATATGCAAAGCATAGAAAAAGAATTATAACAATCATTTATTTATTTTTAAAATAGGAACGTCCAAAAGTAAGAGACAAAATTGAGAAAAAAATGCAAACAACCAAAAAACAATAAAAATACATGTACAATAAATATTTAGTAAATGAGCCCTTGCTCTCAATGACAGGCGCACTGTTTCGATTACAAGAACGAATCAGTTCTTGACAATCCTCGATACTAATTTTAGAACATTCTTCTTGAAGCTTCGCCCACAAATCCTCCATGTGATTTCTTTCCATAACATTATCTTGCATAAAGGTAGCCCTATCGAAACCTGAATTCTGTATGATTGGCACAACATGATCTTGAACAATGTTTTTACAGATCTGCGCGTTTACATGAGTTTGTAACCGGACAAAAGGCGTTGTACCTTGGCTAAAACCACATTCCAAATACCATGACGCTTCCGTCCCCAAATTTGACAGTTTTCTTAATACACTTTGCACTTAATCTTTCACCAATACATTTCTTTGCATTGTTTTTTTCCGTCATTTCCAAATACATTCAACTTGCTTTCATCACTGAAAAATACTTTTGACCAATTTTCATATGTCCAAATTACATAACTGTTTGCAAACTCTAATCTCTTCTTATTCTTCGAACTAACAAGTGGTTTCTTTCCTGGGGTTTGATTAAACAGCCCTATTTCTTACAGTCGTCTAGAAACAGTCTGTCTTGACACATTAACTCATGAGGTACTATTCAAATCCTTTTAATTTCTGTGCAAGACTTAAAACGGTCCTTTCATGGCATACGCTGCATTATTCGATCTTCTCTTGCCGAAGTTTTGCGGGGTCTACCGGTTTTAAAAGCACTAACTATTTTGCCAGTATCATTGTAGGATTTAACAACCCAGCCTACAACACTCTTGGAACGTTTCACTTTCTTTGAAATCTCTCTCACGGTGTACTTTTTCTTGTGTAGCTTCACAACAGCTTTTCTCCTAGCGTAAAGTTTTTGACGTTTCGCCATGGTGCTGGCTGATGCAACGTTTACAAATGACTAAGTAAGACTTATTCTTTAGAGGAAATCAAAAAATTTGAATATAGCATACTGTTTACATTGTTTTTCTCAATTTTATCCCTTACTTTTCGACGTTTCTGTTTTGAAAATAAATAAATACTTGGTATAATTCTTTTTTTTATCTTTTGTAAATGATTCAAATTTTGGTATGATATTATGGATGATAACGACCACCAGTTGTCAAAATTTCAGCTTTTCACAGTTGTTATTTCTAAGAAATATTAGGTTTAAAATTGTGTCCCTTAGTTTTGGACGTTACTGTGTATTGTTTTTTTTTTAAATTTTTTTGTAATATAATTATCAACTGACACGTGTTCCGTCGTCTACGACTCATCAGTGGTTCGAGGTGGACGAGTGGTAAGAGTTAAAGCTTCTTACCATGGGGTCCGATTTCGAATCTCGCCAGATTCAGCCACTCTGATTAGTCGTAGACGAGGAAACATGTGTCAGTGGATACTTATATTAAAAAAATATATATATGCGTCTTCCCATATGGGGGTACCAAATTGGCCGAAGGTAAAATAAAACTCGTATTTAGGTAAAAATGCACTTTCGTAAATAATAGAATTCATTCAAAACGTATCACAAAAACAAAAACAACATCTCTCACTCACTCACTCTCTCTCTCTCTCTCTCTCTCTCTCTCTCTCTATATATATATATATATATATATATATATATATATATATATATAAAGCTGAACGTGTGTGTGTGTCTGGTCACGAATAGGCTCCTATATGGTTGACTATAATAGAAAACTGATCACATATAATAGATGTATCTAAGACACTGGAATGGGTATGTTTGATCTGGCATAATGATGACTCATTAAAATTGTGAGATCTGCGTACGCGCCTGGTTCACAAAGTATGGAAATAAAAAATTTAAAAATTAAAAAACAAGCATTTACAAGTGTTTTTTTTATATAGATGTACATAATAATACTTTGATAAGTATGTTTTAACTTAAATGTGGATGGTATAATAAAATTGTGGGGTCTGCGTTCGTGCCTGGCCTCCATAGAATGGAAATAGGCACAAACTTTAATATAGACTTTTCATATCTATCTGCGTAAGTATGCTTTGATAATTGTGTTTCAGTTTGAAGAAATATGGTATAATAAAATTATGGGGTGTTCGTTCGCGCCTGACCTCCATAGAATAGAAATATGTCACAAAGTTTAACAAGGATTTTTAATATAGATCAACAGAATATTGTGATAAGTGTTTCAGTGTGAACAGGTATGGTATAATAAATTATGGAGTTTATCTATTTTATTTTTACTGTCATCATATTTTGTTTTGGTTTTGATACCCCCCGAATTCGAATATCTCTTTACAGCCCTTCCTTTTCATAACCTATCATACTTTCATAAATCAGTCAACGACGGGTACTTTTGCTAGCATATATATATATATATATATATATATATATATATATATATATATATATATATATATATATATATATATATATTAGTATCAGGTTAAAAAGAAAAGTCTTGCGGTTTTCAACTTTTAAATTCAGATGAACATATCTCGGCTCCAAAAAATGTATTCATCGAAACAAGTACCATCAGAATCAACACACTTTTGCCAACACAAAAGAAGGGAATCGAGACTTTTCTGCTTACTAATGCTCAGAGTTGTTGTTGAAGTTTTTGATGCGTCTCATCCATTTGCTGACAATACTTCTTCGCCGTAATAGTTTCGCCTGCATTCAAAAAACTAATGGATGACACCGGTTGCCAAACAGCCAGCAGGACCTTTTTTGGTGCAACTTTGGTTTCAGAAAGTGTCGTGGAGCTTCGCTGGTGTCTAACCACCGGGATAAGCGTCGACAATTATCGTAAATAAACCACTATTCATCGCAAGTCACAACCCGGTTGAGAAATGGGTGTGTATTGTTGTGTAAAAGAAGGGACGATTACACTTCATAACGACGTTTCTTTTGGTTGTCGTTCAATTTGTGATGCACCTATTTATCAAGATTTTTGTGTGTTTTTTCAATCTCTCTCAAGTGGTTGAAAATCGTTGTATACGTTACATGTAATTAAGAAGTAATTTCTGGAACAGTTTTTTGTAGATCTTGTCACTGCCATAAATTTCTTAAACTACCATTGTGCTCTGAGTTCAGTAATATTTCCTGTGCCAAACGCTTCGTTGATATCAGGAACTGTTTCAGCAGCTTTTCGACCTAGCTTGAATTTAAATAAGAAAATTGTGCGAAGTTACTTTTTTTCATTCAACGTTCTGAAGAGATGAGGTGATGGTTTTAAACGGATTGTAACTTAAACGATTAGATAGAGCGAAAAACGGCCTTTAAAATGATATATAAAGAAAAGCTATTATAACGAATCCTTGTTTCAAAATACGTCATTTGAAATCAAACTTAAAAATTCAACAAGTGCCTTCTTGTTAACCTAATAAGCATACCAACCATAAATATAGCATAAGTTTAACATTTAAATGTTTTGTTTTTCTTTGAAAAGCATTGTACCCTTAAAGCGTGAAGTTTACTTCATAAAAAAAAAAACAACAAAAAATAACGTGTACACGGTACTTACACTGTTACCTAGAATACGTATTCCATAATTCATAAAGATAAGTTCAATAGTTTAGTATTTTACCACATATTAGTGCTGCTAACATGCATTGATCCTTTGAAAAAAAATTTTTTTTTAATCTCAAAATCCGATGTAGAGCAATTCTTTTCTCGATGAAATCTTTTCTTACAAAAATTAATGTATCTATGTTACTCACTGTGTTGCCAACAATATATATTCCAGAATTTGTAATGATCTGTTCATAAAAGTTTTTAAATATAGCCAAACATGTTAGATATGCACACCCTGAATATCAACACTTATAACAAAGATGATGTGTTCCTATATTACTCCGCGTTATTTCGAATATGTGTTCCAAAATTCATAATATTCTGTTCATTAGCTTATAATACACACATACACAAACACACACACACACACGCACATATATATATATATATATATGACTATATATATATATATATATATAGTCATCCACAAACAGTATTGTTTCGCTGTATCACAGTTCATCAGTGCGACTAGACAGACACCTACCTCAAGCCAGGATCGAAACCCGACCGCCTGTACGACAGTCAAGGCTTCTCACCATTACGCTAAACGGCAGCTGATGTGCGGGTAGTGAATTAACGATGTTTTGACATCATCCGAATATATATATATATATATATATACCTATATATATATAAAATTAACTCATTTTTCCCGTATGATTTTTACCTTAATAGGATTAAAAATCAAGACATTTCATGCGAATGTAGTATGCACAAACTGCTGCACAATATCTGAGGTGTGTTATAGGTATATTCCTCTCCACTTCCTCGATAATCGTAGATTCCTAAATTTTCTCTGCTGAGATTTAACTGCCACAATCGGTTAAAATCAATAGAATAGTCAAATCTATTCCCTCTAATTAATTCCTCCCTCCCCCCGCTACCACTGGCACCGTTTCCGGATCGTTCACAAGGGACAGTTACGAAGGAACACCGGTTTGGATTTTCTTTTCTTCGTAGTTGCTTAAAAAAACTGTAATGGAATTTTACCGGGCCTTTCCGTTCTATGCTTTCTACTGGGTGAAACGCACCATGGACTTAACCAAATCGTAGGGTTATTTATGCTATTTTTTTTTCGCTTTTCGCTGTCTTTTTTTTGTTTTTGTTTTTCCGAACACGTTCATAATTTTTCCCCTTTATTTTTGCTTTTTGTTCTTACGATTTCTTTTTTAAAGAAGTTTTACGTTCGTTCGCTGTTTTTTTTTTTTGTTTTTTTTGGTTTTTCCGATTTTTTAAAGAAGTTTAAAATTGTTTTTTTTTATTTATTTAAACAGGGTTATTACTTCGCTTATTCTTACTCCCCCCAAACACCCCCAAACACCCGGGCAACGCTGGGTATCCCCGCTAGCATATATATATATATATATATATATATATATATATATATATATATATATATATAATACACTTCGGTCGATTTCTATGTATACGGTTCATCACAACAACTAAGTTGTTCGGAAATGCACATAGGTGATTTGTTTTTGTATTGAATGCTTTGTACAGAATCAATCACACTTTTAAGTATAAATGTTAACCTCAATCGGTGAAATGGTTGCGACAAGACATCGTAGATAGTAGACCTACGGTTTTTACACCGGAGCTTTACTTCTGCATGTCTTAACGAAGGTGCATCTCTTGCAGTGGATTAAACACCGGATACCAAACAGGACATTTCTCCGTCCCGGTGCGATACATACAGCGCCTACCATTTCCAAATTATATATAATATATATAATTATATATTATAGTAAGTAAGTAAGTAAGTATATATATATATATATATATAAGTATATATATATGTATATATAAGTATATATTTATACATATATATATGTATATATATATATATATATATATATATATATATATATATATATATATATATATATATATATACTTACTTACTTACTATAATAATTAAATACATACAGACACTAGAGTTTCATCCTTTTGGGAATCATAAGTGTAGGGTGTCACGATTAACGCCAGTCGAGAGATTCGAACCCTGGCAAAAGAAGTCATATATATTCAAACCAAATGTATACGACGCTAATTAAGTTTTACGAAATTTCATCTTTTTCGACTGTATCAGATGAGCTGGGGTGGAAGGGACACAAAAGCAAATTCATATGGCATATGAGCGGTGTGTACTTTTGTACACAGTACTTATACATTTTCTGAACATTTTCCGGTATTTCCTTCCAGTAGACAATAAAACTTAAATTTATTCCTATGATTTACCACTATATTTCTGCTTGAAACACTGAAGTATTATATATATACAAAAACTAAAACAACTTGGAAAATATACATTTTGATGTCCTGTGTTCGCTTTTTATGTTTGAAAAATATCTTTTTTTTTTTCAGTATTATTTGGATTAATCAAATTGCTCGTCTCAGCTTGAGTGTTATTTTCAGAATGCTGTAGATGTATTTTGTCGAACTCGGAAATCTTTTTGTCGAACTCGGGAATCTGCATGGAATTCACAACGGAGCCCTTTATTTAATCCACAGGGGTAGCATACTATCGTTCCGTCAGCCATGACCAAGTAGAAGTCTTAATTTACAATTGTATTATTGGTATCACTCGCACCGAGGATTGAACCTACAAGCACCAGAAGAGTTTTAATAAGAACTAAATTTTCCTTCATATTTTATCCGTTATGCCACCGATACATAATATTAATCGTCATCACAAAACTTATCCAATTCGACTGGAAAAAAATATACATTTTTACTTATAACATTTATTGGTTTAATAGATCTTACATTTTACGATGCCTTATTTAGATCTCGAATAATTGATGTTTTAGAAAAGTAACCACATTCGAATTAGCATATCTCATACAACTCGCCGAGAAGAATCGAGTGATGTTTGTTACTTTAGAAAGTAATAAATGTTAAAAACTATTAAACTTTAAAAAGTATTAAATGTTAAAATTAGCTGAAAGAAAGGAGAACACCTGAAGTACATGTTCACTGATTTAATTAAAGGTATCTTAACAAGTTTGATAAGAGGAATTCAGTGATGTTAATTGTTTAACAAATATTCAACTGAAAACGTTGAGAGGTAAAAATTGGTAAAAAGCGAAGTAACGTCTCCACTTGTCGTTCGCTCAAAATAAACATATTCTTTCATTAATCTTATCCTATAAGTTTTGTCGTAAGTATTTCCTATTATAATATTTAAACAGAAAATTGCTGAAACCACAACGAATAAAGAAACTTTAACAAACTGTTTTCCTTGCTTGAACTTCAGACGAATCATAAAGAGAAATCGCACGATAGGAGTAGATGGTGGGAGAGTCAACAAAGGCGACACCACCAATAAACTCGTTTAAAGACTTGCAATTGGAGTCGAGAAGAAAATTAGCAGCATGTTGTTATTCCAAACAGAACTTTTGTCAATTACATTGTCGACGTTAAAAGTCATCAAAAATGCAGGTGTTGACCGTCCGCCTTAATATGGCGGCCATAACAATCGTCCGCATTTGGCTTATTTGATTTCCTTTTCTTTGTTACCCGAATATTTAAGGCATTGTAAATTGTTTAGCATTTGACATGTTCTAGCCTTCCCTATTTCTTAAGTAAATATATTATTTATCATGTTACACACACACACACACACACACATACATATATATATATATATATATATATATATATATATATATATATATATATATGCTACGCATATATATATGCATATATATATACGGCATAATCACGTTGACACACCGGTTCTTGCCAATATATTTGTCTAGCAACACTGATGAATTGTAATACATCGAAACCGTCATTTTGTGGATGACTTCACTTCTTGTTTTAACACCCAAGTGGAAAGTAACCATTTCTACAAATCGAAAAAGCGTTATTCTTTTTCAAAACAGTAAACAAACACATTATAATTATTCTTATTTTAGTGACTTATGCCGACTGCTTAGTGGTAATAACAGTGACTTCAAAATTTGGAGTTCGGCTTCGAATCTCAGCATGTTTTAAAATCATATTTAGCAGGTGTGTTGTCTGAGGACGAAACGTAATTTTGCAAATAAATTTGCCGTCGAAGAAGGGCGTCTTTATTACTCGTCTTTCATAATCATTGATCTGTGTCAACAAAAGGTTGATGAGGCTTTGCTATTGGCAGGATCTTTACTCAAACTGCTCGAAGGCCACACAGGAGTTCAATCAGAAAAGATAAACCGTGCCGAGAAATGAGGCTGGAAATCTGGGTGGAATAACATTTACAGTTTCCCCTACTTTTTCTTTACTTATTTCTTTTATATTTTTCGTTACTTTCACTCCAATTTTTTCGGATGCGTAAATCCTGAGCAAATATTCGATAATTATTTCTGCCGCCGCATTTCTTTTGTATTTGCTACTATGTACAATGATATTTCTTTGAATCCACTAAGTCAACCACGCTCTCTTCTCTTTCTAACTTGTGCTCTTGATCTTTCTCTCCGTCACCATCCCTCTCATATATATATATATATATATATATATATATATATATAAACATGATTAGATCACTGTGACTGACGTTAAAAACATTTAATAAAAATTAATTTTTAAATTTCAACTGTATCTCTCGCGATTGACGGTAGTCGAATGGTTCGGGTCCTTGCTAATGAAGGCAGACATGACTTCTGTTGCCGGGGTTCGAATCTCTCGACTGGCGTTAATCGTGATACGAATGCAGTGATGATTCCTGAAAGGATGAAAAACTAGTGTCTGTAGGTATTTAATAATTATTATAGTAAATAATATGCATATATATATATATATATATATATATATATATATATATATATATACGACGAGGCACATGACTGTGGATAATTCAAATCCAATAATTGTATACCGAACCAAATAAACGAAGAGCAAATTAGTGCTAAATATAACTAAGTCAAAATGCAGTTCAAGACATCGCAAACAAAATTATATATATATATATATATATATATATATATATATATATAATAGACATGTATGCCTCAATATACATATATTTATATGTATATAATAGACACTTTGCCTAAAGTGTATGTCAATAGACATACTCATGAGACAACGCCGCCACGTACACGTGGCTAATTTTTCAATAATCGCTTTATGTTTATGGTTATATTTCATTATGTCTTGGTCATCCATTAGTTCTATTCTCTCGTTTTTTTTTATATGGTAATCTAAATGATGACATGGGAAATAGATTTCCTTTTAGTTTGAATAGATTCCGCTTGTGTTTAAAATTGTTTTTAAAGTCAGCTAATACCTGTTAAGGTTCTGCTGGTAAGACGTAACATTGGGTGGTATGGTACCACATTCATATGTGTTGTAAGCCTTTTAATCTAAAGATGGCTGAACATCGCTTAAAATAAGGTCTATATTTTAATGAGACAAAATTTATTTACGTATTTCGAAATGATGTTTGTTCGCATTTTGTTTCAGTAGTTTAAAATTTACTGTTGTTTTACGAAAACGAATCAACCTCAGGGGATACTTTAGTTGTGACGTATCTGTATTTAACTTAAGGCCACCGGTGGCGTCGTTAGCTTGCGGAACCCTATCGTTTGTTTTTATTCTTTTCGTTTAAAGTCTTTCCCATTTGGGTGTCACAAGGAGGGAAGGTAGCATGACATCTTTTTCACCACAAACTTCCGTACTACCCCCTCCCCGGCCTTTATCTCACTATTTTACTTCTGTGCAGGAATTAGGGATCACTAGATTGATATCTCCCGCATATTTTTGTGATCTTCTTAAGGGTTCACATTCCTAAAAAAGAAAGAAATGAAGCGATATAATCATATTATGCTTATGAGTGCACAGATATTTCATGGCTGAAGGAAACATAGAAGATTGACGTTAGTTATTTGTAATGGCTGAACATCGCTTCAAATGAGCTCTATATTTTAATATTTGAGGAAAATCATTTTTAAAAGGAGTTAATGACCGCACAATTTCTCTAACGGTTATCCCGGTTGGACTTTTGGGTGTTTAATAATCGTTTGAAAAAGATGTAACAATTACTACCACTATTTCGCCTTTTGCTTTTTGATATTTGACAGTTTTTGATATATTTCTTTCATTTTTTTAAATAAAAGTTGAAAAAAAAACGTGACTATACATATTTTAAAATTTATATAACCACTAATATAAACGTTTCTGAGAGAAAAATTAATACTGATTTCAGTAATTCTAAACAGAATTCGTTTTACATGATGTGTCAAAAATTACAGTTGTCATCGATTGCATTAATTCCTTTTAGTTGTGCATACGAGGGGCGTGCAATAAGTAATGCCTCTGACCCACTTCCCATAGAAGTAGAGCAACGAAACTTGGCACAGTTATTAGTATTTCTCTACATAGGAACCACCCAAAGTTATGCATTTCTCCCATCGTTTGATGCAACTCTGGAGAACGTTTTTGTAGAACACTCCAGGTTGGTCCTCCAACCACGACGTGACTTTAGAAATCAAGGCTGCATCATCTGGGAAACGCTTTCCTTTCAAAAGCAACTTCATGGCTGGGAAGAGGTGAAAGTCAGAGGGTGCAAGGGCAGGAGAGTATGGAGGATAGTAAGGATTTCATAATCACACACCCGTGCTTCTGATCTGGCGGCATGCGAGTTGTGGACCAGAACGTTGTCCTGCAGGAGGAGGGTACCTTTGCTGATCTTACCCCGCCCCTGGATTTTGATAGCTTCCCTTAATTTCCTCAAAAGTGAAGCATAATAGGTTCCTGTAATTGTGGTACCCTTTGCCAGGAAATCTGTCATCACTACTCCGTCCTGGTCTCAGAAGACTGTGAGCATGACCTTGCCAGCGGAGGGCTGCACCCTTGCCTTCTTTGGAGGTAGTGAGTCCAAGTACTTCCACTGCATTGACTAGGCTTTGGTCTCTGGATCATAGTGATGGACCTAGGTTTCATCCTGTGTAATCAGTTTTTTGAAAAACTTTGACTCATCTTCTTGGCACATCTCCAAATTCATCCTCGAGTACTCGACGCGTTCTCGCTTCTGGAATGGTGTGAGCAACCTGGAAATCCATCTAGCAGACACCTTATGCATATGCAAATGGTCATGAATGATAATTTCCAGAGACCCTGTACAAATCTTGACATCTTGGGCTATTTGGCGAACAGTAATGCGTCGACCTTCCAAAATGTCAGCCTCAACTTGACGGACAGATGCCTCATCAATGGCAGAAGGTGGGGCGACCAGGTCTGGGAGCTGTTTTCACAAACTTTAGGCCATGTTTGAATTCACGATGCCAGCGTTTTACAAGGTCATATGATGGGGCATTATCACCATAAGTTTCTTTCATTTCATCAAAAGTGTCCTGTGGTGTGCGTCCTTTCAAATACAAAAACCGGATCACTGCTCGGCATTCAACAGGCTCCATTTCACACCTGAGTCAGTTCAAACATCTGTAAAACAGAAATCACAGTTAGTTCAGAGCTGTAATTTGCCACATAACCCGTAGAGATATAAATCATTGCACATGCAAAATTTCAGCTATATCAGACAACTGGAAGCGGGTCAGGGGCATTACTTATTGCACGTCCCTCGTATTTGTTCCATTATTTTTGAAGAAGAAGTAGCGAGACGAACGATAGAAAAAGAGGATGAAAAAGATGACAGAGGAGGGAATGAAGAAAGAACGCCGATCAACGTTATAAATTTTCTAAAATTCACATGGGAAAACTTAATTTCATGTTATAGACAATTGGAAAGCAAGAACATTTTTTATATTAATTTTTAAACATTCAACGTAATTCATCAACAATGATCTGAATTGTGACTAAAGTGGCTGTAAATATGCAGTACATTTCGTAGCATCTTCCACTAATCTCCCTACATCCCAGCACTATGCACAAATCTATTTCATGTATATGTTTATTTTTTTGAAGAACTCAATAATGAAAACTAAATATAATTGCACACGATAATTCTTCTTTTATTTGCTTCAATGAGTAATATCAATACCTTCCTTAAGTCTAAAACTGGTATTAAAATATTTCCAGAAAAGTACTGGCTCGAAATAAATATATATTCGTGTGTATAATTTAGTGGAAGAAGAAAAAAACGCAAAATGGGCAAGTCCAAATCAAATGTCGATATTGGAAACAGATTGGCATGTTGTTCTTGCAAGATAACTTTTTACTTTGGATAAGTATATAAGATAAAACATTTTTTAATTCAGTGTAAATAGTATTTATACAAGTTAAGTTATTTTCTAGGAAGAATTTGCAATTAATAAACGAAATATTTTATCACAGCATGTTTCTTTAGTTGCCAGACAAAAACATCGTTTAAATATTGTTATAACATAGTCAATTTCGTGTTTATCTTGAGTCAAATTCTGGGGTTCCGTGTTTGTTTCTCTTGTTTTCCACTGATTATCCTCGTTTATTTACGCTACATTTCGCTCGACTTTCCCCTGTATTACGTGTTATTTATGATACGTTATAAATGGGTCACAGCTAGAAACATGTAGATTATGCACTGATGACCGTTTTTATTAGATTCATAACTGATAAGGCAGCAAGATGCCATGGCACAGTTTGAGGTTCTCATGAGAAATAAAATCAAGAATGTAACATTATGGAAGAAATGATCTGTTAACGCTTTCACTATTGGTTTTATCAGTTCAAAGATATGAAACAAACTCCAAATAAATGGAACAAAACGAAAAAAACAAAAACAAAAAACAACAAAATGATTTTAATGTAAAAGTGGTGATTTTATAATTTCTTGTGTTGCTTAGAATTTTCGGATACGAATATTTCTAATTATCCGCGTAATCACAAACTAAAAGACCAAATAGAAACTATATAGGCAATGCAGAAAGCCGTTAACAAAAATGCACTTTCTGTGTTAAATAATTTTCTTAGTTCAGATCTAAGTTTACACTGATAAACTTCAATAGCGCTTGTAATAGATAAAGAAAATGCGGTTAGATTTTCGAGTTCTGACTGCTATAGAATGGCGTTTAAAAACCAATAGTTAATTCTGTCTAGCCAAGGAATTACGAACCTTTGCAGTCTATGTTATTAATATAAAAAGAAATTACAGTTGATTTCAACGATTATATACTATATGGCGATATATTTATTTCGGTAACATAATTCTTCATATATTCACCATTTATATTCATTGAATAATAAACAGAAATGATCATCCAATTAAATCCCTTTGATTGTTGCGACTAGAAAATGCAAATGCTGACCACCGTTTCAAAATTAGAACGATAGTCATAGCATTTCAGTCAAGCGTTTTCCTCTGATACATAATACAAATTAAAATCCAAACATTTAAGCTAAAGTATATCGTTCGACAAGCGAACGTCAAAAATCATATTATTTCTGGCCAATAAAATTACGCGTCAACCAAAAGTTCGTATATTACATATGAAAAATGCGCGTTACACCGTAAACTTTTTTCTAATCAGATAATATAAGTAAAGTAGTAATCCACTGATCTCTGTCTCTCTGTCGCTCTCTCTCTCTCTCTCTCTCTCTCTCTATATATATATATATATATATATATATATATATATATGTTACGTACTGGGCGTTATTTTTGGAGAAGGTACCAAATATGAGAGTATGTTTCGTTGTTCTTATTTAGATGACGGCTTCTATATTTGTTGTTGTTCATGTTAGTAATGGGTCTTAGAGTGATAGAGACAGTCTTAGGAGTATTCATGTTGTTGAGTGTTCATATGTTTTAGAACGTTCATGTTTGTGGAGATAGCATATGGGAGACATAAACAGGGTATATATAAAGAGAGAGACAGTTCTGTATATATATAATAGACAGTGTACATGTTACTACAAGAGAGCGTAGCCTGTAATTCAACTAGAAGAGATTTTTGAATATCTTGATAGATAGACCGAGAGTGCGTTTGATATTTACGTTTGACAGTTGTACATATAATATAAACACGTTACCTTTCTCGTTGTAATGATGAACACAGAAAGACGACAGTTATAAAAAACGTGATGATCATTTATTCTTCGACCGGTCGGAAATGATTCTGTATTTCAGGGACTCAAAGTTGTTACATATTTATAAAAACCCTTCGCTCCTAGAGGGTGCCTTGACTCGAACCGAGAATCGGTCTGAACCTCTCTGCTCCTCTGATCTGACTGATCTAACTCCTCCTAACTAACTTCGAACTCTTTACTATATTGAGAAAGCATATGTATGTCTGGTCAACGTGACCATAACTCACGTGTTATCAACATGCGCAATTTGCACGTTTTTCAAACCATTTCTGACGACCAGGAAATTTCCCATTCTCTTTGTTGTTTTACAAAGGAATTTAATCTATTTTTCTAATTCTGTAACCCATATTTTATTATGCATTCTTTCTAAGAATGTGAATAGTTTCCAGCCAAATTTGTATTTATTAAATATTTTAACAGAATCAACAATTTACTGGACATTCCATTTATAATAAGATTCTGTGTTTATTTTAACTTATGATCGGAATTCTCAATTCCAAGTCTAGCTTCGCAAGTTCGACTATCCTATTTCATATTTGCATTTAACTAATTCCCTATTTTTTTACTTACATGAAAAGGGGACATCTCTTATCATGTAACACACACACACACACACACACACACACATATATATATATATATATATATATATATATATATATTACATATTTGCTTATAGTTTGGGAATACGTCTGACTTTATTTCGACCGGCTTCCCCGAAAGAAGAATGATTTACATACGTTTCTGTTCGTTGCTGTAATAGAAATGCTTTCCATTATAAGTGTCATAAATAAAAATAGAAATAAAAACAACATTTATAATACAATATGGCAACATTTATAATGCGATACATCTCTGCGGTGCTAATAGCGGTACCCGTCGCTCAGTGGTGGAACGCCAATCGTCTTTCACTAGAGTCCTAGTTTTGAATTTCGCTAGATCTAATTATCTTGATGAAGTGTAGACAACGAAACACGTACCTGTAGTTAACTATATATATATATATATATATATATATATATATATATATATATATATATATATATATATATATATATATTAATTTTGGGACGATTAATTGGAATCAGAACCGGGAATCGTGAAAATTCGGAACTTTTTGTGTATCGAAATCGTATTGGAATGTGAAAATGATATCCGATTTCAAAATAAGGGATGCTTTTAATTTTTTTGAAACAATTTTTCATTGCTAATACTAATGTTTAAATGGTAAATATTTATTATTGTTAAACTACGAATAAAACTAAAATATTTATTATAATTGTAAATTGAGGGATAAACAGAACTGGCACATTTAAAGTGGCACAAGTAAACTGGCATAAAAGCACACCTGGATGAATAATGGCACATGAATGATATAAATCACCAAATTACTATTTTAAACTACGGGAAAACATTGAAAAAAATAATCATAGAAATCGATTTTTGTGATGTATCTCCCCCCTACCCGGCAGTGTATTTTTCCTTTTGGAAAATATATTCATACATTACACAACGTTTAATTAATTTAATTAAAAAAAAATCTAAAACTAGGTATTGAGAAAGTTAAAGAATCGGATTCGGAATCATGAACTGTAACGGATTCGAAAATTTAGCACAGAATCGGTAATTGTATCAGAATCAGGGAAAATATTAGAATCGTTCTATCACTAACATATATATATGTATATATATATATATATATATATATATGTGTGTGTGTGTGTGTGTGTGTGTGTGTGTGTGTGTGTGTGTGTGTGTGTGTGTGTGTGTGTGTGGAATCTTAAATCTTGTCTTGAGGATACGACGACACAGGGCTTATTTTTGTCTGATTAAATTCTCTCCCATCATCGCAAATAAGAGAGGACACATTCGAAAGCACTTGAAGAAAAGCTCTCAAGTCTCTTATGTTTTCCGTAAAAAAAAAAAACGATTGGGATTTTATTTTCTACAAATATGAATATCAAATTTTGCTAGTTGAATCATAACTGTCTATTGTCTGTTTTAGAAAAAAAAAACGTCTATGGGTTGCCACCGGGTGAGGACATTACGTGCCAAGTAACGTGTGTGTTCCCAAACTGCAATAACTAGACTAAAAATGAAAAAAAAGCTGATAATTAAACGTTGTTCTCTCTCCTTCTCTCTCTCCCTCCTCTCTCTCTCTCTTTCTCTCTCTCTCGCTATCTTGCCTACACACACACGCACACACACACGCACACACACACATAAGTAAAGGGCGTCAAGATGTTGTTGAATTATATTTACAATATTTTATTCAAAACAAGGAATATGAGATAAATGTGAATACACACACACGCACACACACGCACACACACATATACACACACACATACACACACACACTCACACACACACACACACACACATATATATATATATATATATATATATATATATATATATATATATATATATATATATAGTGGAATAGAGAATTTGTCGTCCTAGAGAAAACAATACTACAGCTTTATTTTAAAACATTTATTGAAAAAATCAATTCGATAACTTGATTATGTAGTAGAGCTGATATCTTTCAATGTAGACGCCTTTAGCCTCAATCACCGCTTTGATACGGGTCCGGAATTGGAAGGATGCCTTTTCCACAAGGGCCGGCGGCATCTCGGCGAGTACTCGGCGGATGGGTGCGATCAGGTTGTCTGGGTGTTGTAGGAGGTCGTATTGGTGATCTCGACGTATGACCAAACGAAATAGTCCAACAGGTTCAGATCGGGTGAGGAGGAGGGGGCCAGTGGTAGAAGTGTAAACAATCATAGCACCCCTTCTGAAGCCAAGTCTGGGTCTTTTTGGACTTGTGGGCCGGTGCTGAGTCCTGCTGTTAAATCAAAGGTCTGCCAGCGGCCACCTGATTGCATAAGGGATCACCACACTCTTCAGCATATCCAGACACACTTTGGTGTTGACTTTCAAACCGACTTCGAAAATGTGAAGGTAGCATGATGTGGCCTTCACTTAAAACCACACCAAAGACCATAACCGTGGCCAGAAACTTCATTGAGCTTTGCTCTCAAGCGTTGAACCGCTCGAGTGTGCTAGCAATTGTCCTGTTGTCATAATTTGGATCGGTAGAGGGCATGAGTTGTGCAGCGGCACGTCTCCGATCTTGCTCCTTGAACATTGTGTCACTTTCAAACATGACAGAAGGCACCTATCGCTCTTGGCATTTGTACAAAACTGGCCAACTAGTCTGCAAAAAAAAGAAGAAAAAGAAAACCGGTTTTAATCAAACGGAAATAGAATCATTTAAGACGACAATTTGTTCACATTACATTTAAATTTCTGCATGTTTGTGCAGTCCAAGAAACAGAACGCAGTGAGAAAATTTCAAACACTAGCAGTTCAAAGAAAATAACTATAAAAGTAGAAAACCCTCCGCATCCGGGGACTTCTACAGCATAGGTGTGTGATTTTTGCTGATCCACGGGATAAACTGAACATGCTGCATTAGTGCCCCCCCCGACATAAATACTTACGTCGAGGGAGCACTAGTGCAGCAAGTTCAACGAAGCATATTCTACTAAAGTAATTATTATTATTGCAAAGCAAGCGCAATTGTACAACGGCGATGGGAGAAAGGGCATGTAAAATAGTGTGGTGCTTATTAGATTATCTGATTTGGATATTTTCAGAGAGAGAGAGAGAGAGAGAGAAAGAGAGAGAAAGAGAGAGATGCTAATGATTAGTGCAGCAATCCAGATGTAACAACAGTTCTCCATGCATCGGCGAATAGTGGCTTTGTAGAGATATAGGACGCTGATTGGTTTCTATCTCGATAAAAACAGCTGACTTTCTTTGAAGTGATCTTGACGATGTCTTCTACGTATTGGTTCCAATTCATGTTATCAGGTTATGTTAGACCGATTACTTTGAATGATGGATTTAAGTAGATTGCAATTAGTCGTGTCAATCGCTGCCTGAAAATGGTTCTTATAAAACAAGGGAGCTTTGTCTTAATAGCATTAAATGTTACCAACCAGTTATGTTCCCATTCTACTACAGACTTGGGATCATTTTCTGAGGATCCGGCATTAACTGAGACATGTGTGTGTGTGTGTGTGTGTGTGTGTGTGTGTGTGTGTGTGTGTGTGTGTGTGTGCGCGCTCGTGCGCGTGCGCGCCCGCGTGTGTGTGTGCGTGCGTGTGCGTGTGTTACAACATATCAAAATAATAGCGTGATGTTCTCAAAAAATTAATCTATCTCGGATACAACTGTGTGAAATCGTTTATAAAAATCAGGAACAATAACGATTCAAAGATAAACCTCTGAGGCACACCCGCATTAATCTGATGTTGTTTTAGATATAAAAGATCTTATATTAAATATTCGTCCAATAATTTTCATGCCAGATCTTGCCGAAAATTTTAAATATATAAAGCGCTACCTCCCTAATTTACTAGCATTGTCCAATGTATGTGCTCCAAGATGACCGTTGAAATATACGAGGTAAATCCATACTGTCAGTCGGAAAAAAGTTACGCATTAGTGAAATGGTGGACAATTGCTAGGTTTATTAACGATTAAAAGATTATTTCACAAGAATTCTTGAACACTCATATAACAGACGCAATTTTCCAGCTACAAGCAAGCAAGGTTTGGCAAGGCATTTGTTGTAAGATTTGGTGAAGAAAGTGCCAATTCAGCGAAGCATTTCTTTTTAGACTGTAGCAGAGATAAGATTAGATCCACATGTTTTGTAGGTGTCAAGATTTTTATGATATCCTGGATTTGAGAATGGGTGAGGATAAAACCATCGAGTGTGACAACGGCTGCGGGGAAAGTTTATGCAAATGGTGTGTGTTTAAAACTTATTTAAACTCGTATAGACTGGAAACTGTGTTCCATAATATAATTTCAAGGTAAAACATCTTTATCAAATTATGGTGTGTCAAATCCGGAAATTGTGTGGACTGATAATATGTCTGTGTTGATAAGAGAACAAAAGCCAAGAGATTTCAAACAAGATATGTATTTTAATAGTATATCTTACTATTCAAGTCAAAACTTCTACATAGCAATCTAATGCTGTCTCCCATAAAATAATTTCCAGGTATGACCTCTTTATCACATCGTCAGTCTTTGAACTATCCTAAAATCGGTGTGGACTGATAATGTTACAATTCTTCCTAGACTTTCATTCATTCAAAAAAAATACATAAATACTTCCGGCGTCCAGTGGAAATTTCCCTGTGCTTTGTAAATTAATCTGTATAATTTATTGTTAAAAGTAATATTCCTTTCGAAATAATTAATATCGGCCATTAAAATGAAAATGATTATTTCTATTTCCGCAAAAAATAACCGTCATTATCAAGTATATATAATTTAAATAAAATGAATATTTCTTATTTATTTAAAAGTGTAGTAATTTATTTATTTTTGAACAATACACATTCTTTGCCTTCTTACTGTATATAATGATTAGCAGCTAAATATTCTTCAAATCAAACGAATGTCACTTTTCGAAATTTTTAATTATTACTAATTTTATCGACGGGACCACATGATTTAATTTTTAAACAATTCATTTTAAAATGAGTAGAATAAGAATTGTTTATTTTAATCATGAGTAATAATTACCCGCTACCTTTGCTGATCCTATGATTTCAGTTTTATGTGCGTGAAATGAGAAAACATGAAAAATAAAACGTTTTAACGCATTATTATATAGATATATAGCATTTGCCTCTCGGCAAAATTCTTATGAATTGGGGCGGTAATATTTTAACCAATTTGTCATTATGTTTCAACCTTCCTTTTAGCTGGGGTCAATAATAGTTTTGCTCTTACTTATATGAGTATATAATGAATCCTATTGAGCCCTCTGATGTACAACCAATATAAAGTTTAGTTGGGAAGAAGGTCATTGGAGACTCGGTGGTCAGAACGAAACCTAGTTCCTTAATGCCAAACTGATCACGCTATATCTATGTGTATTCACGTGTGTTGACTGCATTTTAAAACTCGTTTTCTCTTGTCAATCTTCCAAGACATCGCAATAAAGAAAAAAAAACATTAAAAAGTTTTGTAAGCATTAGCGACATCTGTGACCAGCATGTAAGATGAGAATTAATTTGAAGTGGCCTTCCGTCATTTTTGATCCAATTTGATAAAAATTGGTGCCACACAAGCAGTTGGCGAAACACGGGCTAAAAAGAATACTAGAGAGACGGAGAAGGGAAGGAGTAGTCAAACGCATACACTTGTAGTTATACATTTGTAGGGGTAAAATGATAGTTTAGCAAAACTGGCGTGTGGAGTTATGCCCACTTATAAACACGGTCATGTACACAATTGACAACAAACAATCAGTTAGTGATAGATAGAGGGAAAGAGGGGAACAGACACTAGCAGAGAAACAAACACGTACAGATAAAAAGGATAAGTAAGAGCCATATATTGACATGCACGGTTGTATTAGTTGTAGTTAACAGTCGAGTGCTAAAATACAGAGAAACAGGGAGTTGCGATAAAACGATTGGCAAAAATACAGCAACAACTGTAATTTCTGAACGTATGTACCGTTCACTGGACAAAACATGGTAGAGCTGTAGCCCTCGATATATCTAACGCTTTTGACAGGATATGACACAATGGTCTTCTAAGGAAAATTAGATCATATGATATCACTGGAAGAATATATAATGTAATTAAATCCTTCTTAAGTAAAAGAAAAATCCAAGTTGTCCTCGACGGTCGAACAATATGATATAAATGAGGGAGTGACTCAGGATCCTTGGACCTATATTATTCCTGATATTCATAAATGACATTCCTGATAAAATTGTTTCGGAGATGGGTATATTTGCTGATGACTCCACACTCTATAACAGGCACTAGGGGAAAACAAATGAACGCATATCTAAGGAAATGACAGAAACACTAGAGCATGACCTCCAGTCTGTAGTGGAATGGGGACAAAAATGGATGGTCACATTCAATGCTGCTAAGACTAAGCTTGTTTCCTTCAATAATTACAAGAAACTTTCTCTACCACCAATAGCAATGTGAAAGTATTTCATTACGTGAAAGTACTTCCTTTAAACACCTCGGCCTAACGTTTACAGGGAACATGAATGGAATTGAGAGCATTGCCAAGGCTTCTGCAAAGTAGGTGAGCTCTATCTACCGTGCTAGAAAGCTACTAAGGCATGAAAGTATCCTGTACCCCTATAAGACCACCATTCGCCCATGTATGGAGTACTGTTGTCACATTTGGGCCGGTGCATCTGATGCTTGTCTCTCACTCCTGGACAAGGTACAAAAGAGAGTCGCCAACCTGATAGGTCCTGAACTGTCATCTATGTTTCAGCCTCTGTCTCACCGACGAAATGTTGCATCCCTCTACCTTTTCTATAAGTACTTTAATGGTGAATGCTCTGGTGAACTACAAGCACGTGTATCCCCTCGATATGAACACCCCCGACAAACCCGACTTTTAATTCTGAGTAGTCAGTTTTCATTTATTATTGTCCCACCCCTTCACAGTAGAGATCTCTAGGTGTAAGAAAGCCTTTTACTCCAATAGTTTCTTACCCAGACCTGCTGGACTTTGGAACTCCCTTTCCGAGATTCTGCTTTCCCAACTGTACTGATATGCAGAAGTTCAAGTGTAATGTGAACAAACATCTTGCTACTCATCTCCCTTCATAATACCTCTGCAAATTATGTCCCCGATAGTATCCCCCTACTTCAAAGTGGCACTGTGCCTTGTTTGGGACTTAAATTGATTTAAAAAAAAAAAAAAAAGTACACGCAGATATGTAACGAGATTACCGCGGGGTGATTGGAAGAGCGGGCGATTAGATAAGAGCTATAAACTACGTGGTAACGATATGTAGTGTTCAATTCGGTAACATATTAACGATATGTTGGTCGGTGTTCTATTCGGCTTCGAAATGTGACTATGCTTGGATAATTGCAAGATTAAGAGAGGAATGTAAACTATCAACATGTTATTATATATATTTAAAGATAAACTCATTTTAGGAATCTGTTTATAACAATTATCAGAATTACGTTACTAATTGAGAAAGAATTGAAAAAAACAAATGAGAGGTGAGCCTTTCGATTGATGTGAGCGGATATTCTGCCTGTTGCTCCCTCCGGTGGGGGTTGGGAAATCTACTGCATCTGTATAACAGGGGTGTATTAAGAGAATGTCGGCGTTCTATTAAAATAAAGTATAGACGACGAAGATCCTTCTTGTTTTCGATTCATTATTTTTGCTTCAACACTTCACATGGGACAATAAAGAAAGGGCTATAACGTGACACACGCATATACACGCACATATACACGCACACCACTTTAGAAGCGAATGCAAAACTGCATAGATTTAATGAAACCTGGCATTTATTTTTACGTCATTTACATACGGGAAGTGAAAATTGCTCCATTGATGCTGACTGTACTTATCATCAAGTTGAGTTCAACTTCCATCAATCGAGTTTATCACGTTCACATATGCATAAATAACGGTTGGAAAGGTAAGAATCTCCTAGACCCGCTGGAGAGGAAATAGCAATTTAATAAACTGTTTGTAATATTATATGAACGAAAAGCATTGGCATTCCGTGAAAAAATGAATGAAAATTTAGTAAGTGTATGTTTTTATGGCATAGTTTTCAAAAGCGAGAAAAATAAAAGTAAAAAAACATTCCCGGTCATGCCGCGTAGCATTTAATAATTTTTGTGGAAAACATCAAATAAAGTTTGATATATTTCGGACTTCTTTCTTTAGATGAGGATACTAAGCACACTGGATAAAAGTGTTAAGTGACAGTTTTAAAGCAGTTGAAAGTTCAATTGTCATTACGAACGATATTAAGACTTTAATTACAAATTATTTGCGGCTTCTACCTGGTCATGGTTTAATGAAAGCAACTTACCTTTGTAGACTAAATAAATTTATGCAGATTCATGAATTCGTCAGAACGATATTCAAGTTTGATAAGACGCGCATGAAGATGATCGAAGGTTACATCGACCGTTGTCAAAATAATAGTTCTAATAATTAACCTTATATCTTACGTTCAACTGAATTCCAAGTGGCAATATGACTAGAAGAATCGGAACAAATATAGAGATATTATGGTGCTCTTTTTTAATTGAGAAGCATTAAAGAATGCTAATAATTCGATTTTATTAAATTCAATTATAATTGTGTTTTTCTTGTCCAAAGATTATTTTTCGTAATTCATTTATCGTAACAGATGAAAAGAACGAGTTTGGACTGGCACTTAAGTTCTACATTTTTCATAAGTAAAATATTTTCAAAATGCACGTATTTTCGAATGCATTCCCAGAAGAATATTTGTTCTTCTAAAATATCTACATTTATATTATCAAATGTGGCAAGAGGCTAAACTCATTCCTTAAAGCTACTAACATAATTGGAGTGTAGAACATACATTTTGTCTTCGTAGTTTTAATCTCTTCTTCTCTTCTCTTCTTCTATCTATTCTATCTATCTATCTTCTCCTATCTATCTTTCTATATTCTATTTTATCTATATATATATATATATATATAAAATGAACTTATTTTTCCCCTCTGATTTTGACCTTAATAGGATTAAAAATCGACATTCCATGCAAATGTAATATGCACAAACTGCAGCACAATATCTGAGGTGTGTTATAGGCATATTAAATTTCCACTTCCTCGATAATCGTAGATTTCTATATTTTTTATGCTGAGAGTTCACGGCCAAAATCGGCTAAAATCAATGGAAGTGGTAAAATCTTTTCTTCCTATAACCGCCACCACTTAACACCGTAGGGGGATCGTTAACAAGGAACAGTTACGAAGAAACACCGGTTTGAGTTTTCTTTACTTCGTATGTTAAAAAACCTGGCATTAACCGAATCGAAGAGTTGCTTCGTAGTGTAGTAATAAAGTAATAATCTAATGATATTTATACGTAATTGAAAAAACGCTTAGCCATGTCACGGGATCTGACGTCAGCAAGCTGTAATGGCGAAGTCTGTTTACAAAACGATGTATATATTAAGACATTCTTATCGGCAAAGATGCGAGTATCATACACATTAAAATATTAACTTACACGTTATGAAAACGTGACCAACGTTATTAGCGGTTTAAAAATAGTATAATACGAAAGTTAAACAATACTTGACAAGCGAAAATGTCAAGTACAAAAAAAAATAACGCTTAAAAATATTAAGCGATGAGACGAAACGATTGCTGTGTTTACAAATAACACAGACAAACGGCCATTTTCTTTTCAGTATTAGTAACAATATTTCTGTTTAGAGGAAGGAAGGCGAAAGGTGGGGCCGCTGGAATTCTAGTAACAGATACTAAACTTTGATCTTAGCCAAAAGACCAAGTAACTGTATTATGTAGTCTACTTTCCTAACGATCGTGTACTAAATTGAGACGAGACGTCATATTCCAAAAATCACATCGCTAAACTGCTGATTCCAAAAATCAAGTGAATGAATCTGCATGCTGAGTGCTTATTTGTAACATTTCACAAATCATGTAAAGAACGACGACCATTTCCTTTTCTGTATTAGTAACATTATGATATCCTAACTGTTTACTGGAAGAGGGGATGTATAGATGTGACCGCTTGAATTCTAAGAGCAGATACTACACTTTCATCTTAGCCAAAAGACCAAGTAAACGTATTATATAGTGTAAGTTCCTACCGAACATTATCTTCTATTAAAAAAAAGATGCATATTATATATATAATTCTTAGTATAAGAAGGGGATAGTACTTTACTATTATAGAATAGGACCGTGCTGAAAGAAAAACATTATTATTTAGAAAGCCATTCTTAGTCTTGGGAGGATATGCTTTTTTATATGTCCTGTACTTAAACCTAACAATTCTTAATATAAGGCAATTTCATAATTCTTAATATAAAAAGGACAATAGTATTTTACTATTATGGAATACGGACTGTGCTGCAATAAAACTATTATTATTTAGAAAGCCATTCTTAATATTGGGAGGGGATGTTTTTTATATATTCTCTAATTACACCTACCAATTTCTAATTTCTTAATATAAGGCAATTTAATAATTCTTAATATAAAATGGAGATAGCATTTTACTATTATAGAATACGGACCATTGTCGAATACGATTAGAATAATATACAGTCATTGTTATAATATGCGAGTGACCTCCTTTTGATGTAGCTTCATTGCCGGATACCATTAGATTAATATACAATCACTGTTATAATATGCGAGTGACTTCCCTTTGATGTAGCTTCATTGTCAAATACCATTAGAATAATATACAATGATTTTATAATATGTAAGTGACCTCCCTTTGATGTAGTTTCATTGTTGAATACCATTACAATAATATACAATCATTTTTATAATATGCAAGTGACCTCCCTTTGATGTAGCTTCATTTTCGAATACCATTAGAATAATATACAATCATTGTTATAATATGCGAGTTACCTCACTTAGATGTAGCTTTGTTATCGAAAATGATTGTCAAAATTAGTAACGTATCCAAGAATTATAGGTTTCAACGAGATAAACTCAAATATATACTAGCAGAATACCCGGAGTAACCCAGGATTGAATAAGATAAATGCAAATGTATGCTATCAGAATACACGGGTGCTTGGGATTGAATTAGATGGATGCAAATATATACTAGCAGAATACCTGGCGTTGTGTGGAACTGAATAAGATTGATTGAAATATATACTAGCAGAATTCCTTGCATCGCCCAGGATTTAAGGAGATTGATGGAGATATATACCAGGATTTAAGGAGATATATACGACGTTGCCCTGGATTGAATAATGTAGGTTAGAATATATACTAGCAAAATCCCCGGCATCGCTTGGGATTGAATAAGATGGGTGGAAATATATAGAATACCAGGCATCACTCGAGATTTTATAAGGTAGGTTAAAATAAATACTAACAGAATACCTGGCATCGCCTGGGATTGAATAAGATAGGTACAAACACAGAATAGATCAATACTTGGCGTCGCTCGGGACTGTATAAGATGGCTGCACATATACACTAGCAGAATACTTGGCATTGCTCAAGATTGAATGAGATAGGTGAGAAAATGTACTAGCAATATCACAGATGTCGCCCAGGATTGAAGGATATTGATGGAAATATCTATTAGCAGAATTCCTGGCGTTGCCCCGTATTGAATGAGATAGGGACAAATTTATATTACAAAATAATCAGCGTCACTCTGGATTAAACGAGGGTGGTAGAATATAAAGTTTGTACCAGAAATGGCTTAAACAATTTTCTATCTCAAAATTACTTTATTTGTGAAGTCGATTTCGGATATGGCTTAAACAGTTTACGATTTCAAAATTAGATTAATACATATATATTGTTGGTTTACTATGAAAGTTTACTAGGCCAGTTTCTATAGGGGCTAATCTATATTATATATCCGGGCATGATATGAGGGTTGGAGAGGTTGGTAGAAAGAGGCATGATTATGTTAATTTTAAGTTCTCTTTTGAGGGTTGGTTTGGAGAGAGTAATGTCCGTTTTGGGGTCAAAACATATGTGAAATTGTTCCATATATGTATTTAAATTACCCGTCTTAGTGTAGGTAAAATTATTTTTAATATGTGTTGTATATTCACCGTCCTTGCAAAGGTAAAGTTATTTCATATACATGCTGTAAATTATCTACCCTAGGTAAAATACAATTATTTCATACGTCTAATACCCATCCTAGCTAGGTAAACTATTATTTTGCTCGAAATAGCAAATGATACATAGACATTAAAAATTCGTCTCTCCTAAGAATAACAAATATATTCAAAATCAAATTCAATTTTCTCATTGTTTAAAATCACGGCAAACGTAGGTCAAAGAGTTATTTTCTTATTTGATGTAATAAAATGTTTCAATTTCACTATAACATATAATAACCTTTCGGGCACATTTTAAAAATTGTAATTCAAATAACATTCAAAGTGACAAATCAAACTTTTAATTCTGAGTAGCCAGCTTTCATTTATTATTGTTGCATTATGTTATTGGCAAGTAACTAACGCACTAAGGCGTGTACCGTTCACATGAATAATTTGCATGTGAATAGAATAGATGTAGTTCTGCGTTTCAAACTGATCCTTAAACGAGCTAACGACACTTTTACAATGTTATATAATTAAGTTAATTTATTAGTGTTAGTTTAACAGTATTAAGATATATGCGAATAACTAAATGAGTAAGATATCTAATTGCTAAGATCAAAGTTGCTGTTAAATTAAACCATCCTTTATATTATATTGCATATAATCTTATAGTAGACTCTAAGCTGAGACAACGCCGGAAACCTACTAGTGATTTGATAAAATCTAGTTTTATTTTAATAGCATGTTTTATTATTATTTAGGCTCATCAGTAGGAACTCCGCATCCTGCGACGCATGATGCAGTCAAAGTATACCATCGTTTTTTTGTTTGTTTTTTGGTGTTTCTTTTTAGCTGAAGCCAGATCCACAGCATCCCTTCAGTTTCTTTCCGTTGCAATCAACTCTCTCGATTTTGTGTTGCCAGTTCATTTTTGATTTCTCCTCTTTTTATATCTATCAGGAGTCCATTAGAGAACTTGTCTCAATGTCCAGGTACAATCTTAAGCTATTCCGAGCCAACCTATGCATCGTTTGCAGATAATTTACAATAATACCTGTTGGTTGGTAATTCGCTCTATTTGATCCCTAGAATCTTACTAAGCCGCTTTCAATCAAACACATTGAATTTCTTCTCTTGGCTGATTTTTAGATCCAAGGTTGAATTTCTTTTTTCCCCGGATCTTACAGAACTAATTAAATGCTGTTGAGGCCTTACCTATGCTGCACCCAAAACTCATAGTAAATAATCTCTTCTTTGTTTATGAAGCGACCCATATCTTTATTATTACAGTTGTCATTAATTGAATGCACGTAAGCATAAAGAATTCGATTTCATGCATTAACTTCATTGTTGACTATGTGCTTTTTGTGTGTTCCTTAAAGAAAGAAAGGTTAGAAAATCCACATAGAATCTAAACATGTATTTGTATGTAAAATTTATCGAGGTAGACAATGGAAGTGTTTCCGAAACTGTGCGTGTATCCCTAAAGATGCTTAAAACGTAAAAGATATTTATTTTGGCGAAGTTTATATGATAGTTATAAAATTATGCGAAAGGGACACTGGCAGTGGTCCGAATCTCTACGTTACCATCTATGTACCGATTATCTACGTATCCTTATTACTAAGTGACCCATGCGGACAAAGTTCCACCTAAAAACTTGAAATATGAATATCCAATCTTAATAAACTTTAGATAGTGTGTTTAAGACAGTAATTACGAGAATTTCAACCCCTCAATACATTGAGATGAGTAAAACAAGAAGAAATGGCAGTGACACTAAAAACTATATAAATTAATATTATATTATGAGCGAAAAAAGTTCAAAGTAAGAAATCATTTAATCTCGAGCAACATCGAGTGTTCCTGCTGTTTCTGATGCACTTTTTTATAAAACTTTCTTCTATTGTCACCTGCTTTTTATTTTGCCGACTTTTCATTTTCTCACAATCAAAAGGTTTTCAGTCGTCCTCTATCCTTTTGAAGACAACGGACACTTTCTGAACGGCTGCATACGAGAAAGAGTTGGTTGCGTGTCGTGATAAATTTAAACAACAAAATATATTAGAAGATAAAACATGTGTGCAATGTAAGCCTCTATTAGTTAGTATTCATAATTTACTATTAAATAATTCGTTCAAGAAATGGATACTATTTAAAAGAAAGTTATGCCCTATGAGCTTTTTTTTTCGAGATACATGCAGAGATTGGGGAACACTTCCAGTATTCTCCCCCGGTAAACAAGAAGTTTAATTAAAATAAAACGTACGCGCAAGTATCAATTTTTCCAGCTTTCCAATTTGTCCGAGAACAACATGAACATATTGCAAAAGCATTTTTTTGTTTTTAATATGAGAGAAATCCAATCACCCTGAAAAAGGGGCATTCAGTATGCAGATAAAATTTACCTTCTTCACTGACTGAAGACAGAAAAGAGGGAGATCAAAATCAGAACAGATACTACACTTTGCATAATTTATTTTATTTCATATATATACACACACACACACACACATATATATATATATATATATATATATATATATATATATATATATATATATACAGAGAGAGAGAGAGAGAGAAAATTTGAGAAAATCATATAATATTCCAAAATATACTTTTTAAACAATTAAAGTCATTTTTTTATGAGACTTTCAGTGCAAAACACCTTTTTCAATGAGGAGTGTTTGTTTTATGTATTTCTCTTTTCGCTAATGGTATTAATCTAGAGGGGACATTCTTTCTGGAGAGAGAAAAAGATACATCGGATGTTATAGATGTGGGTGTGTTTGGACACATCTTTGAAAACATAAACAGTGAATGTGACATTTTAGAAAATGAAACAATGTTAAAAAATATTTGAAATGATAATAAAAACATAAAAAAACAACAGTTTTCTTTTTAAAAAAAAAGGTGTATTACACCGACAGTCTCAGAGCAAAATGATTTTAATCATGTATTAAACATTTTTTACATTATTTGTTTTTTGTTTTTTTTTAATTTTAAATTAACCTTACAAAATAATGTTTTCAAAGATGTGGCGCAACTTCTTATAAATTTAAATCTTAAAACAGTACTCTTAGTCAAAAGTTCTATTTTTTTAAATAGCTGTTTACGATAAATATTTTACAGCAAATATGTTCCTTGCAACTGAAATAAAAATACCTCTGCAAATAAATGAGCTCTAAAAAAACAGTGGAAGTTGATATGATTTCCAACAGACAGCCCAAATGAGAGTTTAACCCCTGAACGAGTACAGTTCGAGTAGTTTTCGGTGCATTTCACAACCGGAAGATTCAACAGATTTGACATAAGGTCGTTTTCGGCAAAGAGGTTCGCTGAAAATCCTTGTGACATCAAGTAATCTTCCTGACCTTCGCCTTCGAGTGCAGTGGAGGATGCGGCTGGGTGGCTTGGTACACACATACAGGTACTTGGGTAAGGGACTCTAATCCGATCATCGTTGAGCGAGATAGCTGAAACACCGTAGTCATGAGAACTGCGAAATTAAATATCACATACACAGTTGTTTTTCTTAAATGGGTCATCCTTTCCGTTTTAATGACTGTAACAACTCATGATAGGTTTTGGGTATTATCAGAAAAAATTAATGATGTACGTTGAAAGATATTCTATTTAATCTTTACTGCAAAACTAATACACACACACACACACACACACACACATATATATATATATATATATATATATATATATATATATATATATATATAAGTGAATAAAATATATTTCCATAGATATATATATAATATAAAGCTGAATGTGTGTGTGTGTTGACTATTTTAAAAAACTAATTGCATATAATGATAGAAGATGTATTGAGACACAGGAATGGGTATGGTTAACCGGGCAGAACGGTGGTTCATTTAAATTGTGGGGTCTGCGTTCGCGCCTGGTCCACAAAGTATGGAAATAAAAAATTTAAAAATAAAGAAAAAAAACGTTTACAAGTGTTTTTGATATAGATGTACATAATAATACTTTGATAAATATGTTTTAACTTAAATAGAGATGGTATAATAAAATGTGGGGTTTGCGTTCGCGCCTGGCCTCCATAGAATGGAAATAGGCACAGACTTTTATAAAGACTTTTCACATCTATCTGCATAAGTATATATTGATAATTATGTTTCAGTTTGAAGAAATATGGTATAATAAAATTATGGGGTGTTCGTCGCACCTGACCTCCATAGAATGGAAATATGTCACAAAGTTTAACAAGGTGTTTTAATATAGATCCACAGAATATTGTGATAAGTGTTTCAGCGTGAACAGGTATGGTATAATAAATTATGGGGTTTATCTATTTTATTTTTACTTCCATCATATTTTGCTTTGGTTTTGATACCCCCAAATTCAACTCAAATTTTTATCCCTTCCTTTTCATAACCTATCATACTTTCATAAATCAGAGTCCATTTTTTGTAGGCTGTTTTTGAACCCAGTCAACGACGGGTACTTTTGCTAGTATAACCCAGTCAACGACGGGTACTTTTGCTAGTATATATATATATATATATATATATATATATATATATATATATATAAATGAGAACGTGTTATTTATTCATATGTAATCAGTACCCAAGTAATTAAATTACATACTAACATATAAGTTATATATATATATATATATATATATATATATATATATATATATATATATATATATATATAACTGCTTAATTTACTGACATAAAATTAATATACGAAAGTATAGATTTATGCGTGAACTTTAAGTATTTACTTCAAAGGTGCTTAATACATAGGTAGAGCTAGTTAGTAATTTATAAAATATATATGGCGATTAAGCTACACTGAATATTCCGCGTTTCATCCACTCTAGGACTCTTGAGGCTTATGCGCGAATTCTGTGGTTGCATATCAGAATTCGCGCATAAGCCTGAAGAGTCCTAGAGTGGATGAAACGCGGAATATTCAGTGTAGCTTAATCACCATATATATTTTATAAATGAATATATATATATATATATATATATATATATATATATATATATATGGAGTTTTGTGATATTTAAGTTGTAAAATTAAGCATTATATGTATATATATATATATATATATATATATATATATATATAATAGTAACTTGTAAAATATATTCATAACACAGCGGGGCTTTCGAGTTTAATCCCCGTGGGAAATCGTAAGGGCCCTGACCATTCTCTACAAAGATGAAACGCAGACACCGTTGTGTAGTTGAATTGTCATGGATATATATTTATAACTTACTACTTAGTTCTGTTCAAGTAGTGAGCATTTTTATGGCAAATACTGAAATTCCATAACAAATACATTATTTCTCCTAATAGCATTTTATTTGGATGCATGAAATTATATATAAGACGGTTGGTTATAGAAAAACTAAATGCAGCATTCTTTATTTCTCATATATATATATATATATATATATATATATATATATATATATATATATATATATATATATATATATATATCGATCTTTGGTACATGTAGATTGAAAATTAACAAAGTTATTGCGTAGAAAAATGTACACACAGACACACAGACACACAGACACACAGACACTTTCACTTTTATAGATATATAGATAGATTTCAATTTTTTTATTAGCTACTTTCGTTGATATATTCTATTATATACGTTTTTACTAACACAAACAAGTCACAAAGACTTAACTGTCAAGCTCCGACATGTAGTAGAGCATTTCATGCTCTCGAAACAAAATAAAAAGTGCGGTTTGTTCTTGGGCCGAATAAATTGATTTTCTTCGGGAATATTCTGCATTTGATCCTGCATTAAAAACAATAAAAAAACTATTATAATAAATAAAACATACTTTTACGACTAAACATGGATGTTTGCTTAGATTGCAGGGTTACCCATAAAAAGTAACAGAACCCATAAAAATGGTTTGAATGTTATCAACTTTATAAAATACGAAGAAAGTTTATAGACTTAAACTTTAGCTTTTGTATAATCTTTATTCAAATTTCTAGTTATCTTGGTCGCGTTTCATAAATGCCATTTTCTATTTAAAATATGTTTCAAACGAGCAATGCAGCGTTGGAAAAAACTTGTACATGCCGTGCAAAACTGTCAATCCCTCGCATTTCTCTTTTGAAATTTCTCTGATTTTTCCCGTAATTGCTACTTTTAATTCACGAATTTGTTGAGGGTTATTTGGCTTTTCTTGAGGTGCCCCCATACATAAATATTTGGGAGACCAAACTGTACTGGGCGTGTTGCCTACTTAATGTCGCATTTCCTGCTGGTTAGCATCTCCTGAAATTGCTTCTAAAGTCAGGCTTAGGAATCTTTTGATATGTAGGGCGTGGAACTGTTGTTCATTTTGATTAACCCCTTTGTGTTATGACAATGCCACAATAACGCTTCATATTAATAGTTCTTCTTTCGTCATTAAATCTATATGGGCAGATAATGCTATTTTTAGAAATAGATGCCCTAGCTGTGTATTTTCTGAGTGTAACTGCATTTGTATCACATCTTTCGGCGGGGCTGCACTCCAGTAAACAATATTTTTATTATTACATGTCTTGACAGCAGAAAGTGTTCTTCTTCACAGAACAGAGCATAATTCAATAAATTTGGGTGAGTTTTGATTGTATCACATTTACACATGGTTTCGCGTTTTTCCATGTTGGCATGCCTAAGGTTTTGCATCATTTGTATACAAATGATGGTCTGATAGAATGACACGCCGAAAAAAATTCTCAAGAAATTCGCAGACTACGTTGTCGAAGTGATTTCTTGAGGATCGGCACTACTGAATCCCGTGCAGCACCAATGTCTCTTCGGTCTAACACTCACTCTCCTACCCTAATAATTGCCTTTCAGACCTTTAGAATTTAAATTTTGCATAGTTCCAAACTCTCTGAATTTCTAATTTCAGTCAAAAATCCTTTTTGATGGCACATAGTGATATTGAAACTTTGTCCGAAAGTTGGCTTGTACTACAGTTTATGATTCGTTGGTAAAATATACTTCAACGTAAAAAAGTTTCTTCCTTCATTGGCCATGATATATTGGGCAAGAATATTTTTCAATGCATTGTGTATTAGATTGACTAATATATTCTAAACTAGCGAGAAGAGCGCCACGCTTAAATATATTTTAATTCACGCAAATTTCGTATTTATTATTACAGTGCCAATTCCCTATCTATCTATATCTATATATGTATATATATATGTATATATATATGTATGTATATATATGTATATATGTATATATATATGTATGTATATATGTATATATATCCAAATATATATATATATATATATATAGAGAGAGAGAGAGAGAGAGAGGATGAATGACAAAAATCTATATTTCAAAGTTCTTGACAGTATCTCTTTCGTAGCGCAAAACCAATCACTTAATTATTATATCAATCAATGAATATTTTGCCCTTAACTCATCAGAGGAAATAGCAAAAATCAATCCGTCAAAAGGAAATAAAGTGCGTTTTGACATGATTAAAATCCGAAAATTGGAAGGAAAGCTGTAAATACCTTAGAATATGTTTCCATTACGCCATTTAGAATTTTAGAAATAAAGTCACTAAACCCATCTATTCGTACTAACATGTTCTATTAATTTAGGAATATTCTGACAATTAATTAAGGAATATTCTGAGTTATAGCACTTACCACAATTTAATTATGAATGAACTGAAAAAAAATTATAAACTGGCAAATGAAGAAGACATAACATAAGTGCATCTGTCTTGAACATTTGTTTCTTAATTAACATACAGAACAATATTGAAGTCTACACTCACAAAATGTCCGAGATTTACTTTGAAGGACCACAAACTTGACTTTGAAGTTAACTCTACAATAAAACTGATCTCTCCTTGTATTTCAGATATAGGCAACATTAGTAAAAAGATTCTAGATAGAATATTGCCTATGATTAAATCTAAAGTATCTCATAATCTATGTCTTCATAAGATGAAGTTTTAAATTGGTTTAATACATTGCCTAAATGTAATAACAGTAAGTTTATAATGTTTGACATCGACTAATACTACCCATGTATTTCTCCGAAATTATTAGATATGGTATTAAAATTTGTTAAATCTGAAATTAACATTACAAAATTGAAAACTAACATAGTAAAATTCTCCAGAAGAAGCTTAATCAAATATAATAATAAATATTGGACAAGGAAAATATAGAATTTAACTTTGATGTTACGATGGGTCGAGACTCTGCACAAGTAACCGATCTGATTGTCCTCTATATAAAAGGCACCAAATATAAAGGGAGGTTTGTATAGAAACGATGCACAATTTTCATTAACTCTGGAAGTAGAAATTTAGAAAGGATTAGTCAAAGGATATATAATTTCTTTAAAGACATTGACTTAACGATAACCTTAGATAAAATCATAAAATAGTTAACTTTTTAGATGTCACTCTGAATCTAATTAACAATACCTATGGATCTTATCATAGACATAATCAAACATTATACTGCACTGACTATAAATCAAATCATCCAATCTCAATGAAAAAAGCAATTATACCAGGATATCAAAAATAATTTCTAGATTATCCCAAAACGAAAATATATTTAATAACAAGAAAGAATATTACAATGAAGCATTAGCTAGATCTGGATATAAAGGTGAAATAAAATATATTAAATGTGTAAATAAAATATTAATGAAAAGGAAAGTATCAAAACCGAAACCATTACATGTTATTTCATATAATATGGCAATGGGTAAATCCAATTGTAAAAATAGAAATTGTAATATAAATAATTTTATAAACAATACCAGAACGTCCCAAAATAATAACGGTAATATCACTAAAAAGCAATTGCGTTTGGTTTAATCCGCCTTACAGTGCACACAAAAATAATTTACCGAAAGATTTTTTTCAAATTATTGATAAAAATTTTCCTACCGGAACCAATCTACGTAAAATTATAAACCATAATGTTAAATTATCTTTTCCGACTACGAGTAATTTAGTGATAACTATTATAAGTTCGAACAATGCAAGAATAGACAAGATAAATGAACGAGAATTATTAAATAATCAAAACATTGAAGGGGATTCATTTTGCAATTACATGTCGGTTAGAAGGTAAATGTCTTATTTCCAATATAGTATATAAATATGAAGTAATAGATGATAACAGAACTAGAACATATATTGGAGACACAAAATGTAGCTTTAAAGATAGATTTAATAATCATACAGCATCCTTCAAAATACCACATGCTAACATCATGAAGAAAACATAATTAGCAAACTGGGTTAGGTAATTAAGGAACAACAAAATTGAATACAAGTTGAAATGGTTAATATTGGGTAGTGCCACGGCCACCGAGATATAGAAGGCCTGTTGACTGAAAAATGCCTGCAGACAATGTAGGTAATATTTGTCGAACTGTTACTGCGATACTATATGACAGTATTTTTTAAAAGAGCATTAAAACATGTTAAAAAGTAAAGAGAGGAACCCAACTCAATTAATAAGGAAACTGAACTTTATTCAGTATAAAATATAAATATTATCTATGTAAAATTACGTAATTTTTAAGCAATATACAATCTATCTCAAATCGAATAAATTTCTTCATCCAGTCCGTCATTGTTGATCCTTTTTTCGTGCGTATAATAAATTCGCCCACCTCTGCTTTACTCTTAATCTCATCAAGCGTTACTGGAAGTTCTCTTATTGTGTCACATAACGTATTTTTTACTTCAATTTCCGCTTGAATGGCTGCTATTACCATATCCTACAATGTGTCTGCTTAGGCATTAACCTGGATAACCCGTCTGCTTGGCCAAATCTTTTAGATGGTACGTACTCTATTTGAAAATTGTAATTCAGAAGTATGGTACCCCACTTTTGGAGTCTATTCGCCGTATGTTGTGGTAGTCCCTTTTTCGATCCGAAAATCGTTAATAATGGTTTGTGGGCTGTTTGTAACAGAAATTGCCTACCGTGCAGGAAACGATGAAATTTCTTTACCGCAACTATAATGCTTAGTGCCTCTTTTTCAATTTGTGAGTTGTTCTTTTCGGCTGGCAAAAGTGATCGGGATGAATGTGCTATGGGTTTCACTTTTCCATCATCTATTTTGTGTAAAATGCATGCTCCTATGCCATAGGAGCTGGCATCGCTTGCAACTATAATTTCACGCTTGGGATTATAATGTGCCAGAAACAAGTCAGACGTTAAAGTCTCTTTAATTTCCCGAAGTGCTTCTTCGCACTCTTACGTCCAGACCCATTTTTGGTCTTTTCTTAACAGTTCATTTAAAGGCGACTTTAGTTTATGGTTATTTTGCACAAATACATTGTAGAAATTTGCCAAACCTAAGAAACTTTGTAAAAAAGCAATATTTTCTGGAGCAGGCATATTCTTCATTGCACTCGGATCTATCAAGATCCTGCCTTCTTCCATGTTTATCGATGATTTGCCCCAAATATTTTATTTTCTCCATGAAAAATGTACATTCTTCCTGTTTTACTTTAAATCTATAATCCTGGATCGTTTTGAATACTTGGTTTACGTGAGATTTGTGTTGTTCTTCCCTAGCGCTTTTCATTAACACATCGTCCAGGTACCCTACTGAGAAATCCAACCCATTTAACATAATGTCCATAATTTGCTGAAAAATCGCAGGGGCGACTTTGACCCCAAAAGGAAGTTTGTTAAACTTGTACAATCCCTTATGGGTATTAATACATAGCAGCTTTGAACACTCCTGGAACTTATAAGTACGCGTCACTGAGGTTGATTTTAGAAAAATATTTCCCTCCACTCAGTTTCGCAAATATCTCTTCAGGGCTCGGAAGAGGATAATGGTAGTCTTGTAATGGCCTGTTTAAGCCTGTCGCGAAGTCGGCGCAAACCTGAATCTCCTTACTTTTTTATATGTAAACCGTTGGTGCAGCTCACTCACTGTGATCAATTTTTCCGATGACACCCATGTTTTGGAGTCTTTCTAATTCATCGTCTATCTGTTCTATAGCGGCGTGTGGAACATTTCTTTTCTTTCTAAACACTGGCTGTTCATTTACTTTTACGCCAAATTTTGCTACCGCTTTTGTACACCTTCCCAAACCGCCTGAGAATACGTCTTGGAAATTCACTTTTAACTTTCTCTTTTTTTTCTGCCTCCACATTCGAATCCTGAATCTTTTGGCAAAATGAGCTTAAAGGCAGATCCCATAGTCTAAACTTTTCGAACATATCAGTTCCAAAGAGGTTGTTTGATTTTCGCATGATAAAAATTCTTGCATTTTCGGCCCTGTTCTGGAAAAAATATTCGTCAATAATTCTTCTTCGAAGGTAATTTTTTCACCACTGACGCCTCTCGCCGTTTTATGTGATTTAATTATAGTGGGTCTCCCAAGCCTCTCCCATGTCTGTACATTAATAATGGAAATGTCAGACCCACTATCAAGCTGTAACCTTACTTTCTTTTGAAACATTTTGATCTGTACATATTTCTGGATATTTTGTTCCTCAGGTTCAATTTTCGTAAGTTTAATGGATGTCTTTCTCCAGATTTGTTTCTGCAATGTGATGCTTTATGCCCTTTCTGGTTGCAGTTGTCACATTGTTTGAATTTGTAGGGACACTCATTGTACTAATGTTTATTTCCACACCTCCAACATGGCCCAGGTGGATCTTTTTCCTGTTTCTTTCTCTGGTTGTTTTTTGAAGTCGAATTTTTCTTTTGCTGGATCGTTTTAATATGCGACACTCCGCTTTCCTCTATGTCACGACTGTCTTGTTTCAACGCAATAAACCGTTCACAGTATTCCGCTAAGTTTTGTAGTTTTAAATTCGGTTCGTTTCCGAGTTTATTTAAAACACGACGCCTGATTTCAGCGTCTTTATTTAAGACCAGCCCTTGCACAAATATTAAACATTTAAGATTATCTGCTGATAATTTCTCCAGTTTCAAATCGTCGCAATACTTGTTCATTATACTTGCATAAGTAGTGTAGTCGTCTTCCTCTCTTCTAGTAACATTCATACATTTATATCGCTTATGGAAAAGAGAGGTTTTTGCAGAAAACAGTTCTGCAAGTAGCGTAACTGTTTCTTGGAAGCTCAACTTACTGGTCTTTTTTGGGAGAATAAAATTCACGAACATTGTATGCTCGGCTGTTCCCAATTTCCTTAGCAAAAGCCTAACTTTTTTTCGCGTCTGACCAGGTACTACAATCTATATTACTGAACGAAAGTGGCATCGTCCTCTGGATTATAATTGAAATTTTCAATAACGGCCCACACAGCTGTTTGAGAAAATGCGTTATGATTATCGTCCGTTTTAGTTAACTGTGTCGCCTTCAGAATTTTTCTTTGTTCCTCCTGTGTTTTCATCAATATTTCCTCAAAGCGTTTCTGTTGTTGAAGCATTTTTTCTTCAAATGCTTGTTTTCTCTTTCTACTTGTTGAATTTGCTGCTTTTGCAACGCGAGATTTTGCTCTGCCTGGAATTGGAACAATCACAACAGTGAATCTTTGAATTTTGCATCTATCATACGAATTCAGTTTACAATTTACGCTTGTATTAAAAAAGTATTCCTTAGTAAAAAAAAAACAACAACCAAGTTTTCTTCCCCAATTCTTTTGTTTGAAGAACAACAGTTTAGCAGTTCTTTTGTAACTTAAATTATTGAACGCTATATTTCTAGTCTTACTAGAAACAATCCATCGAAATAACATTTGTTTAACTTTTTTTTTTATTTGCACGCGTTTTTACGTAGCAAAAAATAAAATCCGTCGCTTTAAATATCCGACGAATTCGTATGGGAAACTTTTAGTTTTTTTTTGGTTTTTTTTACCCTCTTTGCCTTTTGCAAAAAATAACTTGATTCTTTACGTGTTCGCTAAGCACAATTGACGTACGTGAATAATTATTTTTCACGGTCTGTCTCTTTTTCTCTTGACAAAGTCAAGCGTGTTTTTTTTTTTGTTTTTTTTTTTCAAATCCCAGATGTTATCGTCAAACTTACACGGTATTTGCTAGTTGGTTTTGGACATTTAACTTTGGAGAAGAAAATTCTTACCGTAGGAAAAATAGCTTCTGGTAAAGAAAAATGAACCTTTTTCCCTTTCTAAAATACTTGGTAAGTGTGTTCAATTATTAAATAATTGACAACATTCGCGTTTTTCGCTGTAGATTTTGGTAGGAAGTTTTTTCCCGTCGCCAAATTACTATTGTAGTAATTAATTCGCCGTTAATCCTTGTGTATCCAAATATCTGTTGAAATGACGAAGGTGTTCTGCCGTAAAGATTTTAGGAATCTTTATTTTAATCACTTTTGGTGATTCTCTGCAGTGATGGTCGTTTCGGTTCCTTGTCGCCAATCTGTTGTGTTGTGGAACAACAGTGAAAATAAGAACAATCAAGTCGAGGTTCGGTTAAGGAACAAGTGTATTAACAATAATGTACAAATATAGGAAAACGTGTATATCTGCTGGGCAGTCGGCTAGCAGTTGAAGTGCAGTCGCATCTCTCTCACCGGTGTTGGAATTACTAGCGTTATTTATAGTGCTAATCTGTGTAAATTCCTCTGTTCAAGGAAGGCCGGTATAATAATAATAATAATAATAATAATAATAATAATAATAATAACAATAATAATGATAATAATAATAATAATGATAATAATGATAATAATAATAATAATAATAATAATAATAATAATAATAATAATAATAATAAGTCTCTGTTAAGTAATTACTTGTTTCACGCTTGATATGACATGGCACACCTCATCTTTTGTGTCGATTTTCTCTCTTCCTCATCCTTTATTTTTCTTCTGTTTTTTGTTCTCTTCCCTTATTTCTTTCCTTTTCTCTTTCTTCTTTAACGCTGCATGTTTTTAAATTCTTTCTTACCTTTCTATCTCTTTCTTACCTTTCTATCTCTTGCTCCATTAATTAATCTTACCTTAATTTTCATTATCCCTTGTTTATGCAATTTCCCCTTCGTTCTTTTCTACATCGATTTTCTTTTTCTTTCCGATTATCTCTCTTTACATTCCTCGATCCCCTACTTCCATCTACTTCTTTTTCTATTTCTCATTTTTCTCCTTACATCTATTTGTTTTCTTACTTATTTACTCTCACCGTATTTCATTTTGCTTTCTTTACTATAACTTTTTATAACTTCTTAATCTTACATTTTTCCTTTCTTTCTTTTCCTTTCTCATCTATTCTTTTCTCTCTTTTTTCCTCTTTATTTCCTACCGCTCCTTCTGTGTCGCTTCTCCGTTTCTCTCGATTTTTCTCACCCACTTCTTCTCGCCATTTTATAAGTATTTCATTCTCTCTCTCTCTCTCTTTCTCTCTCTCTCTCTCTCTCTCTCTCTCTCTATATATATATATATATATATATGTATGTGTGTATATATATATATATATGTATGTGTGTATATATATATATATATAAATATATATATATATATATATATATATATATTAATGTGTATATTAGTTCTGATGTTTAACTCTCAAGTACACCGCATGTCGAACAATAATTCAATGTGGGTTGTTTGAATCTTTTTCATTCTCACACTGCTATAATCGATCACACAACTGAATCATTAATGACACAACTGAATAGAGCCCTCTCGATTTGATTCATTGAGAAACGCACTCCGTTTTCATTGGCTTCGATTTGTTTGATCTAACGGACGTTAGCTTTGTTGTATGTAAATCATTATTTGTATTCGCGCTCATATTTCACATCCGTTATAGATCTTCATTGCTTTGCTGTGGCGGCAACAACGAACTGCCCCCCTACTTGCTTAAAATATCAGACGTCGTTTCATGTGAGGAATAAAAACATTGCGCGATCCGTACAATTGTGATTGTATAAAGTTGAGGACAGGAAATTTACACATTGGGACGTGAGTACAAAAAACAAAGCTTTAGATTTTCTTCTATTCTTCTGCTATTCTTCGTTTTATTACAATTACCATTCTTGATCATCAGTATGTTTATATTTTCCATTTATTATGATAAAAGTGTGACCCGTTTAATTAACTACTGAACTCGGATTAGATTGTTTAATTGGGGAAAACGTGAATTTGCTAAACAAAATATATCAATATCAGTTAAATTAATATATAAAAAGAAAAACACCACAAATTAGTAATATATATATAATTATGATATCATGTGCCTCAGTTTTACCCTCTCCTTTTTTGTGTAGGAAGATGAAGTACCACAGTATCTTTGAGCATAATTAAAAAGTGGAAGAGTTTTTCTGTTTCGTTTTGTACAAACCTTTGGTTGCTTGTTTACAATAACGCCGCTAAAATGATTTTTTTTTATATTTTAACTCTTACTTGCTTTGCACTACTGCAAGAGAAAGCATTGCGTTAATTTATATTTTTAAATAAAGAACACGTTAAGAAGATGCATAATAATATGGTGTTGTCACAACCGCCGGCATTCCCGATAAGAGAACCCCAGAATATTGGTTAAAACATACTTCCTTTTGAAGGTGGAAATAATACCTCCTAAGATCTTTCAAAATTATACCTTTCTCTCATCCCAGGGCTGCACCTCTATGGCAGATTTTACTTTATTCTGCAAATATCGTAATCACCGGCTCCTATATTTAAATGCCTTTAGAATCTCATTGACTTATGATACACGCCTAGGTCGTTTTATTTTATTTAACTTTAATATGTTACTTTCTTTAAGGCAAGGATCAAATACCGGCGCTAGCCTTTATATCTCGGAAAAGAAGTCGTCAGATCGTCGTTGATCACATTCGAGTCATCTGTTATATTTGAAGTACTCACACCCAAAATTGGATAACTTTAAAAAAATAATGCAGAATGTAGTTTTTAGAAATTGACAAAAAAAAAACACCAAAAAAATCTGCATATTCATCAATGGAGCCAAAACAAAGAACCAAAGTTTCTTAATTTGGAGGTTGTAGATTAGTGACAAGGTGTCCGCGAAGATAACGTAATGAGTGTCATGAAGGCAAGTGTTCTAACTGTTCAAAGACGCTCCATGATGGCTTCTTATTTGCAACGTTTTAATCAGAACAAACTTTTGATCTGAATTAAAGTTTTTGTTTTGATTGGTGTTCACCGGATTATTATACATCAGTAATGTGTGACCTGAGAATTCTTTTATTCATGTCGTCTCATGCGCAATGTAGTGAAATCAATTCATCTATCTTATATATATATGCATATATATATATATATATGTATATATATGTATATATATATGTATATGTATATATATGTATATATATACATATATATATATATATATATATATGTATATATATGTATATATATATGAACTAAAATGGAGGTGGAAGGACCTGGATACTCAACGTTTCGCCCGATTTATGCGGGCTTCTTCAAGAGGGATGGTCATTGACGAGAGAGTCGGAGGATTGGGGCTATATATAATGATGGGGGAGAGCAGCGTGTTTTCCTTATGTAAATTAGATGTCATATATACATGTATATACATTTTATGAGAGAAGAACTAATTAGAGTAAACTAGTGTAGTGGATTACGTCTAAAAGATAAAATATCGTAGAGATTAAAAATTGTGTTTGGAAATATAGCGGTAATAGATTAAATAAATAAATTGACACGAGATTACGAAAGAATATTTTTTTTTAAATTAGAAATAATTGAATTGGGATAAAATAGCGCAGTAACTTAAAAGATGGTGTCTAAAAATAAGAATAGGAGGTGATCAAATGGAGTCTAAAAATAGATAATGATAAAATACAGTAAATAAGTAAAATAAAAATAAAATTAAGTGAAATTACGAATTTTTTTTTTCGCGTTTAACCGGTGTCTAAGTTGTTTTCTTTAATAATTATTTTCGACAGAAAGGGAGCAACGTGGAAAAAAACCTTTTCTTTGCTTAATTATATTGCTGGAATGGGAGATTATAGCCGACTCAATTAAACGTCGTGTGGATCTGTTATGTATGTGTTTAAGGAAAGTTGCTTTGTTAAAATCAAAATGGTGGTCGTTTTCCATGATGTGACAAAATATGGCGTTGAGTGTATTGTTGTTTTTTTATATCTCTTTTGTGTTCATATATTCTCTGCTACAAACAAAAATTTGGACTGCCCATGGGTAACCCTCTAAGTGGGGTTTTGGCATGTCTATTTTTAGAATTCATAGAAACCGGACCCATGAAATATAAATTGCCCAAGGGCACCTCCTACTATAGATATATTGATGATATTTTAATTTTTCTCCCTATATCTTCCAAAATAGAGAATATCACTGATAAATTAAACAAGATTGAACCCACTATTAACTATACGTATGAAAGATAAAATAACAACTCCATACCTTTTCTGGACATCAACATCATAAATAACAATGATCATCTAAGTTTTAAAGTCCATCGGAAAGTCACGAATAAAAATGATTACATACACTTTTACTCTCATCACGATGATAAAGTAAAAAGAGGTATTCTAATAGGATTTTTTCTTAGGGCCCTGAGAATATGTAGTGAAGAATTTGAGTATATCGAGCGTACATTCATGAACTTGGAATACCCTCAACATTTTTTGGCAAATACAAAAAGAAAAGCACTAAAAATTTACCATAACCGAAACCGAGACCATTCCTTAAATAGCCAGACACACAACAGACAATTAACATTACCAACTAATAAAAACAACGACACAATCTATTAGAACCTAAATAAGACAGGCATTCAAATAACAAAACTAAACTCTTTAACAATTAGGGATCTAACACGTAAAATTATAACTAATACCAACATTAACACCAAAGCCGGAATATATTCCATACCCTGCCTTGATTGTGGAAGAATATACGTAGGAGAAACTCAACGTAATTTAAATAAAAGAATATATGAACACAAAAGAGATATAAAAAACAACAATACACTCAACGCCATATTTTGTCACATCATGGAAAACGACCACCATTTTGATTTTAACAAAGCAACTTTCCTTAAACACATACATAACAGATCAACACGACGTTTAATTGAGTCAGCTATAATCTCCCAGTCCAGCAATATAATTAAGCAAAGAAAAGGTTTTTTTCCACGTTGCTCCCTTTCTGTCGAAAATAATTATTAAAGAAAACAACTTAGACACCGGTTAAATGCGAAAAAAAAAATTCGTAATTTCACTTAATTTTATTTTTATTTTACTTATTTACTGTATTTTATCATTATCTATTTTTAGACTCCATTTGATCACCTCCTATTCTTATTTTTAGACACCATCTTTTAAGTTACTGCGCTATTTTATCCCAATTCAATTATTTTTAATTTAAAAAAAAATATATATATATATTCTTTCGTAATCTCGTGTCATTTTATTTATTTAATCTATTACCGCTATATTTCCAAACACAATTTTTAATCTCTACGATATTTTATCTTTTAGACGTAATCCACTACACTAGTTTACTCATATTAGTTCTTCTCTCATAAAATGTATATACATGTATATAGGACATCTAATTTACATAAGGAAAACACGCTGCTCTCCCCCATCATTATATATAGCCCCAATCCTCCGACTCTCTCGTAAATGACCATCCCTCTTGAAGAAGCCCGCATAAATCGGGCGAAACGTTGAGTATCCAGGTCCTTCCACCTCCATTTTATTTCATATCGTCGGATTTAATCCAGCTCAACAATCATATATATATATATACATATATACATATATATATATATATATATATATATATATATATATATATATATATATATATAGAGAGAGAGAGAGAGAGAGAGAGAGATAGATAGATAGATAGATAGATACCTACCCTTAACTTGGTTTACTCAATTAGGGTCTCGGAGATAAACACTGGAAACAATAAATACACTATGAAATTCCTAATTCTTAATGCAACTAATATGAAAAGAAGTTTTCATCCATCGTAATCAAAAGAATCCTTCGAAATAAATTCTGAGTAACAGCTCAGCACCAAGGAAATAGAATTTTAAAGAAAATACAAACGAAACATCGCATGAGAGGTAATAAAAAATAGTTAATTGCCCTAATAGTGAAAATCAAGTAAAATAAACACATTTGAGAAAATTAGCAACTCGGGATTACATGTAATAAATACATTTAAGTGTAAATCTTTTAGATTAAAATAATTAATCGGTCAATTCTTATTTGAATAAATTAAATTAGTAATTTTAGAGTTATTCCCCTTGAAAGGATTTTTATAAGTTATTTTGTCGAAGTGTAAATAAAAGTTTTACAATAATAAATACTATTCATTAGTATCTTAAGATATTAATAGGGTATATATAGTTATTTTATTTTATTTTATCGTATATTATTTTATTTATGTTAATATACAGAAAATATTCACATTGCAGTAACTCCCAGGTTAAAATTAAAATCGATATGTAACACCGAAAAAAACACGAAAATTTTCATATGTGATTTTAAATTTAGATTGAATACTAAAATCCAATTGAACTCGTTGACCAACAAGTAAAACAAAAAAATAATAAATTAAATAAACCATAACCCTCATTAATTCAAAATAGTCCAGATTTAGCAATTATCCCCGTAATTTTAGAACAAATATACGAAAATAAGGGCCCATAAAAATATTTCTCCAACACCGGTTGTGGATTCATGAAAAGAACGATGAGACCGTACACACTGCTTGAACCAGTGAATAACAGAATAAAAATCATCCACCGCCTGATGGTCGGGGAAGGCTTCATCTCCGTGGAGGCTACTGATATCAGATCACTGCTTGATAGGGATGGTGCAAACCAAAGCGATGGCCCACTCGTCTCAGAGTCAGAGTCAGTCTCATCGTCCACTGGAGGTGGTACATGTGTCGCCGGCCGTAGTTCCCTAACGTGACGAGGTACGCCATCAACCTGGACACACTGTTGACTCGCCACATCGGTCACTGTGCCCCGTTTATACTTTTCAGTACATCGGTTTCCTGGCGGCTTCACCCAGACAGCATCCCCTTTGGCATATCGATTCCATTCTATCTCAGTGGCCACAGTTGTATCGGGGTGGATTCCTTTTTCTCGGACACGGTACTGATAGATTGCGTTTGCAGGCGCTGTTCCTGGAGAGACGCCATCATTTGGCATGAGATTATACCAGTACACAGCTTCTGCGATGGTGCACTGCTTCTTGGCTGCAATTGTTTTGATGCTGCGATGGCTTCTCTCAGCTATACCATTGCCAGAAGGCACATAAGTGCATCTAAGCCGCAGCCGCACACCCCATTCTTGTAAGAACTGCTTCATCTGATGGCTGCAAAAGGCTGGGTCGTTGTCCGTCAGCACTTCATCGGGCGCACCTCTTTCACAGAACACGGATGGCAGCTAGCGAATAATGTTGCAAGAGTCCTGGCGCCCGAGGAGTCTCCAGACTGCGAAACGTGTAGGTCCACAATCGATGAGGGTAAGGAAGTGGTTGCCACCGTAGTGTGTGATGTCCATGCCCACTCTCTGCCACTTACCGCTCACTCCCAACTCCCCTTTCTTCCATCGTGCTGGAGCTGGGTCGATGGATTGGTAGGCCTCGCAACTTTCCACCACTCTTCGGATATCTTTTTTTTTTCTACTCCTGGATCAATCATCTTGACAAAGTACAGTGTCCGCTTGATACCAGGATGTCCACACTGTCGATGAATGTCCATGATGCGCGCTGCATCCACATTACACACAACTGCTGCACATGTGTTTTGCAGATTATCAGAATCTCTCCGAGAACCAGCCAGAAGCCATCGTTGAGGGACTCTTGTCAGAACATCTTCTCTGTTGAGCGCAGACCTGATCAACACTACGTCCACGGTCAGGTCGTATTCTGTGATGGTGTCGATCAAGGTGGCAAGCCGTCTTCGAATTAACATCTCACTCGATGCTCGTGTCGTCAGCCGTGCTCTTCCACTTAATGCATCGGTTATTCACCGATGAGTGCATGCCGAGTCAGTCATGATATGTAGAACCTTGGCTTGCTATTGAAGCGCCAAGTTAACGCCCTTCAATGTGGCATAAAGTTCGGCCAGGTTTATGTGCCGCGAATCATTCTCTGGCCGAAGCCAACAGGCATCTTCAATAATGGAATCATTATCTGCAAGGGCAACTCCAAGGGCCAGTGAACTAGCATCCACCCAGACCGTGAACTCATTCCCGCTGACGTACCACTTTCCCTGAACGGGGCATCACTGGTCACCCTGGAACCCAGTCTCTGTCAGCATGCTCCTTAGGGTGACATCGTGTGCTGCATCGTCCCATCCCGACGACACGGCTGTTGCACGTCTTTTTATGGCCGCCACGGCCACCCTGAGCCAACCGCACACAGGGAAATGGCCTACCATCTTTCCACAAATCGAAAAAACTGTTCGTCGAGTGATGTTTGATGGGACCTTGGAGACATGACTTTCTCTTCTCCAGCAAAGTCTCTCCTAGCTATTGCGCACGTGCAGGCCGAGAACTTTTGCTCCATCGCACAGGCGCTCTGGTTCCTTACATGTCAGTCCAAAGCTCTCAAAGTGCATTCTAACCGATTGCGCTGACATGAGGCTCTCATTGACGAATATATCATCGATGTATGAGGACGTTGCCTGTTGCATTGCCTCATCTTGCTGCCGGATAGCATGCATGATTGCTGTCATAATGCCTGGTGTCACATTTAGACCGAATCTTAGCCTGGTTAGACAATATCGGGTTCCTCCAATTTCCACAGTCTGAAATGGCCAAAATTTCTTCTCAATGCGTATTTGCAGATAGGCCCTGCGTAGGTCCAGAGTTGCCACGCTCAATACCTGCTGTCGCCATTCCCTTAATTTGAGTGCGCACACATCAGCCCTTACCGTATATTAGTCGACATGCTCATTGAGCTCACGGTAGTCTAGGACGGGGCGTACCTTTTGTTTGGTTTCTTGTACGACGGCCATAAATGGAATCAGCCCTCGCGGGGGGCCAAGCTCATCCTCTGGGTATGGAAGAAGCTAGCCATTGTCGATCCACGTTTGCAGTTCTTCTTCATACTGTTCACTTAGCCACATGAGTGGGGGATATTTCGATAACCGGTTCCGCTAGGATGTTGGTGGCTGATCGTTTGACCACTTCCAAGACGCTGTCCATGCATTGGTGTTTCTATCATACTCTGCATGAAAGTCAGGCTCGTCGAGAGTTATGGCAGCACAAACATGTTCTTCACATCGGGAGAACTGTACCTTGCCGGTTCTGTCCACAGTAATTCCACCCAGTTGTGTAATCAAGTCCGTACCCAGGAGTAGGTCGTACCCGAGAAGCTCTCCCTCCACAACCAGGGCTCGTACAGCTACTGCAGGCCCGTCGTTGATGCTTGCGCGGATAATGCTCACCCCACAAGAGGCTAGTGAACCTCCACCTACAGTTAGTACCGGAATTCTCTCTGCTTTCCAAGTGGCACAGCATATCTTGCTTACGAGAGTCTGGGTGCACCCAGTGTCCACAAGCGCGAGGCGCTCACTTCCATTGATGTGTATTCTTACAGTGGGTAGCGCCCTGCTCAATAACGATCTGGGGAGAAGACTGGCGCTGTAGCTTCTTCCCCATGCCCGTTTCCCGGACAGGTGCGGGCCAGGTGTCTGCGTTTTTTGCACTTGTAGCACTGCGGCCCGTTAATTTTCCGAGTTAGTTGACGTGACGAAAGACAATCACGGGCCAAATGGTTGGGTCCTCCACACTTATAGCAGGTTGTAGCTGCGCCCAGGTCCTGCAATCCAACCTGTGATGGTTGTACAGCTGCCGCTTGATCTATAGTGTTGGGGCTTTTCTTTAGTATTGCTCGTGCCTGCGCCAATACTTCCGATATGTCCATCTTGTCCACTTAGGATGAGGCACGGAGCAGATTTTCCACACTCTTAGGTAATCCTGCAACAAAGGCGCACACCAAGCCTTTGTCTGACATCCCTCCAAAAAGGACCGATAGCTTTTTTAGTTCAGCCAGATACACATCCACCGTTTCCCCGGGATGTAATTTTCGGGCCATGAATTCCTTCCACGCAGTAACTGGATCTAACGCAATTTCTGTAAAAAGGGCGCGCTTGATGTAGGCAAAATCTGTTTTCTTCTCATCAGCCAACTGCTGGTATACTGCATATGCTCCCCCAGTGAGGCGCATTGGGACCACGCATTCCATACGCTTCACCCCACTGAGCTGACATATTAATTCTGCTTTTTCCACCCATTCCTGCACTGAGTGATCAGTGCTACTGCCATCAAACAGGGGAATTAGCTTGGGGTCAAATCCTGACGTCATGCCGAAATAGCTTGTGTTCATTACAACTCTACTTTCAACGGAGTCGTTGTTTGTTTCGTTCACTCACTCTTTTCTTCTACCTCTTCTTTTACACACGTCCGTTCGCTTTAGTGACTAAAAATCGTCTCCCCTCCCGCTTTTCTTTCCTCGTTATTTATGGAATCAGGGTACGAGATTCTCCGAGATTCCCCGAGATTCCACGAGACTTTTTTCTACATAAACGCATGCGGGCTCCATCTTGATTCTCAATGTGTGCTCTGCAGACACAAACGCGCATCCGCTTTAACGGTAAGCCACTTCTTTCTCCACAGTTCAATCCAGGATCGGTAATCTCGGCTGAGATAATTTTGTCGATATCAGTGGATGGAATCCGTTCACAAAGCCGGATTAAGATATGGGCATGCAGAAGGCCTCTTTTTTGCCACCCTACAATGAATATATGGCACTTTACCCAGCCGTATACTTCACCCTTGACCATAAGGTCCATGAGTTTGCACAATTTAGGCCGGAAAACACGGGCAATGAGATCAGGTCGGTCGTAGTGTTCTTGGCACAGAAACAGTTCATCTCGTTTTTCTTCCAATGATGGATTGCAGGTGAAGGTAATAAACAAATCCGGTCGGCCGTAATAGCGGACGTACATCATTGTGTCTTGTGTGCGGGCGTGCATATAACGCGGCCCGCCGATGTATGTGAACGGAAGAATTGTCAGTTTTCCAACAATGGTAGGGTCAGTTTCATTTCTCATGCCATCGTGCAGATGTATGTATAAAGACGACCGAAGATGTTTTTGGTGAGCCCGATTATATAGGAGCCTTTCAGACTCCATTTTTGCTGCTATGTCGACTATGAATTGTTGCAGAAGAGGTCCATCCTGAAGGAGAGTGTTGAAATCGTTGTCGCGAACCATCAGTCTGTATACGTAATATGCTCTGCATGTAACAGTTTTTGGATTTATGGTCGTTTGTCCAAAGTTTTGTTGACATGGTATTTGGAAATGGTATCCATCATCACCGTAAGGAAATAGTAGAGGATATTGTAGACCTCCACCCCTAGTATGAATAACTATGTCGCGTTTGTTGTTGCGCTCACCCTGGATGACTGCAAAAACCTCGTTGCAGGTGGGAGCGTTAAAGCAACGTTCATGTTCTCCTGTAAGATGTTTGTCGGCGTTAATAACAACGGAAAAATTAGGCAGAGGAACATTCTGTAGTGCATACTTGAAACTTTGAATGTATGGGTTCGTTTCGTGGAGCATGTCTTGAACCTGCAAAACGATACTGAGTTGTCATCGATCCGAACTGTCGTTTGTCTCGGCTGTAATTGCTAGTCGGTTTCCAGATTGTTGGACGTAGTCACTGACAAAGTAGAGTTGTAAGAATGATGGTTATACGGCGTCCTCGGGTAAAAGGGACCCTATTAGATGGTAGACTTGGCTTTCGACCTTTAATGCGGGGTTCTAGCTGCTTCCACGTACAATGTTTGCACTAAATGATATCATTTGAAAGTAGCAGTTGAAAAGTTGGATGGCTTTCTGAGAATATTTAGATTCATCAGTCATGCCCAAAAGTAGGTCTCGCAGTGGTTGAGGTAAAGTCTGTAGGGATGTTAGTTTAACTTTACCCGAAGAGCAGCATAGGCTTGGAGGTTCCGCCGGCCATTTTTTAGCTTTGCAGAATGAACATATGCAATTCATAGAACTGATGCTAAGATCCTGCCGGGTTGAGAAGTCATAGTCTGCGGCATAGTTCAATGCTCTACCTAACCAAATTTCCGGTGAAGGGCATATTTTGCCGCGAGAGGCATCAAATCTCCGATTTACAGCCTTCACTCGTTGCCTAGGCTTGCTCAGATGTTCCTAACAGTAGTTGTTGCTTTCGTGCACCGTCCGAGCCGATTTTTTTTGTAGTATTGTTGAGAAATTACTCTGTGGATGTGTGTGGAATCGAAATGGAATGCTCCAAGCAAGTAGTCAGAAAGTGTAGCGGTAGATTTTTATTTAGTTTGCTATATACTCTGCAGAAAGAATGGTTGACAGAGTCAATATTTAGATAGTGCGTATATTTAAAAATTTTATTTTAAAAAATGTCCGGGAAAAAGGCAATTGATATATGTAAATTCCCCGATACATCAGTGAAGAATCATGGGGATTAATAGAAATTGTATATATATATATATATATATATATATATATATATATATATATATATATATATATATATATATATATATATATAAAACAAAGTAAGATATACGAAAGATAAAATAAATATGTAAAAATATAAATTTTCGAAAAAGATATCTCAGTCGAAATTTATAAGATTAAATGAGAAAAGAGAGAATTTTAAATTAGTGTTAATAAATGCATAAGTATTTTATAAACGATGTTGTTTAATTGCTGTTATGAGGAGTGTTTTGTTTTGATTAGTTAGTCAAAGAAAAATCATTTTTGGTAAGTTAATGAATTTGTATTTGCATAAATAAATGTTGTTTAAAGTGTTAATGAAAGTCAATTTAATGGAAAACATGGAAGAACTATTAAAAAAAAATATTTTAAAAAATGTTAAGTTGTATTTATACTGTAATTGAGGTATTACCGTTTGTGAATGTTTGATTTAAGAAAGTAAATTGTCCAATACTATCAATAAACATATTTCCAATTAACGGAACAACAAAGAAAAAGTGAAAACATCTCTTTCTGTAGTGAAGCGAATTGGTCAAAGGTTCGAAGTCGAATACTTGGTAAAAGGATGGAAATTCTCTTTCTGGATATACAATATCTAGACTAATGAAAGAAATGGGATTTTATTCTGAAAGGTGTGCAAAGAAGCCATTTTTATTTAAGAAGAACATCAATGATATTCAAGATATTTTTCTCGTATTACGGCAAAAAGGATACAGACTAGTTCAGGAATGTTTTCTGGTCAGGTCAATCAAGATTTTGTCTTTTTAGTGATGCTCCTGATTCTCCCGAATGGTGCAGTCGAAGAACTGGATAAAGATTTTCACCAAGTTACATAAAAACGACAGTTAAACATGAGAATGGAGAGATAATGGTATGGGGAACTTTTACTGCAGCAGGAGTTGAGGAACTTATTAGATGTGAGAAGTCAATCAATGCAAAGGAATAGATTCGAATATTAGAAACATGACTGTTACCAAGTATCCAAGTATTTCTCAACACGATAATGCCACTGCACACACTGCTAAAGTCACAAAAATGTTTTTCTGATAATTCAATTAATGTGATATTTTGGCCAGGTCAAAACCTCGATTTAAACCCAATCGAGAATATTTGGTCCATAATATCTCGTGCATTGGATGGAAGAACATTTTCGAACAACTGTGGAAAGCTGTGCAAAGCGAATGGAATAGCAGCTCCTCTTCACAGTGTTCAATTTTGGTTGAGAGCATGTCTAAAAGGATTGACCTTTTAATGAAATCAACAGGGAATGCGATTCCATCCTAAGAATTTAAATGTCTTGTTGTGTGCTATTAGTTTCGTTTAAGTTTCCTTGTTCAATTGCTCTTTGTTTAATATAGCTTTTAGTGCAATAAAATGTATAAAATTTGTTTGGCACCCTTTTTTTTTTTGCTCACGGGTATATATATATATATATATATATATATATATATATATATATATATATATATAAGTGATTTCAAAAGTTAAAAAAATGATTGGGACGTCACTAACTACAATTGAAACCAAAACATTAGTTCTTCAGCCTTATTTGTTGCAATCTGAGCCAAGTACATAGGCATATAAAAACTTAAAGAATAACGTTGTTAAAAATATAAATGTATATTTATGCATGCGTATTAATAATACCTTAAAGCGACTTACGCATGTCAAGTTCTATTTTTTTTTAATTTTTACCCCTTAGCAGCTATTTTACCGGCTAAAAACGAAACTGAATTTATTTTATAGGCTCAAATCTTCTATGTATAAAGTTTCAGTCTTTTAGACCAAAAGTTGAAAGAGTACTTTCGTAAAGACCGTTTCCTCACACAAACATACTGACAGACAGGACCACTTATCTCTCTCTTCCTCTCTCTCTCTCTCTCTTATATATATATATATATATATATATATATATATATATATATATATATATATATGTATGTATGTATATATATATATAGAGAGAGAGAGATAGAAATAGATGATATTATTATTATTATTATTATTATTATTATTATTATTATTATTATTATTATTATTATTACAACATTATAGTGTCATCATTAATGTTGAATCATGAATAGTATAATAATAATAATTTTTAAAATCATTAAATTAAAAGTAAGATAAATTGATATTATAAGGTTCGAAATTGAAATCAGAAACACAGGGAATATTAAGTTAATTTCCAATTCATTGCAGGTAATATTATGTTGGTGTGTTTTTCTATATAGGAATTATAAGCATTTCACCCAATTGCCAAGGAGGCCCAAGTAAAAAAAGAGTAAGTTAAGAATCCCTGTGATAGAAGTTATTTATTTCATTTTCTAAAAAAAAAAAAATAAATAAAATAAAGTGTCCCAAGAAGTACACGTGGGGGGAACTGGTGAAGCACATTTTTCTATTTTTAATATTACGAATAATTTTCATCAGATATTTAAATCTCATTGTAATCTGAATTTATTAAATATATTTTACGTATTTCTAGATACTTATATTTCTTATTTATGTTATTTATTTCAGCAGATAAAATAACGCCTATTATGTGGCTATTGCAACTACTTTTACTCCAAGTAATGTGTCGTGTGATAGTCACATCTACTTGTCAGGAATATTATGCTGGTTTAATTCCGGAAATGAATGGTCGGGTTCGAAACTACGCGCTTATTGAAAATATCACGGTTAAATCCATACGGGCCTGTACGCAAGAGTGTTTCACCAATTTATATTGCGTGACATTCTTCTACAATTCCAGAACCAAACAATGTCAAACACACCGTGTGCTACTCTTGAAAACTTCTTCTGATACATTGGACACAGATTGGCGATACTATCAAATCTACACAGGTACGTATTCGCACTTTTGAACTTCCATATTCTTTATATATATATATATACCTTCAACACATCTTGAATATATTCCAAGCATTTTAAATAATTTCTGAAAAGGGCGCTTCACAGAATGTCTGAAATGCGTTAAAAACGATTTCAATGATTTAAAAACATTATTACAATGATCTAAACATAATCTTCAATGAAAAACCAAGACACTGAATAATAAAATAATGTCAAAAAATACACATTGTTGGTGATCACCCCCTTATTTAAATATAAATATATATATATATGTATATATATATATATATATATATATATATATATATAGTAATAAAGATCATAAAACGAAATGGTGATAAAACTAAAATATTTAAGCAGTTAAATAAAGCATTTGTTCGTCATCCTGGCGTTTTTGAATTGTATAAAATTAACCAGAATATATGAATAAAGGAAATTCAAAACTATATTAGTAATGTATAAAATGTATTATATAAAATAAGTTAAAAAAATAATAGTTTTAACCTTTATATATTTTTAATTTTAAATAAATAAGAATGTAAATAAAAAAAGTACTAAAAATTGTAGAGAGTGATAAGTAGTCAAATGGATTAATCTTAATCTTATAAATACAAGACTGGTAAGTTAAAAGATATATCCATTTTGAATTTGGAAACAGATGAATCACACGGGTAAGGAATTCATTTTATAACATGAATAAGCTAGCCAAATTAATTTGAGAATAGGAAACTAGATCTAATATCTGGAACATTTTTTGTTCTTTAAGATAAGGGAGGTGGTGTTTGATCAACACTGCTGAGGAGCCATGATTTAATATACTGTTTCGTTTTTAAATCCCTAAAACAGTGTTTCATGGTAAACAAGTGATGATCCCTTAAATTAACATTAGGACTATTGTGAATTCGAGAGAGCAAGTTGATGCAGTGATTGCAGATTATTAAACGACATAGTGAGTAAATAGTTTTCTAACGAATGGTAAAAATTAAAATTAAATAAGTTTTTTTGTATAGTTATAAAGGTTAAAAGTCTTCCAACACTCTACATGTATATAGATACATACAAACACACACACATATATATACACATACGAACACACACACACACACGTATATATACACATACAAACACACACATATATATACACATACAAACACACACACATATATACACATACAAACACACACACACACATATATACACATACAAACACACACACACACACACACACATACAAACACACACACACACACACACACACATATATATATATATATATATATATATATATATATATATATATATATATATATATATATATATAGCTGTACATACCCGGCGTGGCAATGTCAAAAATCATATTGCAAGCCGAAGGGTTTGTCACATACTATTTAAGATACGCCAAATATTCTAAGTTGTTACGATTTTCCAGAAAGTTTACCATATTTTATAATTTTGGAAGTATAAAATATAGTCATCTTCATCTATGAAATTCAATCAGGAAAATAACATTTCATAACTTAAACAGAAATGAAAAGCTGATTGCGGAATTTATTTTTTTTTAATTTCGAACCAACAAATGGCACACACATTTACAATAAAATTTAGTAACCTCTTGAGTTTTATTGTGAGCCTTTTTGGGTATGCATCACGAGTCCATAAACACGTGAGCCTTATGGCTAAAGTTAGTCATCTTGCCTGGTTTTTTAAAGGTTAAATGAAAACTTTTTAAACGCAGATGATGTTGCTTATAGTGATTATTAAAGATTAATTAAATCGAATGAATATTAAATTAAAAAATAATTTGATTAAATCAACTGTATATGATATTTCTAAATTGAATACTGAAAATAATTATATTATTAATTTCTATTAAAAATCTGTAGCTAACTATTAAAACAGATTTTATTTAATGTAATATGTAAATGAGATAACCTCTTGAATGTTGATCCGTATTGAATAAGTGGTATATATGAAAACCATGCAGGAATGAAAGTATTAAAGTCCGTTTTCAGTATTAAAACCTATTTGTGAAATGGTGTATTATTTTTATTTATTAACCCAATTGTGAGCAAACAAACGGACTGGAATGCGATTTTATTATAATACAAGAATCAAGCTAGGAAAAAAGGACCCCAAGATATATATATATATATATATATATATATATATATATATATATATATACACTAGCAGTTCTGTCAGAGTTTTCTCGGGCCCTATGTACTGTTGATAACTTTATGTGCATATATATATATATATATATATATATATATATATATATATATACTAAAAATTTGACTCATGTCCAGGTAACCTGCATCTAAAATTCCAAGTATTTAAACCGAAAATTGGCGGATAACTTTGGTAGAGTCTTAATCTGCATCTAAAATTTCAAGTGTTTAGACTCCAAATTGGCGCAGGAGTGTAGTAGAGGTTTCAAAGGTTAAATCGTTGAACTTTGACTCCTTTGGAAGCCGAATTTCTTGCCGACAATCGATTAAAAAGATTTTCCCTAATCTCACTATCCCTTATGTCAAATCTCGAGTCAGCACACAGAAAATTGACAGAGTAGTTTGGTAGGGAAATGTACACACACAAAGACACACACAGAGATAATTGCACTTATATATATATATATATATGTATATATATATATATATATATATATATATATATATATATATATATATATATATATATATATATATATATACTAGCATTTCAGCCCGGTGTTGCCCGGGTGTTTGGAGGTGTATGTTGAGAAAAAAAAAAGAAAAAGAAAAAGCGGTCAATTATTTTAAACTTTGACCCCTATTATGTCCCCTTAACATTTATTGTTTTGGACTCAAATCAAGTTATTAAGTTATATCCATGTCCAAGGAACCTATATCTAAAATTTCAAGTGTTTAGACCCACAATTGGCGGAGGAGTTTGGTAGAATTCTCAAAGGTCAAATCGTTGAACTTTGACCCCTTGCTCGGGTGTTTGGAGGTGTATGCTGTGCAAAAAAAGCAAAAAAACAAAAAAATGGATAATTTTTTAAAACTTTGACCCTATTATGACCCCTTAAAATGTATTGTTTCGGGCTCAAATCACTTTATTAAGTTAGATCCAGGTTCAAGGAACCTATATCTAAAATTTCAAGTGTCTAGACCCAAAATTGTCGGAGGAGTTTGGTAGAGTTTTTACAGGTCAAATCGTTGAATTTTGACCCCTTAACAGCCAAATTTCTGGCTGACACCCGTCACATCGATTTTCCCAAATCTCAGTACCCGGTATTTCAAATTTCGAGTCTATAGACTAAAAATTGACAGAGTTATTGCGTAGGGAAATGTACACAGACACACAGACACACAGACACACAGACAGACAGACAGACAGACAGACACGTTCACTTTTATATATATATATATATATATACACACACTAGCATTCCAGCCCGGCGTTGCTCGGATGTTTGGATGTGTATGTTGAGGAAGAAAAAAAAGTGGCATTTACCCTAAATATTTAGACCAGAAATTGTCTGAGTAATTTGGAAGAGACCGCAAAGGTAAATTTTCTTTTAATTTTGACCCCTATATGACATTTAAATATTAAATTTATTGCGTTGGGTTCAAATTAAGTTATTAAGTTAGATCCATGCCCAAGGAACCTATATCTATCTATTTAAAGTGCGTAAACCCAAAATTGTCGGAGAAGTTTGATAGAGTTCTCAAAGGTCAAATCGTTGAACTTTGACCCCTTAATCGCCAGATTTCTGGCCAAAAACCGATCACATCGATTTTCCCAAATCTCAGTACCCTGTATATAAAATTTCGAGTTAGTAGACTAAAAATTGACAGAGTTATTGCGTAGGGAAATGTACACAGACACACAGACACACAAATACACAGATACACAGACACACAGACACGTTCACTTTTATAGATATATAGATAGATAAGCGTAGGGGTCTGGCATTGCTCGGGTTTTTGAAGGTGTGTGTTGAGCAAAAAAAAAAGTGGTAGCAGGAAGGCTGGCTCGAACCCGTACCGTGAAGGAGGAAAAAAAACAGAGAGAAACGTAACGTCTTTCTTTGCTGTTACTACCAGCGCCAAACCGGAAGTGACATAGGGTTAAATTAAGGCTAGACAATCGAAAAAAGGGGGAGATTGTCGAAAATATCGGCCAAAAAAACGACCCCCCTGTAGAAAAGTGCCCAGTTGAGGGTGAATAAATTAATGTTTTTAGCCAATTTATCGGTATTTGTCGTCTGAAGGGTCGAGCGTCAAAACAATACTGATCTTGTGAAAATCCGTCGCCTCTGTCGAACGTTTTAGGCAGACATGCAAACATACATACATACATACATACATACATACATTTATATATTGATAGCTCAAATCTTCGACCTAAACCGATTAAAAAGCTTGCCATGTCTCTGAATACCTTTTATGTAAAATTTCAAATGTTTACACCAGAAAATATCTGAGTAATTTGGTAGAGACCGCAGAGATCAAATTTTTTAAAACTTTGACTCATATTGTGACCCCTTAAAATTTATTGTTTTGGGCTTAAATTACGTTATCAACTTAGATCCATGTCCAAGGAACCTATATCTAAAATTCCAAGCATTTAGACCCAAGATTGGCGGAGGGGTTTGGTATAGTTCTCAAAGGTCAACTCGGTGAACTTTAACCCGTTACCAGCCAAATTTCTGGCCGAAAACGAATTACAAAAATTTTCCCGAATCTCACTACTGTATATCAACTTTCGAGTCTGACACGAACACTGCAAATATCCCTCATCTCACGTTTTCTGACTAACACATAGTCTATCAAGTGCCATTGTTTGGAACCAAGATGCATCCAGGTCGTCTCGTATTAGTCCTTCTGCTGAAACACTGTGTTACCGATTTTAAAACCCATCTCTGAACAAAACTGCAACAACATCAAACCATTGCTATTACACTTGCCCACTCCGTGTTTACTCAGCACATCCCAGGTTTCAAAATCTCTTCCCACCTTTACATTAAAATCTCCAAGAATGAAGAACTTGTCAGCAGAGGGAACTAACTACACTGCACAAAGCAAGGTAGAAAGCAACCTTTTCATCTTCTGTTGCATCCATAGTGGGTGCATAGACACTCAAAAATATTGTATAACGACCATTTACCAGAGTAACCTCATAGTCATGATCCGGTCGCTCACACCACAGGGAACTTCTTCCAGTCTAGAAAGAATTGATGCCTTTATAGCAAAAGCCACGCCTGATTCCTATCTGCTCTACCACTCCAGAAAATGGTGTAGGCCCCAACCAACTCAGAAATCTGTCCCTCCTCAGCCAGCCTGGTCTCAGACAGAGCAACTATGTCCATGTCATAACGTTGACGTTCCTTAGATACAAGAGCAGATCTACGCTCTGGACGCGTTATTGCTCACGGCAAGTAAAGCAACGTCCGCACATTCCAACAGCTGATGGTCATTGTCATATATTTCCTCGCGGTAGAGAGATTGCCTTCACCACGGCTTACGTGAGCCCTCTCCACGCGCCATGCCATTTGATCCATGATTGGGACTTAGGTTGCTGGGCACCACGCCGGTGGGTCATATATACTGCAGCTTACAGGGCCTAAGCTCCTCTGGAGTTTTTTTTGTCATGGTTACCTCACCCTGAGCCTTTGGTTAAATAACCTTGGCCCACAAGGCAGTGGAGGTCCAGCTATACGGCGTCTGCGTGGCAGTGGTCACGGCGTGCACGTGGGGTTGATTTGTCTGGGAGACGCACAGCATGACACTAAGACATCTGTGTGCTTTTAACACACGTCCACACCTGACCTTGACCACACTACCAACCGATATATATATATATATATATATATATATATATATATATATATATATATATAAAGGTTTTTAAGTCTAAAGTTTAGTAAAACTTTATGTCTAGAAACCTTCAGATATAATGAAACTAAATTCTGAATTTAGAAACCATATTCCGATTTTCATTAAAGCATAAGAAGTCTTAAGAAGAAATTGAATTTCACGAAATGTCGTATACTTAGTGTAAAACTCAATGCAGATTGGAAATATTTGAATTGCAAAATTAAACATTGTTTTCATATTATCTCATCTTTTTAAAGGGGATAAGTTGGGCATAATTTAACATATTTACACTGTATAAATGAAACTGAAATTTGGGTAATACTTATTAATTACTTATATTAAAAATTTCACAACAATCGGAGGTATTTGAACTTTCACGAAAAGATTCCATCCCCTATTTACCACCTTGGCATAAAACTAACTTAAAACAAACCAAAAAATAACCCTCCAAAATTCATGATGGTCGGTTAATTAGTTTTACGTGAATTATATAGACAGACATTATAAATAAAATGAAATTTTATGGAGACAACATATACAAAAAAGCAAAAGGAACATCAAAGTAATTTTTACTGCATTTCTTCCGTGTTTCCATATTTGTTTCCTTCCTTTTAAACGTCTTTGTCGCACATTTTTAAATAGTTATAGACGTTCCCCAAAACTTGTTGCATGTTCTTTTTCCTATGTTTTGCTATTATTTTAATTAATTGTCATATTTTTTGAAGATGTTCGCTGATTTAAACGAAATTGACAAATCTCTTGTTTTATATATATATATATATATATATATATATATATATATATATATATATATTGTTTTCAGAATATATATTATATTAGAATTATATTTTTAAAACAATATGTATCGTTGAATCGTATAGATTGAACAGACAACACATGAGGGACCCATATAAATCCGTAAGAGAAATACAGTTTTAGTTTGTTTTTTAATCATTGAAAAGGACAAAAGGTGAAAAAGGAAATAAAAGTAAATAAAATTATTATAGATTATTTAGATATCTTTCAAGAAAACCATAGACTAATAAAATAATATTAATGTTATATAAATATATTTCTGGTATTGCAATCGTTCATTAAGGATATATATATACATATATACAGTGATGATCATATTTATTGGCACGGTAAAATAAAAGTTAAATTTTGTCTAATAAATTCTAAAAAAGGGATTAAATTAAAGAAAATAACAAAGTATATTATGTATTTTTAACTGGCCTTTCCGATGCAGCAATCGGATTTTAGAAAAAATAAATAACAAAGGAACAACAAACATAATTGCAAAAAACCCTTGTTCAAAATTATTGGCACGATTTATTTAATAATCAATTGTATAGCCTTTGGCCTTGATTACCTTCCTCAGTCGCTTTTCATAGTTTACAACCAAGTTGTTGCACTCTTCAGTAGTAATTTTAGCCCACTCTTCCTGACAATAATCCTCCAATTGAATAAGATTCTTAGGCTTCCTTTGCATTACCCTCAATTTTAATGTTCTCCATAAATTTTCAATTGGATTAAGGTCTGGGCTTTGTGATGGCCACTCCAAAACATTAATATGATTGTCCTCAAGCCATTTCTTAGTCAGTTTAGCCGAATGCTTTGGGTCATTATCTTGCATGAACCACCAACGACGACCAAGTGAGAGCTCTTTAGCAGAGTCTTTCAGATTTTCATCCAATATTTTAACATAATCTTCCTTTTTTATGCTACCTATGACCTTAACAAGTCGCCCTGGTCCAGAGGCAGCAAAGGATCCCCAAAACATCAAACTGCCTCCACCGTGCTTCACTGTGGGTATGGTGTTCTTAGGCAGGAAAGCTTCGCCAGATTTTCTGTAAATATAAGACACTTTATTATGGCCAAATAACTCTATTTTCGTTTCGTCAGTCCATAGAACACGTTTCCAGAATGCAACATCTTTATCAATATGACGTTTTGCAAAGGCTAGCCTTGCTTTCAGGTGCATAGGCTTCAATAAGGGAGTCTTTCTCGGACGACATGCTTTTAAACCAGCTCTCTTCAAAACTCTACCAACTGTATGTCGAGATACATTCACTCCAGAGGTGCTCTGTTCATCAACAATCTCCCCAACAGAGATCCTTGGGTTTTGTTTTACTTGTCGAACAATTTTCCGTTCATCTCTTGGGGAAAGAATCCTTTTTCTCCCTCTACCCTCTAAACTCATAACGTGGCCTTGCGATTTGAACTTGTTTATTATGGCTCTAACAGTGGATTTGGGAAAGTTTAGCTTCTTTGAAATCTTATCATAGCCCTCCCCATTGGTATGGCATGCTACAACAAGCTTCCTGACGTCTTCGCTGTGTTCCTTAGTTTTAACCATGGCGATTGAAAATTATAATTTAGTCACTTATAATAGTTTAAATAAATCGCTATCTAAAAATTATCTGAAAAAAATTATTCACTGAATTAGCGTTAAACAAGCATAATATGGCTATAAAAAAGTTCAGAAAGCACGTAAACCGGAAATTGATTGATATTATACTGATACTAAAAGAAAAACAAAGCCGTGCCAATAATTTTGAACAAGGGTTTTTTGCAATTATGTTTGTTGTTCCTTTGTTATTTATTTTTTCTAAAATCCGATTGCTGCATCGGAAAGGCCAGTTAAAAATACATAATATACTTTGTTATTTTCTTTAATTTAATCCCTTTTTTAGAATTTATTAGACAAAATTAACTTTTATTTTACCGTGCCAATAAATATGATCATCACTGTATATATATATATATATATATATATATATATATATATATATATATATATATATATATATATATATATATATATATATACTAGCATTTCAGCCCGGCGTTGCCCGGGTGTTTGGAGGTGCATGTTGGGAAAAAAAAAAAGAAAAAGAAAAAGCGGTCAATTTTTTTAAACTTTGACCCCTATTATGTCCCCTTAACATTTATTGTTTTGGACTCAAATCAAGTTATTAAGTTATATCCATGTCCAAGGAACCTATATCTAAAATTTCAAGTGTTTAGACCCACAATTGGCGGAGGAGTTTGGTAGAATTCTCAAAGGTCAAATTGTTGAACTTTGACCCCTTGCTCGGGTGTTTGGAGGTGTATGCTGTGCAAAAAAAGCAAAAAAACAAAAAAATGGATAATTTTTTAAAACTTTGACCCCTATTATGACCCCTTAAAATTTATTGTTTCGGGCTCAAATCACTTTATTATGTTAGATCCATGTTCAAGGAACCTATATCTAAAATTTCAAGTGTCTAGACCCAAAATTGTCGGAGGAGTTTGGTAGAGTTCTTAAAGGTCAAATCGTTGAAATTTGACCCCTTAACAGACAAATTACTGGCTTACACCCGTCACATCGATTTTCCCAAATCTCAGTACCCGGTATTTCAAATTTCGAGTCTATAGACTAAAAATTGACAGAGTTATTGCGTAGGGAAATGTACACAGACAGATAGACACACAGACACACAGACAGACAGACAGACAGACACGTTCACTTTTATATATATATATATATATATATATATATATATATATATATATATATATATATATATCGACAAAAACCATGGTCGTAGATTATTGGACAAACACAAAATCTTCATCAGCACAGCATATACGCCAACTTTAAAGCTAAAATATATCATCATAATAGAATTAGAATTTTTAGATAAATGCAAACCAGTTTCTGACATGAATGGAGAAAAAGTTAATTCAACACCTCTATGCATAATTCTTTCAGCATCGTTGTCATTAAAGATGTTTATCATAGACAGTTCGTACCGACTAACCGTCAATTAAGATATAGAATTTGACACGACTGTTGATAACATTAAAAGCAGCAGCTAAAATGCGATGAGTTTATACTTTAAATACAGTATAAAAATATCCCATTTTTGCTTTTAACAAAAAAATTGCAGACAAACATAAACTACAGCATTCGATTTATTTTTCACTTTCGAATTCTTTTATTTTTCTCTTCTTTTTTTTTTCGCGTTAATATTCACGTGATTTTTAGATAAGACAATTTACATTTCAAAGATTCACCGGATCCGTTTCACCCTTAAAGCTTCAAAATGTTAATGTGATGCACACACACACACACACACACACACACACACACACACACACACACACACACACATATATATATATATTATATATATATATATATTAGGAGAAGATTTGAATGCTTCTTAGGCACTATCATCGAATGTCTAAGGGGTTTGTCAGGCCAGCCTGCCACGAGGATATTTCCCCCTAAAAGTAAATTCTGGCCAAATAGTAAAATATTCGAAGGATACGAGGTCCAAATAAGATTTCTTAGTTGCAGGTATACACACTTACGATGAATGGTACACATTCTCCAAATGGTGTTTTCTATACCAACAACATTAAACTGCATACTCCACAAGAGTAGATGAATTCTTGTCCTGAAATTCAACGTATTTATAGGGTAAATTAATGAACAATTTGACGGGAAATAATTCTCGTCACGTTTACTAACAACATTTGAGGGGAACGGAGAGCTTTAATTGAACACGAGAATATATATATATATATATATATATATATATATATATATATATATATATATATATATATATATATATATATATATATATATATAAGTAAAGTGGTAGCCACAGGAAAGGCGCGTTGATTTCTGAGGCAAAGTCGAAAATAGCATATATACTTACATTTATAGATTGTATATAAATAAAAATGTAATTGTTCGTACGGTGTTAAAAATTAATTCACTGATTGACTTGAAATTTTAATATAGAATTTTTATCGGATACATGCGTCTTTTTATAAATTACTATTTAATTGTAACATTCTACGAAATTTTTATTTCATAAATTGGTTTTTCCTTGTAACGAACTCAGCATTTTATTATAAAGGAATTAATCACAGAACGAAACACGAAACCAAACAGAAACGCTCCATTTCATAAAACTATCCATTTCTTTTCTTAATATATTTAATGTATTTTTAAAAATCCATTTATAAAAATGTAAAGAATAAAAATGTTCTTTATTTTTATTGCTTCGTGCGCGAAGTGCGAAACGATGTGTTTTGCTTCCAAAATTATTTTTGTTTTGAGCATACGTGTGTTATCGTGACCCAATACGGAAATAATTAACTTTTTTTTTAGTTTTAACAATAAAAATAATACACTTTATTTTTTTATATTTATTTAAATATTTTTTTTAAGTTTTAACAGCAAAAAAATTATAAACTTTTATTTCTTACATTTCTTTAAGTATTTTTGTTTTAACACTTGTGGCATCATAGGACGATAAAAATAAAAATTATTTTAGTTTCTACATTTCTATAATTGAAGTTTATTGGAAATAATATATTAAATACATTAACACAAGAAGTAACGAAACTGGGATATTCTTTTGAAATGGGTGTTTCCGAATAGTTTCGTTTTTCGTTTCATGCTTGGTGGTTCCGCATTTGCATCAACTGTATCCATTTCCGCCATCTTTGTTTTGGGAATGTAATTGTTAGAGATTGCCGAATAATTTGTGTTATTCTATTTTTTGTGTAGTTATAAAGATTGCCAGGTTTGCTAACTTTCGAACACGCAACATAAATTTACATCAATTGTATCTACTTGCGCTATCCTTGTTTTGGGAGCGCTATTCTTGGAGATTGCTAAATATTGTATGCTCAAAAGTATTGCACATATATATGAAACACGCATTTTGTTTTCTTTTACGTTTAACCACACTGGGCCACAGCAACGCGTGGTCTGTTAAAGTTATTATATATATATATATATATATATATATATATATATATATATATATATAATATATATATATATATAATATAAAGCTGAATATCTGTGTGCGCGTGTGTGTGTGTGTGTGTGTGTGTGTGTGTGGTCACGAATAGGCTCCTATATGGTTGACTATTTTAAAAAAACTGATTGCATATAATGATAGAAGATGTATCGAGACACAAGAATGGGTATGTTTGATCTGGCAGAACGGCGGTTCATTAAAATTGTGGGGTCTGCGTTCGCGCCTGGTCCATAAAGTATGAAAATAAAAAATTAAAAATTAAAAAAAACGTTTACAAGTGTTTTTGATATAGATGTACATAAGAATACTTTGATAAGTATGTTTTAACTTAATTAGGAATGGTATAATAAAACTGTGGGGTCTGCGTTCGCGCCTGGCCTCCATAGAATGGAAATATGCACAAACTTTAATAAAGACTTTTCATATCTATCTGCGTAAGTATATATTGATAATTATGTTTCAGTTTGAAGAAATATGGTATAATAAAGTTATGGGGTGTTCGTTCGCACCTGAACTCCATAGAATGGACATATGTTACAAAGTTTAACAAGGTTTTTTAATATAGATCCACAGGATAGTGTGATAAGTGTTTCAGTGTGAACAGGTATGGTACAATAAATTATGGGGTTTATCTATTTTATTTTTACTTTCATCATATTTTGATGTTTTTTTTGGTTTTGATACCCCCAAATTCGAAGCTATCTTTATACAACCCTTCCTTTTCATAACCTATCATCCTTTAATAAATCAGAGTCCATTTTCTGTCGGCTGTTTTTGAACCCAGGCAACGACGGGTACTTTTGCTAGTATATATATATATATATATATATATATATATATATATATATATATATATATATATATATATATGAATAATCATCACAGAGATACTGTTTTGCAATATTAGTGCTTTTAAGTGAGGCTAGACCCACACCTATCCAAAGATCGGGATATTCTATATACGTACATTTATATGTATGTACATATAAATATATATATATGCATATATATATATATTATGTATATTTTTATTTCCATAAACATATATATGTGTGCGTTAGAGAAAGAGATATTAAGCGATATCGTTTAACTACATGATTTTCTAGTGAAATCCTTTATTATTAAATGTATTGAGTAAAATTAGTATTTTAAGCAAATATTGAGTAACTGGAAACAAATTTCATCGAATACCAACGACAGAGAACGCTTTCATATATGCTAAGTATGATTATCTCTTCATTACTTTATTCGATAATTTGCTTACTATATAATTCATAATTCAAGATATATTAGTTCGTTAAATTCGAATTAGTGCTTTATTACACGTTAATGGTTGAATATGGTTAAATTTGTTCTCATTTTTCCATTAGTTCCTATTAACTGCGAACTGTGCATCGAACGGTTACTATAATATTTATCTCGCTACATCTTACCATAACAAAAGCCAATACAAAATTTCAGACAGATCAACTCAATAGTTTCTGAGAAAAGTGGGACAGACTAAAAGAAATGCAATATAAATAATTTAAAGTAAAGATTCAATGGAATTAGGCGCTTTATCAAAAAGCAATTAGTTTATAAAACCATTCAGAAATATTTCAAAGAAAAATCTCAAATGTCTTTAAGTTTAGGCGGTTAAATTCCAACTTAATACTCTTCGATCTAAACAGGACCGGTGAATCTTTCAAGAATAAGAACACCAATTGACTCAGAAAACAGCATTTTTCATCGTTAAATTCATCACTCAAGGAATGTAAGGACTAAAAGTAGAAATAAAGGGGAAATCTCACAACTCTCACTCCCCCTATTCACTTCATGTAAGAATTATATTTCAGCAAGAAACTTCAAGTATATGGAGTTACTTTACAATCATCCTCTATTTATTTTTTTCGTGGCATATTTTGCCATTTTCAAAAACACATATGCCATCGTCATGAAGAATAAATGTAGTGAAACTTATGAACTTACACCTTATATGTTCACATACATAACTTATAAATAATTTCTATAAAAAATTTACAAGTATATGAAAAGCACACTAATTAAAGCTGGAAATTCAATCTAAAATTATATATAGCACGAAAATAAAAATTGCACTTGATAAATCCATTACTTAACTGCACGTGAACTTAAAATGCCTTCATAGAACGAGGTGTTCATGAAAAAAAATGCATTTCTGGATTACCCGTTATATTTTACAAAACAATTCACAAGCCCTGTTGTCCAATATATGTTTCTGATCTAATCATTGATTATCATTCCAAATCCAAACATGAATATTTTCACCGGATAGTGTACTAGAAGTTTGTATAAAAGACCAAGAATGTTCCGTTTCCTGAAACAGCCTATGGAATAAAATTATCCACACTAGAAAAATACCAGGCAATACTGAGAAAAGAACTAAAGCGACCTATAAAAAGTAAAAGAACGGTATATTGCTCTCTATGTATAGCATCCGAATAATATAGAAATTAAACAATATGTGCCAACATTCAGCTTTGTGAATATTAATTTCAAGGTTCAAAAATGTAGTATTGTTTCATTTGTGCTCGTGTTTATTCGTGTTTGTTCGTGTGTGTGTGTGTGTATGTGTGTGTATACGTGTGTGTGTGTATACGTGTGTGTGTGTGTGAAGAAAAACACCATTTGTAGTTTCCATTGAGAAGTTGCATAGCAGGGTGGGTGCATTCGTAATACACAGTTATCTATATGGCGGGTATATATTTATATGTGCGTGTCTAGCCGTGCTGTATATATAATGGGGTTTACATACAAGTGTCTAGATTATTGTGTCATCTGTAACGTATGGGTGTACATATGTGTTCATGGATGCGAGTGTGTGTATAACAGAGGCAACTACAGTACATTGTCGAGGCCATAATATACGCAGGAGTCTAACAAAATAACGAATAGCAGTTTCTATGGAAGTTACATCAGGACAAAAGGGGAACATACTTTCGGCAATCGGTTGGTCTTGTTTGATGGATATTTAAAAGAACGAAAATCGACACTCGTATTATATTTGCATGCAACTTTTATTTCATGGTGTTCCCTAACTTTGAAATTATACGTAGTTCTTTATTTGTACGTATTTGCTATTTTCTGCGCCCGATAGCTTCCACGGCGTACAAAGACCATTATTACCGTCCGCTATCTAGCCCGGTCTCTAGCTAACTACTCGTTTGTCCAGCTCAGCCTTTCTAACTGACTACTAGTCTATATTACGATTAAGATAACCATTTTTCTATTTAAAAACATTCACAATAGTACATGATTATGTATCTGGTGTTCATATATCAGTTCTGACAATTTTTATCCTCATACGCATGAAAGATATTCCAAGAATACAGATTCGTAAACATATTCTTTGTCTGGTAATTAGATAGTATAATAGTAATTTCCAATTAAAAACCTCCACAGAAAGTTTGTGTGGGGATGTTCCGTTACTTTCGAGATGAGATCCAAATGGCCTTTTTTCTGAATACGAAATTGAATGCACCTGGTATATTTCTTTCCTTCCATTATATTTGCTTAATATAATTTTTGTTTTCCATTACTGTGATTACTACGGGTGTGACAACAGCATATTCTTTTCATTGCTTTGACTCTTGAGTATATATCCGTTAATATCTTATATGCTTTTATACAGACTGATATGGTTCTCAATTGATAAAGTGTATCCAACTGCGTCGGATATATACCCGAGTGTCAAAAGAACGAAAAGAATATTCTATTGTCACAGCACTAGTGATTACACACTAATATATTGTTCAAATAAAATTCTAGACATTCTCACCTGCAATTGGGTTTGTTGGAAATTTAATTTCCTTTGGTGTCTTTGTTCTTTTTAGATTTTAATAATTGTTTCTCGTTTTATTTCATTTTGTATTTATTTTTTGAAATAATTTTTACATTTCATGAGAGTAGCAATAAATATGGCACGTCAATCTTTTGATGCTGTTCACATGATAAACACGTAATAATTGATGCAACTAAAAATCGGATAGTAAGGAAAAGAATAATGAAGAGAAAATGAAGATAAATAAAAAGGGGAATTATCAAAACAATTTGACTATGAAGTAGACAATTTGTATTGTCTCTGTAAGCTGGATAGCTTCTTACCGTATTATATCTACTAATAATTATCGGATAGAATATATACAAACTTTATTACACGATAATAGCTTTAAATTTATCTTATATACAATTTTTTCTCGTTGATGAATTCACAATAACTCATTCCCTCTCTTTCTCTCTCACACTCTCTCTCTCACTCTCTCTCTCTCTCTCTCTCTCTATATATATATATATATATATATATATATATATATATATATATATATATATATATATATACAAAGTTTTAGTTATGGTTTTCTTTTTTCATCCTTATATAGTTAAATTCTCTTTTATAATTGAGAAATCTGCTCATGCAAATGCTAAGTCTATTTCTATTCTATAATTTTTTTCATCCTTATATGAATGAATTCCCATTTGTAATTATAAACTTTTTAGAAGTCGGATTATGTAAGTTTGCGATAGGTTAAATATATTTTCTTTTGTTTTTCGAGAATTTAGACTGCATTCTTCACACGGAAATTATGTAGCAAGCCCCACTTTGCCTAATAATTTATTTCTACTTGTGCAGCTGCCATTGCTCAAAGGCAGCATGCGTACCGCAGATTTAACCAACATAAGTCCAGTTCAAACAGATAAAAGTATATAAAAGCTAAAAGTAATCGTAAGAGAGAAATAGCGAAAGCTAAGACAGAATACACTGAAACGACCAGAAAACGCATCGAATTAGGAACCCGTGATTTTTGGAAAATCTACAACAGTGTAATTAATAATGGGCAGTCAACGATTCTCTCACAATCAAACAATCATGAGTTGTTTGCACGGCAACCGACAAGGCTTTGTATATCAGGAAGCTTACCAGTTGGTTTTCGTCAAACTCCATACTGGACCCGGCACACCACTCTCTCCCAATTTTCCTGCGGACAGACGACAGACTAGACGATTTAAAAAATAACCCCTTCTCAGGTGCATGGTATCATAACAAACCTAGACACCTCAAAAGCATTTGGACCCGATCTCATCCCGGCTATTAAAAAAACGCTCCGCTGAGGTTGATCCAGTTCTCTCCAAACTTTACAACAACTGCCTTAACGAATCTTGCTTCTTGACTGCTGGAAACCCGCTTCTGTGGTACCAGTTTTCAAGAATTCTGGCGAAAGAACTGACCCATTAAATTATCGCCCTATTAGCCTTCTCCGGCTTCCCCCCCCCCAAATATTAATTAATCAAGCCCATAGGATTAGTGAATCTCTTGGCAAAGGCTTCCTCTCTAGTGCAATTGCTCTTGACATATCGAAGGCCTTCGATAAGGTATGGCATAAGGGCCTACTTCACAAGATTTCCAGCTACGGTATCACTGGAAATGTTTTCTCGATCATAAAATCATTTCTCTCCGATAGTTGATGGGCAGAAATCAGATGCCATCAGGGGTCCATCCTAGGCCCAACTCTCTTCCTGATATACATTAATGATCTCCCAAAACACATACTTAAATCATTCGTTGACATATATGCTGATGACACGACCATCTATGGCAACACATCAAAGGCCGTAAATGACAGTTCTCTCAGATTCTGTCTCCTCTGATCTTGAGCGCGTGGTACAGTGGAGGAAGAGGTGGTTGGTTACTTTTAATGCATCTAAAACCAAGCTCCTATCTTTACATCGTCAACGCTCTGATCCCCATATGGCATCAATTAATATGGGTGGCTCTCGTCTAGGGGAAGCTCCATGTTTTGATAAGCTTTTGTGCTTGACCTTTACCCCTGACCTGAAATGGAATAAGTACATCAAGTCAGTTGCCAAGATCGCTGGGAAAATGGTAGGATCCTTCTACCGCTCCAGAAGATATCTCACCCCTGATGCAATTCTCTATCTGTATAAAAGCCAAGTACGTCCAAGTATGGAGTACTACTGCCACATCTGGGCAGGAGCTGCTAAAAACAGCCTATCCTGTCTTGACAGAGTACAAAATAGGCTTCGTGGCCTAGTGGGTGATGCCCTTTTCTCTTCCCTGCAACCTCTCTCCCACAGGAGAGACTTTGCGAGCCTGTCTTTGTTTTATCGTTACTACCATGGCAGGTGCTCGTCTGAACTCCAATCTCTGGTTCCCCTCGCCAATCTTTCACGATAAACACCCGCCTAGCTGAAACCACTGTCAAAAATTTTCCCCATTACTTATCTATGCAAAAATAAAAACGTAGAGTCCATGAACAAAGCTTCTTTCTTAGAAGTGCACGTCTGTGGAACTCTGTTCCGCTTGCCTGTTTCCCACCTGACTACAACCTGGATGTCTTCAAGTCCAATGTGAACAAATTCCTGATGATCCGCCTCCTTAAGTAAGACACTTTATCAGATCTCCAAAACTAACGTACTGTACACACAATAACCCTTATCCCCGAATGGCTTCCGGGTCTTGATAAGTGGTGACTACCTTGTAAAAAAAAGCTCTAGTCCATCACCTCACAGCTGCTAAACTCCTGACCGACAAACAATATGGATTAAGGCAAGCCCGTTCCACAGCAGATATCCTAACTGTAATCCCTGAAAGTATATACCGTTCACTGGACAAAACAGGGAAGGGTACAGCTGTAGCCCTCGATACATCTAAAGCTTTTGACAGGGTATGACACGATAGTCTTCTAAGGAAAATTAGATCATATAGTATCATTGGAAAAATACATATTGTAATTAAATCCTATTAAAGTAAGAGAAAAATCCAGGTTGCCCTCGACAGTCGTACATCTAAACAATATGATATAAATGCAGGAGTACAAAGGGGCGTGCAATAAGTAATGCCTCTGACCCACTTCCAGTTGTCTGATCTAGCTGAAATTTTGCAGGTGTAATAATTTATATCTCTACGGGTTATGTGGCAAATTACAGCTTTGAAATAATTGTGGTTTCTGTTTTACAGGTGTTTGAACTGAGTCAGGTGTGAAAGGTTTTTGTATTTGAAAGGACGCACACCACAGGAGACTTTTGATTAAATGAAAGAAACTTATGGTGATAATGCCCCATCATATGACCTTGTAAAACGCTGGCATCGTGATTTCAAACATGGTCAGAAGTCTGTAGAAACAGCTCCCAGACCTGGTCGCTCCCCTTCTGCCATTGATGAGGTATCTGTCCGTCAAGTTTAGGCTGTAATTTTGGAAGATCGGCGCATTACTATTCGTCAAATAGCCCAAGATATCAAGATTAGTACAGGGTCTGTGGAAACTATCATTCATAACCATTTGCATATGCATAAGATGTCTGCTAGATGTAATTCCCAGGTTGCTCACACTATTCCAGAAGCGAGAACGGGTCGAGTGCTCGAGGATGAATTTGGAGATGTGCCAAGAAGATGAGTCAAAGTTTTTTAAAAGACTGATTACACAGGGTGAAACCTGGGTCCATCACAATGATCCAGAGACCAAAGCCCACTCAATGCAGTGGAAGCACTTGGACTCACCTCCTCCAAAGGAGGCAAGGGTGCAGCCCTCCGCTGGCAAGGTCATGCTCACAGTCTTCTGGGACCAGGACAGAGTAGTGATGACAGATTTCCTGGCAAAGGGTACCACAATTACATGAGCCTATTATGCTTCACTTTTGAGGAAATTAAGGAAAGCGATCAAGAGGCGGGACAAGATCAGCAAAGGTTCCCTCCTACTGCAGGACAACGCTCCGGTCCACAACTCGCATGTCAGAAGATCAGAAGCACGGACGTGTGCTTATTAAATGTTTCCCCATCCTCCCTACTCTCCTGATCTTGCATTCTCTGACTTTTACCTCTTCCCAGCCATGAAGTTGTTTTTGAAAGGAAAGCGTTTCCCAGATGATGCAGCCTTGATTTCTGAAGTCACACCGTGATTGGAGGATCAACCTGGTGTGTTCTACAAAAACGGTCTCCAGAGCTGCATCAAACGATGGGAGAAATACATAAATCTGTGTGGTTCCTATGTAGAGAAAGACTAATAACTATGCCAAGTTTCGTTGCTCTACTCCTATGGGAAGTGGGTCAGGGTCATTACTTATTGCATGCCCTTTGTACCTCAGGACCTTTATTATTCCTTGGATCTTTATCATTCCTGATATTCTGTTATGTGATTAAATGGTAATAAAACGAAAGGGACACAGGATTTTTAGAAACGAAACATGTATTCACCTATATTACATGCAAAGCGAGTTGAGCAATACCATTCCTCAACGGTAGGGCGTTTGCAAACGATCTCCGTGGCCGTGTGCCAATCTCCGTGGCCGCTTGCCAGGCACCGGTACTCGATACCGGAAGTGATGTCACCAGAGGATAGTCCATTAATCACATGGAGCGGTGTTTTCAACTCCCCCCTCCCAAGCTTTTTGTTCGTAAAAGCTCTTCCTTTTAGGGTTTACCATCAATGGCTCGGTAACCTTACTCCTACGCCGTAGTTCAGGTGTTGGTTGAGGAGGTTCAAGATCAAAAGTTTCGAAGACAGTGTCTATCGGCTCATCTTCCAATAGTGGGCTGTCGCTGGTTTCAACTGATCGACATCTTCTTAGTTGGTTCTGGTGACTTTGTGGGTATATGTTGGTCCTTGGATGATACATACCATGTCACCGATTCTCTTAGTAATTGTACCCACCTCCCAGAATGATGTGTTGTTTTTATAACTTTTGAAAAAACTCTTTCACCTGATATGAAACGTTTACTGGGTACGCAAGTGGTCACTAGTGGCCTTGACTTTTTGGGTAAGAGCTTGTCAAAAACGGATCTCACTTTCCACGCAAACATCGTTTTTGCAGGTGTGTTCGGGTTGGGTGTAATTCTATACACGTGTAGAAATTGTTGAAGTACTTCATCTGTTGGGGTTCCTTGAGCCTTCTTCAGTGCTCTTTTAAGCGTGTCCACGAAGCGTTCCACTTGCTCATTCGACCAGAATGATATTGGGGAGTGGTGATTTGATTAATTTGGAACGTATCACAAAAACTTTTGAACTTAGCAGACGTAAATTGGGTTCCATTATCACTTACGATGCAATCAACTACACCGAAACGTGCGAACAGTTCATGTAAGAAATTTATAGTCGTTCCAGTTGTCGGTCTTCTGCACCTCAATACCCCAGACCACTTGGTGAAACTATCGACTACGATTAAGTAATAATTGTCCTCGAGCGGACCCGAAAAATCGATGTGCACCCTAGACCATGGCTTTTCAGTCTTCTACCAAGGTTTAAACGTAACTGTTGGTGATTTAGCCGCAAGGGCACAGCCTGTGCACGAGTCTATCCTCTCATTGATGTCCTTGTCCATATTAGGCCAGTGAATATAGCTCCTCATGAAACTCTTCATACGATTTTTTCCAGGATTTCCTGTGTGAAAATCCCGTAGAATTCCTTTCGGGAGACATTTGGAAATCACCACTCTTTCGCCATATAGTAAAACCTCATCGCAAAGCGAAAATACATCCGGAACATCGCTCTTTGTGGCGATCTTATTTTTTTATGTCAAAGAATCTCCGGTAGAGACACTGGGAGTTGTCTGATTGTGTTGCCCATCATCGTTTTTATTTCTCCGTCCGTCCGAAGAGTGGCAATGATAAAATCTTCAAACGGATCCCTTTTCAATGGTATCAGCTTAGATAGGCTATCCTCATGGCAAATTTATTTCTAAGACAAGTACTCCAGGGTGAAGTCATAATTCAGTAATAATGTGCCCCATCTCAACAGTCTGTTAGCAGTATATGTCGGTAAGCCTTTTTTGGAACCAAAAGTCGTGAGTAACGGCTTATGATCCTTCTGCAATGTAAATTTTCTGCCGTGTAAATACCTATGAAACTTTGTCAGCGAATATAATACTCAAGGCTTTTTTTTTCATTCGAGAGTACTGTCTTTCGGCCTTTAGTAGCGTTCTAGATGCATGTGCGATCGGTTTCCTGATGAGACTACTTCTGGAAATTCTTTTAACTCGTCCTTCAGTTGTTGCGCTTCCGTAGATGAGTCTTTTACCCTATGACAGAATGTATTCATAGGTTGGTCCCACAATTCGAATCGCTCCATCCAATCAGTACCGAACAGGTTTTCGAATGTCCTATATACATACACTTTCACTTTTTTAGTAATACCATTTAGGGTTACCGGGAGTGTGAGCTCTCCCTCAAATTCCACTTTATCGAGATTTGTTCGTCTTCCACATGGTTGGTTTCCATAGCCTTTTTCACGTCTTAAGGTTAATGATGGACAGGTCTGATCCGGTTATTTTTTTGCTTCCCACTTATTTTTTTAACGTGGAGAGTGAAAGGTAGGGGAATCAGTTCCCCTGAGAGAGAACTGGATAGTTACAATTGGTATGAAAGGTTTCCCCTACAGTGACTAATAACTGATTTCTTAAGAGCAATGGTCATATATGTGGGGTTACCCCCACATATGGTCTTTGAGATTCATGCCCAGCCCCCGCAGGTACCGGGCGATATGGACAGGTCTGATCCGAAATCCAATTGTAGATGCACAGTTTTATTTGCGATGTGAAATGTGACATATTTGCGCCGGTTGTTATCCGAATCCAGATCGGATCTAGTCTGTCGGGCGTTGTTCTTGACCTTGTTCTTCCTGCACTGGGTCGCTTTGTGGCCCTTGCTGCCACATTTGTTGCAGTACTTATCTTTGTAAAAACATTGACTCGACCAATGTTTCCCGCCGCAGCGATAGCACGAGCTTGTAGAGGATCCAGGTCTTGTGACTGGATGGTACTTATTAGGTGTAGCCTGAGTTTTCTTACTTCCAGCTTTGCTTTTTCGGGGTGAGTATTTTTCCGGTCTGAAGATCGTCCTTCTAATGAATGCTGCGCCTGACTTCTCGACATGTCTCAAGTTGTTCTTTACGCAGACTACCCGTTGGCAATCCTCGGCCAATTTCTGGAGGGTAAGGCCATGTTCGCTCTCAAGTCTAGAGAGAACACGTTTTTGGATGGGACGAGACCCTGCGCAAAAATTAAACAACTATAAGTCATCTGCCGATAAGTCAGATAGACGGAAATGATCGCAGTGTTTATTTACCACGGAGGCGAAGGTTAAGTAATCGTCGTCGTCGCTTTTTTGCAGGTTAAAGCACTTCCATCTTCTATGAAAGAGCGTAGAATTCGGGATGAACAGTTCGGATAAAAGTTTGACAGCTTCAGAAAATTTCAATTCACTCATCTTCCTGGGGAGAATATAATCCACAAACTTGCTATGTTCTGTGGCCCCTAATTTCCTCAAAAGTAGGCGAACTTTTTTAGCGCTGCTCCACTTTTGACAATCCACGGTGAATAGGTCCTCATATGTCCGATAGAAAGCGTCAAACGTCACATCCAACCCCGGTTGGTAGTTGAACGTTTCTATAGCGTTCTATATTATACTTTTGGAAAAAGCAACACTGTCGTCCCTGTGTTCCGTTCTGTCGAATATTTTTAACAATAGCTCTTCTTGACTCTGCTGTTGAAGTAGCATTCTCTCCTCCAACGCTTGTTGCCTCTCTTGAAATTGTAACTAGAGCTGTTTATCACGTTCTTTTAAATTTTCCTCAGCTTTCTGTAACTGGTCCATCTGGACCTTGACTAGCTGTATTAATATTGTTTTAACCTCCTCCATCGTGTAATGGTTTTTTTCCAAGCGCAGAAGAAGAGTGATAAAATAATAATAAAAAAGAAAAAAGAAAATGTCCTTTCCTTGAGTATATGCATATGAGGAAGGAGCAATATATCCCTTACTTCTTGGTAAAAACCTTAGAGATAACCTTATATGAGGGTGGGCAAAAAAGTTTTTTTTTCACTTGCGAAACAAAAACAAAAAAATATACTGTGATACCATACAATTGCAAAAGAATAACAACAATTGTGGAATTGTCTGGAAGTTAACCAAAATGGCTAGGTTTTTATGTGTGGGTGGGGAGTTGCCCCCACGAGAAAGAAAAATAAATTTTTCACTTTAGAACCGACAGTTAAAAATAGAATACTTCAGAAAATTCCACTCAGTTTTAGTCCAAGTAAAACGAAAGGGGGGGGGAAACATTTATTTCTCCTTAAAATATTGCATAAAGTTAGCAGGAAAAACAAAGGCATAAAAAGCTTTTCGTTTGGAAAATGTTCAAATTTGCATGCGAATAAACAGTGTAGAAATTTTATTTCCCTTTTTCTCTATTTACCTCCCCTTCCCTTTTCCCAGCTATTAGTGTCTTTTTAGTCCCTCCATCTCCCTCCTTTACCCCTGTAATTGGTATATTTTCTACTCTCTTTCTCCCCTTCTTTTCTCCCCCTTTCTCGGTGTATCCGGTGCTAATCACGCGGGATTCGATTGGCTAAAACATTGAGCGCGTCATTTTAAAAAGAGTGAAACCAGCAGAAGCTGAAGGAAGAAAAAACAGCAGAGACTGGCAGGATACTAAAAAGTACCAGAGCGGTGTTGCGTCGAACTGAATTACACCAGAGCGGTGTTGCGATGAACTGAAAGAACCAGAACGGTTTTGCGACCTTTGAATTAGACCAGAGCGGTGTTGCGACGAACTGAAAGAACCAGAACTGTTTTACGACCATTGAATTACACCAGATCGGTGTTGCGACGTTTGAAATACAAGAAGAAAGTATTAAACTTACCAAACAAATCCTGAACGGAATCGAAATCAGATAAAATTATAAATTCGAGAAACAAACAAAACAAAGTCTGTTTTCAATTTCCCATGACAACAGTTGGAATTATTATTTTATTCGATAATAATACGTTATTTCCGGATGAATATTACTTCGATGTTAAATAACCCCAAAAAGGGTTGATATGCCGTGAAAAAAAGCAAAGTAAAAGAAATAAATTTTGTTAACGGATCCGCCATCGATTTATTTCTAGTGGTGAAAAGTCAGATAAACTCAACTGGAAATTGCTAATTATTTATGCATCTTAATTTTGCATTGAATAACACAAAAAAGGGTCAGAAGTGTTGACGTGTTCCAACAACGCCGAATTTTTTTTTTAAGTAGAATTGCTAAAAGAGTTCTTAAGAACCGCCAGAGGGACTGATTTGGCAGCCCAGTCGAACTATACATTTCCTTTTCTATCCTTCTTTCCTTTTCTATTTTTCTTTTGATAAAATTTTATACCAGTTTATCTTGGTCTCTTTTTTTATTATTAAATTTCTTTTAGAACTCTTAGTCTCGTGCAACGGGATAAAATTCGCTGAACGTAACGATAAAATTCCCGTTAACAGTCGACAAGTTACAATAGAATTGTTCTCGCGGTGAAATTGGGTCAACATTTTGCTCTTTTATTTCTTCTTTTCAATAAGCAACAAAACTAATTTTTGCAGCCTTAACAAAATGCGTTTAGCACAGTTCTTTTCAATTTAAATATGGAGACAAAAAGGTTAACTTACAATTTAGTCGATAACTTTGCGATGTGTTCGTTTTCTTTTTTTGTTTTTCTTCTTTTTAGAATTTTGTTTTTAGAACGTAATTACCAGCCGATTTCTTAGCTTGCAAATCCGAAGTTCTTTTGAAGTCAAATTCATTCATTCTTTTCCTTTTTTTGCTGAGTTAACCCGTATGAAAGTCGAATCCGACGTCGCCAGTTTTTATGGGGTTAAATGGCAATAAGAACGAAATGATTTTTAGGAACGAAACATGTATTCACATATATTACAGGAAAAGCGAGTTGAGCAATACCATTCCTCAATGGTAGGGCGTTTGCACACGACTTCCATGGCCGCGTGCCAATCTCTGACTGCCAGGCACCGTTACTCGATACCGGAAGTGATTACATCCGAGGAAGTAACTTCATGAGATAGTCAATTAATCCCATGGGGGGGGGCATCTCCAACATATCCATAAATGACCTCCCTGATAAAATTGTTTCTGAGATGAGTATATTTGTTGATGACACCACTCTCTATAACAGGCACAAAGGGGAAACAAATGAACGCATATCTAAGGAAATGGCAGAAACACCAAAGGATGACCTCCATTCTATAGTGGAATGAGAACAAAAATGGATGGTCACATTCAATGCAGCCAAGACTAAGCTTGTTTCCTTCAATAATTATAAGAAACCTTCTCTACCACCATAATTATAAGAAACCTTCTCTACCATGGCCAAAAATACATTATCCGAAAGTACTTTAAAATCCACGGCCTAACGTTTACAGGGAACATGAACTGGAATAGCTACATTAAGAGCATTGCCAAGCTGCTACAAAAAAGGTGGTCTCTCTTTCTACCGAGATAGAAAACTACTTACGCCTGAAAGTATCGTGTACCTCTATAAGGCCACCGTTTATCTATGTATGGAGTATTGTTGTCACATTTGGGCTGGTGCGTCTGCTACTTGTCCTTCACTCATGGACAGGGTTCAAAAGAGGGTCGCCAACCTGATAGCTCCTGAACTGTCATCTAATCTTCAGCCTCTGTCCTATCGACAAATTTTTGCATCCCTCTGCCTGTTCTACAAGTACTTTAATGGCGAATGCTCTGACAAACTACAAGCACATGTACCCCCTCAGCGTGAATACCCCCGACAAACCTGACACGCAACTAAATCCCACCCCTTCACAGCAGAGATCCCTAGAAGTAAGAAAGCCTTCTACTCCAATAGTTTCTTCCCAGAAGTGCTAGACTTTGGATCTCCCTTCCGTGATCCTGCTTTCCCAACTGTACTGACACGGAGAAGTTCAAGTGTAATGTGAACGAACATCTTCCTACTCATCTCCATTCATACTACTCCTGCCGCTTGTGTCTCCGATAATAACCCCTACTTCAAAGTGGCACTGTACCTTGTTTAGGGTGAAAATTGAATTAAAAAAATATTTTATTTCTGACTAATTTTAATTTTCAAATTTTATTTTATTTTATCATCGTCTCTATTTTACTATTATGACTTATTATTAATATAATTCTTACTATCATTATTTATTTTTGTCCTTTGGTCTACTCGGGTTTAACTGGAGGAAGGTTTATAGGAGTATGAAATTCACAAACGGTCCCCAGTCGCATGTATATCCCCGTTAGGGGAGATGACGACGTTAGGTTATTGCAACTCTTGCAGGAAGATGTCGACGTCCTACTACATACAACGCCTGGAATTCCCAAATTGGTCACCCATTTTAGTAATAACAAGGCTCAATGTTGCTTAACTTCGGGAATCTGACGGGAGCCGGTGTGTCAACGTGATTATGCCGTACTTTATTAATTGGATTATTAATTTGATAATTCATCATTCTTTTTATTCAATTTTCACTATGCAAACAGCTAAGAGCACAAAATAATTCGTTCATTAGCTTACATATAAAACTCCAATATTTGCATCCTATAAATTGCGTATTTGTTTGTGTAATTATTGTGTGGATTCACATCTTTCTAACATATCATGTGTTTCTATTTAACGAACAGATTTCACATGGACGTCCCATCTTATATCCACAAGATATCACTCTATCAACAGCTACTGCTGTAAAATCCGTTTACTCAGTTGACCTCTGATTATTTTACGGTTACATATTAAAAACATTAAGTTGAATGGAGTCATGCTTTTCTACATTTGAAATATGAAAACAGAGCCAAAACTTAAATTACTGACGCAATTCTATAATTTTTACAAATATTTTGGTGACATATCTAGATCACGAATGGAAACAGGGATGAAGTGTATTTGTTTTCGTTATAAGCTAGTTAATAAATATTTCTTTTTAAATTGTTTCAGAAAAATGTTCCCAGTCAGAAGGCCTTATTCTCTTCCGGAAGGAAAACACTTGTTATTCCCTGTCGTTAACGTCTATAACATGGGAAGACGCAGAGAGGTATTGCTTCAAGAGAGGCTGGAGACTGCTGAGAATCCCAAATAAAGAAGTTCAGCATCACTTCAGGTTGGCACTAACACGTGAACCCGGTAAGAATGGCTTTCTAATTATGCGAATCTCTTCAATAAAAAGATGCAAAAATTATGTTCTGTTCCAACTGCAAATCCATTTAGATTTTTATTTGTTGGTTTCTTTCTTAAGGGAAAGGTCAGTTTTGCTGCCGATATTGGAAATGTTACGTGTCTAATTAAAAGCTTATGAATTGGGCGTGTTTACATAATAAACCATTTCCAATAAGAATTTTGGAAATTTCTCGCATACACACTAAATTAACATCTGACAAAAACGTAATTGTTTTGATTTATCTGCTTTTTACGACATATCAACACATTTTCTGTCTTTTAATATCGAAACACAATACAATTGTATGTAATTTCTTGAACATAAATTAATATTTTGCTTGCAATTGTTGCATTTTAGGTAAATACCTTTCCCAATTCGATAGGATGTGAAAGACCAACTATGCCTATAATTACAGCTAATTATATTTAATATCGATATTAACTCAGTTTGTACGACACTGTATTGTTTATTTGATGACATATGGCGTTAGGACTATGTAAAGCGAAAATATAATATGCCTGTTGTAAATGTTTCCCATATTATTGTTCTGCCCAAGAATCGATTTAAAAACACAAAATGGATATTAGTTATGCTGCATACTTAACCATTATATTAATAGCCTTCTTTTAATGCATATTTTTATTCTATCCATTTTCTTCCCTAGTTCATAGTTCAGTCCACGGGATATACACATGGGGCGTTTAACTACCTTGGAGTTGATTTCTATTCTACTCTATCAGCAGAATACGACTTAATCACGTTGACTTACTTTCTCGTTCATCACCGAAGTTAGACAATGTTTTACACCACCAGAAGTGACTATTTCAGAATACCAGGCGCTGCATATTGAATGATAGCAAAGTTTCCCTACAAAAAACATCTGCAAAGATATCTTTAGCAAGAACCTAACTTATTCACACGTGTTTTAAAACAACCGCATCCAGGCTGAAGTTTTGTTCTTTTATACAACGCTGGCTCGAATCGAAAATCCTAATTTATATTTAGTTTCTACTTCAAGAACAAATATATTAGTAGCAACAGAAATAAGTATAGTTAACAAAAAGCTCGCCTTAAATTCGATCCATCTTGATGTTTCTATGATAAGCTTTGATGTAATCTTCTCGGTTATTTTATGAGATACACTAGAAAAATACCTGGTCAAACAGGAAAAATGGTGGTAATTTTATAAAATTACAGACATTTACTTGAATATATACATGTTCATTTTTCCCACATTTTGTCGTATAGAGCGTGTTGTCATCAGCAAATATACCTATCTCGGGAACAATCTAATCAGGAAGGTCGTTTATGAATACCAGGAACTATTAATGCCCAATGATCCTAGAGCACAGCCGTATTAATGTCACTTTGTTTTGGATGGCTTATCTTTTGACTAATAAGAATTGGATTAGATTAAATATTCATTCATTAATATCGTACGATTTAGTTTTCTTGAGAAACCCTTTATGCCACATCTTGTCAACTGCATTGTATATATGGAGAGCTACGATCATAGCTTCACTTAACTTGACCAGTGCATGGTATATGCCTTCAGATATAATTGTTAGGGCATCCATATTGTTTGTCAGAAAAAAATATTTAGCATTTACGAGGTGATGATTAACGACTCAAAATTTTTAGACAAAGATGGGGAACTAATGAGGTAATAACTGAGTGGATCTGTTCTTTAAGCTACCAAGTAAGCAAGATTGTAAAGTTTGACGGTAACAGGGGCTAGCTTAGCAGATGATATCTTTATTCGTGTGGCAGAGATAAGATAATGCTCATCCGCCTTTGAAGTGTCAATGTGCTTTATGATATCACAGGCATGAGAATAGGTGATTACCAGATCATCCAGTGTGGTTATTTTGGAGGGAGGGGTTTGTAGGATAGAGGCGAATCGCTGAGTAAGCCGTTCAATCTAACGGTTGTCTTAAAGACTACAACACGGTTATTGTAATGTGGGAGAATTGCTGATTGTCGTTTATTGAGTACACTATTAGGCATTTTCTAGAAATCACGAGTTCCTAATTTCAACATATGTTGTCTTGACTTTGACTGTTTCATCTTATAATAGTTTCTAGCATCTATAAGATTTGTCTATTTGTATCTGACTTATAGTGATGGTATTTGCGAAATTGTTTCACACACACACACACACACATATATATATACAGGGTGTCCCAAAAGTCGCACATCATCTAGGTTTTTATAAAACTAAATATATTATCTATTTTCTTGTTCATTAGCTCAACAGATGGACAATTCTAGTACACATTTGAGATGTTCCCGAAGACAAAAATGCCAAGAGGGACAGATCTGGTGAGCGGAGTAGCCACTCAACGAAGATCAGTATATGGTGTGCAACTTTTGAGACACCCTGTATATATATATATATATATATATATATATATATATATATATATATATATATATAAGTGAGAATGTGTTTATTAGGACACTTCTCAACCTATATACTTAACGAATTTTGATCTACAGACTTGAAATTTGGTGTATAGGATATTCAGATATATAAAAGAAAACTCTTTAATCGCGTTGTCATCCAGAGAAAAAGGCTGCTAAGGGGGTATAAATTGATAAATTGGTACATGGAGACCGTCGGATTTTTATCTGTTTCACGACTCCGCACGCACGAATCTTTTACATTATTGTAAGAATAAGTAGGTTGAAAACATTTTAAAGTTCGTGTCAAGCCGGCCTAATGGTTATCGTATTTGACTCGTTGTCTAGGTTTCGATTTCGATCTGAGTTCTAGTATTTTTTTACTTACTTACTTTTACTTACAAGAAATAAGCTGTTTAGAAAAAATATTATACTCATATGACAATGTCTCAGTCCCCCCTATTTTTTTAGCAATTCACGTTACGTTTAATACCGGGCAACGCCGAGTGGCCTGGTAGTGCTACATATGTCATATGCATGCTATATATTCCATACTAGCAGAACCCGTGTATCGGCGTTACCTGGTGGAAATATGACACAAAGTCAAGACAGATTCGATGAATCCCCCCCACTCACCCACTAAAAACAAAACTACAGTTGTCAGACCTAGAAAATAGCGAGCATTGGCGTCTATGGGCAAAATGAAATCATCTGACTTCTACAGTCGGGCATTGTCTGGCAATGGCAGCGGAAGCAGCTGACTGTCGTTGTCAGCATTGAGTGTTACTGGCGAGTAGTGTTGGTTTATGGATATTGCGGTACTGGCGTGTACCGGTAGACACTGGCTGGTTTGGAAGTGGTAGTCAGTAATGGTCATGATCAGTGCGGCCTCCATTTGACTGCTCTCAACTGAAATTGTCTGTTTTCATCTTTCTGGATATAACTGTGGCTAGCAGTGATGGTTACTTTTTTTTACATTTTTCCCCAAACAAGGCAGATTGCCACTTTGGTGTAGGGGGCTACTATCAGGGACGTAAGCTACTGAGGTACCATGTAGGGAGTTGGACAGTAAGATGTCGATTAATGCTTTTTGGCGACAGTTGCTTGCATTTGCTTACGTTTACTGGTGAACACTGGCTGCTTTCCTACAGTATTTTTTTTTTTTGTATTCCGGCGTTCATTGTCGGCAATGGCCAGTATCGGTTTCTATTGGATTGCTCTGAAATGCAATTGTCCATCTTCAATGACGAGCACTGAACATTGATATTTTACGCGGTTACTTGAGTTTGGCCATTGTCGGTTTCTATCATCACCAGTGTCGAGATGCATTTGACTGCTTTAAAATGAAGTAGCCTATTGTAAATATTCGTGCATTGTTATTCATTGTATGGTACTGTCATCCAGTGGCAGGCACTGCTGGACACTGGCAGTCATGACAGTGATTGACTGATATTTAGGTGATTACTGTCATTAATGGGCAGTGGCGGTAGTAGTCAGTAGTTGATAGTAGTTGGGAGTTGTAGACAGTGGCGGACACTACTGTTTCAAACTGATTATAGCTGTTTTTAAGCGATAACTGCTGTCTTGATGAGAATAATTAACTTTAAATAAGGATAAATTTATTTAATGAAAAATGAGGGATCTGTATTCTATTATGAAGGATGCATTGATTCCTGGGTATAAAAAACATTTTAAGAAAAGAACGAGATATTGTCTATTAATTAAGATCTCGTTTTAATATGAGTTCATTCCTACGCTTATTTAATATAGTTTTTTTCTTTACGGCATTTAAGAAAACTATGGGCTATTTATTTTTAGTGTAGCTTATGGTTTCTTTCTTTTACAAAAATTATTAACAAACAAACGCAGATATCGTGTGCTTACCTTGTTAAATTATTGTTTTATAATGAGCTCAGTCTGTACGATTATGGGATTTATGTGAATATAAATGTATATAGTAATACATATGTAATCAGTAAAACAAAAATGTAAGTTTTATGCAAAAGTTCGTATTTCTTGGACAGGAGCTTTTATTTAGTGTTGAATACTTTAATAAACGAACGCCGAGATAGTGTCTATTAATAAGATTCCGTTAGAAAATGTGTTCATTCTCTATTATTAATGAATGTAATTTTCTCTACTACGTTTATATTGTGTAAGAAAACTTATTAATAAGAAAGCGCAAACAGCAGGTGTCTATTTTGTTATATTTAATATTAAATGAGCTAATTGTCTACGATTAAGCGACTTATATTTAACTTGCGGGAAGTACCTGGCGTTGCCCGGGTGGAGGATATTAGCACAAGGACGAAGCGATGTTAAGAATGGTTTCCACATGGTTAAAATAATAAAAAGATATATATAGAGAGAGGTGGGTAATTAGGCCAAAGAGGATAATGAATTCAATGAGTTGATAATTAACTTTTACCTGGGTGGGGGAGATTAGCACAATGGCGAAATAAAACATTCAAAATAGATAGAGAGAAAGGTGGGATCGAATTCGAAAACGTAGGGTATTTGGTCTTCCTCGCTAACCATTAGGCCAAAGAAGATAGTGAATTATAATGAGAATAAGAATCATAGGAGTTGTCATGCATGCGCAAAAATGAATGTTGCTTTTAAACCTGGCCGGGAGTCAGGTAAGTTATTTATTTTTTGCTTCCCTACGAAAGCAATTTATACACGGCATGGTGGGAATTTGTTTTAACTTGATCAAAAATAGGATAGAAACGGTGTCCGTTTGCGAATCTGAGATATTATGATCTCAGAAGTATAGGGAAACTTCTTGCAGAATTTAACTGGCAGTGCCGATCTGAAAAGCTTTTCATGGACATACACAAACGTTCACGTCCATTTTCCTTTTATATATTAACTAGCGGAGGGGGTACCCGGCGTTGCCCGGGTGTTTGTAGGTGTGTGTGTTTTTGGGTAAATGAAAAGAAAAATCGTTCGTGGTTTTAAAAAACGCGCAGTTAGAAAATAGTAAAGTGTGAAAAAACATGTGACCTGGCAGGTGCTCGTTTTTTACGAGTTCATGACGTGAACTTTGAGTGCGGGACAGTGTTTTATTTACCGCGAGTCTGTTGGCTTCTTTTTTATACGAAAAAGCTTAATAATGCACATGCGGCGATCGTAAGCAATAGCTATTCAGCAGTTAACATTTTCTGCGGGACAGTTTTTAACGAGATCAATAACCAGGTTTGTTTGTTTTTACCTAATTTTGGGGAAAACCAGCTCCCTGTTTATTAGGGGAGTGTTTCGTCTCGAAATGAAAGCAACCGTCTGATATGACGAAGCCGACATTGACCAAACGTTACATCGCTTTCTAGAGACCACTTCCCGTGGGCCAATGATTCGAATCGAGTTTCGCTTTTTTATACCGAAAAACGAAAGCAACACGTGCCGATCCGAAAATGTCGAATATTTAACGTTCCAAAGTCGGGCAAATTAAATAGAGAGGCGACCCCCCTTGTTAAGTCGTAGATATTATCATTTAGACGTGATATAAAAAGTTTTAAAAATGAGCGACGGCCTCGAGAATCCGCTGGAAAAAACCATTTTCAAGACATACACAAAAAGCGAACATGCATACACACATTTTCGCTTTTATATATATAGATGTTAATGTGTAAAAGAATATGTATATTATTTAGTTTTGGACTCCCCAAAAATACGTACTCTGGATTGTTACCAAAATATAATTTACCTCAGTCTAGAATAATTGTAATGTAGGGTATGATTTTTACGACCAAAGAAAGGAAAGTTCTAGTGTAGTTTAAGAACATATACTAGAATTTGCTCTGAGACAAACGGTCCAAGACATTTTTGACAAATTACTTACTGTGTATTCTGTGTATACACTGCAGTATTCACTGCAATAATTTTTCAAACGGTAACCTATCAACAAAAATTATTATTTTGGTTCTGTGTGTCTATTATTGTTTAATTTTTTTTTCTTTGTTTGGCACGAAGGAACTTTGTTGCGGTTAGCGATACGCCATGTTTTTAGTGAATGTGATCTGCTATGTAACTTTTCAGAAATAATGAAAGATCAAGAGAATAATAGATTAATAGAATAAAATCGATGAAATAAGTAGGTAATGATTGGAAATGGGCCGATATATATTTTTATCGAAAATGAAGTGTGGTGAAAATAGGCAACATTAACGAATAAAATGTAATCACCCCAGTCGTTCATGGGAAAGTATTATTACCGGTGTATTATGGAAATGTATGAGGAGAAAGTAATTAGGGTGAAAGTATTGTGCTAACACCTGTAAATGTGTATTGTTTGGAAGAGTGAATTTTGCCAGAATTTATATAGAAAGATACGATGCTGGATTAGAGAGAAGCATGATATCCGGAAAACGTACACGAGATATAGGGAGCTTGTGTGAGCATATTGAATTTTTAAATGCCGTCTGCTTTTTCAAAACTATTAAAAATTATTGTAAAGGAAAAAAATCGTTATTTTATTAATATAGAAGAACATAGAATAATAATAATAGCAGATAGAAGAAAAGAAAAAGAATAAAAGAATAGAAAGGAAGAGGAAGAGTAGAATATTAATGCTTTTATATATATATATATATATATATATATATATATATATATATATATATAGCAAAAATGGTAATTAGTAATATATATATATATATATATATATATATAAGTGAAATTGTCTGCCTGTGTGTCTGCGTGTGTACATTTCCCTAAAAAATTACTCTGTTAATTTTCAGTCTGCAGACTCAAGATTTGACACGAGGTATTGAGATTTGGGAAAATCTTTTTAATCGTTTGTCGACCGGAAATTTGGATGTCTAGTGATTAAAGTGCAACGATTTGACCTTCGAAAACTCTACTAAACTCTTCTGCCAATTTGGGGTCTAAACAGTTGAAATTTTAGATGTAGATTCCTTGGACAGGGATCAAACTTTTAATTTGATTTGAGCCCAAAACAATAAATTTTAAAGTGCCAAAATTGAGGTCAAAGTTAAAAAATTCGACCTTTGTGGTCTTTACCAAATTACTCAGCCAATTTTTGGTCTAAACATTTGAAATTTTACATAAAGTGTATCCAGACATATGGCAAGTTTTTTAATTGGTTTTTGGCCGACAATTTTCCTACCAAGATGTCAAAGTTTAAAAGATTTGACTTTTACGTAAAAGGTATTCAGACATGTAGAAAGCTTTTTAGTCAGTTTTGGGGCGAAAATTCAGCTGCCAAGAGATTTAAATTGAAATAGTTGACCTTTGCAGACGTTACCAAACTCATCGGCCAATTGTAGGTCTAAACACTTGAAATTTAAGATGTAGGTTACCTGAACATGAGTCAAACATTTTAATATATATATATATATATATATATATATATATATATATATATATATATATATATATATATATATATATATGCACATAAAATTATGAACAGTACATAGGGTCTGAGAATAGCTGAGCTTTGACGAGAAAGTTCTTGCGGTTTTTAACTTTTAAAATCACATGAATATATCTCGACTCAAGCAAATATTTTTTTGTTTGAAATAAGCACTATCAGAATCAACACACTTTTGCCAATGCAAAGCAAGTGAATTTATTCCAGTAACGGAAAAATCTTGCCTTCTGGTAGCGATGAAGCCGCTGCATGAATTTTTTGATATCGCTTAGGAATTTAAAGCATTTCTCGCGCAGAACAAGTTGTAAAGATGCTTAAAAAGTAGTAATCGGTAAAGAGAAGTCTGGAGAGTGTGGCGGCTAAGGCAGAAGTTCAACTTCTACAGTTTCGGCTTAGAAACATGCATTCTACTATGGTCATGTGCGAGAATTTTGGCTTTTTTGTTTAATAATACTGAGTGTTGTTGTCGAGCTTCCTGATGTATTTCATCCATTTGTTGACAGTACTTCCCCGTCGTGATGGTTTCGCTTGCATTCAAAAAATTATAATGGATGAAACCAGTAGCAGACAATCAAACACTCAGCGTGATCTTTTTGTGGTGTAATCTGGCTTCGGAAAATGCCGTGGAGCTTCGTCAATCGATAAACGGGTCGTTTTTATTGCGTAAAAGAAGGGAAGATGATACTTCATAACATCATTTCTTTTGCTTGTCGTACAATTCATGAGGTGCCCAATCAAGATTTTGTTTATTCAATCTCTCTCAAGTGGTTGGAAATCGTCGTATACATTACGTCTAATCCAGAAGCAAAATTTCGAACAGTTGTGCGTGGATTGGCTTCGACTTAATCGACTCTTAATTGATCGTTATCAAAATCCGATGGCCGACCACTACGCTCATTATCTTCAAGACCCTCGTCGTTGCTATGAAATTTCCCCAATCACCATTGTATTGTGCATTCAGTAATGGTCTATGGGCCAAATGCTTAGTTGATAACCTGAGCTGTTCGGTAACTTTTCGGTCTAGCTTTAATTAAGATGCGAAAATTGCGCGAATTACCTTTTTTTTCTATTTTGTATTCAACGTTCTGAAAAGAAGACATAATTGTCATAAAACGATTGTAATTGAAGCGAAACATGCTCTTTAAAATGATATATAAACTAAAGGTATTATAACGAAAACTTATTTGAAAATACATCATTTGAAATCAAAATTAAAAATTCCGCAAGTATTTTCTTTTGAAACTAATATATATATATATATATATATATATATATATATATATATATATATATATATATATATATATATATATTCGTAGTTTACATTCTAAAGCCAACTTTTATACTTTCATAATATTTTATTTTGTCTTACACGTGTTTCGTTGAATGGCAGACGAACACCAAACAACTCACCAAAAACAGTTTACATGTTTATCAGAAAAAAACAGTTCCAGATGTATTTTTTTTTCGGATTAAGTTGGATAAATTAAATTGAAACTTGCTTATTAAATAAATATTGGGATCTTCCAGGAGAGACGGTTGCCGCATTTTTAGGCCCACAAGTATACAATAATGTTTTTAAGGTGCCATGTTTAATCTCTACCGCTATCTCTACTATTATATAAAAGTCACTTTGTGTCTATGTGATAGTTCCTTCCTTATAGGTTCCGAAACGACTGAGCCTATCTTTTGCAAATTTCACACGAAGCTAATTTATATGTCTGACAGTGTTCTTAGATATGTTTTGTACAGAAATACATCACATTGAAAATCGAAAACTTCTGATCTTAGAATAATCTTTTTTTTTTTTAGACAATATGAAGAATTTTTAAAAGGAAAGGATTTTTAAAGGGGAATATTTTACGAGAATATTTTAAGAGAAGAAAGACTATGTTCAAGATCGTCAAGTCCAAATATCTGCTGACGTGATGTTGTAAACAACCACAGGCAGAATGACATTATTATTATTTATTTTCATTTTTGTGGTTTTTTTTGTTTTGTTTTTTTTAATTAGTTTACTGGGCAAATTATTCCTCGTATAATAATCAACAGAGGATTGATTCCATAATAATACATACGCAATCTCCATAAATTAAAATATCATGTTATAGCGTATTGTACGAACCGGAAAACGCCGGGCGGCGAGCTAGTCTTATATAATAATAGGCGCTTACGGATGTTAGTTTCAAAACTAAACAACATTAGACTAAACTAGAAAACTGTATAAATTTGAATTTTATGCAGTTTCTAAGCTTTAAATTTAAATTTCAACAGTTTCTTAATTCAAAACAGTTTTCCCCTAAATTTTAAACAGTTTACTACCTTTCGTTTTGGAACTAAAACATGTCTTTCGATCGCCATTCAACGAAACACGAGTAAGACAAAATAAGATATTTGGAAAAAAAATCATATATGCTCTAAAGGCGTAAAATCGTTTTCACAGAGCTTAATTAATTGTGTCAATTGAAATATATATATATATATATATATATATATATATATATATATATATATACATTATGTATATATTTTATAATTGAAAGTGTATATATATATATATATATATATATATATATATATATATATATATATATATATATATATATATATATATATATACACTAGCGGTAAAAATCTGGGACGGTTTAGTTTGTTTTTTGTTTTTTTTCAATTTCTCCAGAACATTCGGGGTGGGGATTACAACTAAACTTACACACATTTAAAATATCTCCTATGATGATACATTGTATTAATTATACTTCATTATAAAGGATAGAAAAAAGTTATGAGCATTTCAATTTCTTTTTTTTTAATTAGAGTGGTCAAAACCGTGGGACAATGAAAATAAATTTGAAAATAATAACATTGAAACATTAAAATACCAAAATTTGTGGACACACATTTAATATCTAGTGAACAAGTTTTTATTTCCTTTAACTGCAGCGCACCTTCTACTGCAAAATTGAATTAGATGGCGACATTCATCACGTGAAACTTTCGCCCATTCTTCTTTAAGTTTAAGCCACAAATCTTCAGTATTAATAGAGTTTCTTTCTTGCACTTACACGGTTCCCCAAAGCAGACCATAGGTTTTTAATGGGGTTTAGGTTTGGTCTTTAAGGAGGTCAATCAAAAACATCCATATTTTGTTCGTTCAAAAATTCCATTACATGCTTAGCCTTGTGGCAGGGGGCGTTATACTGCACGAAAGTGGGTTTTTCACAATCAGAATTTCGAAGTATTGGGATGACATGATCTCTTAACAAATTCCTGTATATTGTTCTATTAACTCTGGTGTTTAGACGGATCAGATCAGTCGTTCCTCTTCCCAAAATAATTCCAAACACCATTACGCTTCCCCCACAAAACTTCACCGTTTTCTTCGTACATTTTCTATTAAATCTTTCGCCAGCAAACCTCCTTATAATTTTCTTCTACAAATCCATATACATTAAACTTACTTTAATCAGAAAAATTACATTTCACCACTAATCATCTGTCCACAACACATGCTGTTGAGCAAAGCTTAATCTGAGTTTCTTGTTCTTGTTTATCAACGGTTTCTTAGCTGGTGATCTCGCAAACAGACCAATTTCATTCAGGCACCTTGATACTGTTTTACGATACGCTTTGATGTCATGATAGAAATTTAGTTCACAAAAAATGCTGGCAGCTGTCTGAAACCTATTGTTCAGTGCCATCTTCTTAATCAATCGATCTTGTCTAGGAGAAGTTATTCGAGGTTTGACATTTTTCTTCGGTGGTAGAATTTTCCCAGTATTCTTGATATCCTTTAGAACTCTCCTAACGGTACTTTTCGACAGATTCAACCCATCCACTATCTTGCGTATTGAATGGTTTTCCCCATGATATTTAATAATTAATTTTTTGACGGAAGCATCAATTTTAGGTGTCATAATGATGGTGGAACCGGCTGCAATGACTACAAAGTTACGTAATCAACTTATTCGTCATTTTCTTACCTAGAAAAGTGGAAGAATTGACAACACAATCCACAATAAATTATGTTCTTTCCTTTGTCCCACGATTTTGACCACTTTGATTAAAAAAAATTGAAATGCTCATAATTTTTCTATCCTTTATAATGAAGTGTAATTAATACAGAGTATCGACATAAGAGATATGTTAAATGTGTGTAAGTTGAGTTGTAATCCTCCCAAATATTCTGGAGAAATTGAAAAAAACTAAACTGTCCCATATTTTTGGCCGCTAGTGTATATATATATATATATATACTAGCATGGGTGCCCGGCGTTGCCCGGGTGTTTGGAGGTGTATGCTGAGCAAAAAAAAGGGGGTAATTTTTTAAACTTTGACCCCTATTATGACCCCTGAAAATTTATTGTTTTGGGCTCAAATCAAGTTATTAAGTTAGATTCATGTCCACGGAAGCTATATCTAAAATTTAAAGTGTGTACACCCAAAATTGTCGGAGAAGTTTGGTAGAGTTCTCAAAGCTCAAATCGTTGAACTTTGACCCCTTAATCGCCAAATTTCTGGCTAAAAACCGATCACATAGATTTTTCCAAATCTCAGTACCCTGTATATCAAATTTCGAGTCTGTAGACTAAAAATTGACAGAGTTATTTCGTAGGGAAATGTACACAGACACACACACACACACACACACACTTTAACTTTTATAGATATATAGATTTAAAATTTGAGTCTGACAGAATGACAAAATTATATTGCAAACCGATATATTAAACAAACGAACTTCAAAGAGACAAATGAACACATAAGTAAAAACAATTTGTATTAGAAAACATTTATTATTCCACGTCTTTTTTTTACAGACCTGACGACTGAGGTTCGCTCTTAATAAAAATTGTTTTTTATAGTCTTAATTTTGACTTCCTTTTTCATAAAAAACTAAAAAAAAAATCAAGAAAGAAAAGAAATTTAATTTTATTTTTTCATTAATTTCTTTCTGTGCAAAGCAATTCTTTCAAACTTACTCTGTTTCCAAAATGTTTTTATTTTATTCCCCTCCCTCTTCATTCATTTTCCTCCGCATCCTGGCAAGATTACTGTACACATAGATTCGAAAAAATAGTCAAAAACAAATATATAAATAAATGTTATCAAAGGCAAGATAAGTTACTTTTCTACCTAACTGGATATCTTTTTTGTGTTTTTATTCAATGTAATATATTTATTCAGCTCGAAAAACATACAGTGTTTACCGATGTGTTGGAAAATTCAAGATGGCGTCTCACACCCTCTTTAACACCGTAAGTTTGGGAAAAGGTGTTATAAATAAAAAACTATACAAAATACTATTAAAAACCCGCCGAATATATGTCAACCTATGTCACGGTAACATATATTGAGCGAGTTTTTAACAGTATTTTAACAGGGCACATCGTAAAAACTGACCCATTAATTTTCCTGAAGTAAAAACTATATAGTTTTTAAACTTTTAAAACTGTACATTATAAAAAGAAAACTGTTCGAGTGATTTTTTTTTTTTTTTTTTTTACATGGGTGTCACCACTTATCAAGGCCCAGAGGCCACTCAAGGATAAGGGTTAATAGGTATACATTAGTCATTGTGATTTTAGCATAGTAAACAGTGGGAATTTTGTAACTTGGATTACTTGAAAAAGAAAACTGTTCGAATGATTGAAAATGAAAACAAAATAACAATGTAAATATATTGATAAGAAAAAAAACAAAAACAAACGAAGTTTCCGTTTCAGGAACCCGAGTTTAATTTTATGTCGTAATCATTCAACTCGTTAGCGGTTTTATTCAGCGATTAGGGATAACCATACGACATATCTAATTACCAAAGCGATTTTTTTTTAATTTTTTTTTTTTATTAAAACTAAACCTGTTTAGTTTTAATGAACCAATTTTTTTAAAGCCAACACTTTAGTTATTTTGAGAGCGTGCAACTGCACCCGAAAGGTTGATTAGGAAACTCCAAATCCTTTTATGACTCGGAAAAAAAGGGCTTTTTATCGGCTTAAATGATAAACTAATGTTAAATATTAGTATTTGCCATCGATTCTGAAATAAAATGAAATCCTGACATTGTGATCATTTTTGCAGGTGTTATGTGCCAAATATTGAAATAAGAATGTTTAAATTCAATTATTGTAATTTAAGTCTTTAATTTTAAAGTCGATTTTATTTATAAAATATCTTTTTAGAAATCAATCTCAAAAACAATCTGAACAATAAATCTCTTTTGTTATGGCTAAGTTTTTGTCAAGGGTAGAAATTATAATAGACAAGTATTCATCCATGATGACATTTTACCGATTTCCTGGTTTACAGGTATTCTTGCTAAATTTCTTCGAAAGAATTGACATAAACAATACTTCAACTAAATACGTATATTTCATGCAATAATGACTTTTATTTCTTCTGACTTTTCCTAAACTAAACATAAAACATCGGTTAGGGTTAGTTTAACATTCTGTAAAAGTACCTTCCGTTTTTTTTTTTTTTTTTTTTTTTTTTTGTACTTCTGCAGAGAAGGTAAAAAACCGATAAAAACTGGATATATTTTTCGTGTTTTTATTCAATTTAACATGTTTATTCAGCTCGAAAAGAATACAGTGTTTACCGATGTGTTGAAAAATTCAAGATGGCGTCTCACACATTCTTTAACACCGTAAGTTTGGGAAAAGGTGTTATAAATAAAAAACTATACAAAATACTATTAAAAACCCGCCGAATATATGTCAACCTATGTCACGGTAACATATATTGAGCGAGTTTTTAACAGTATTTTAACCGGTTTTTTATTTATTACACCTTTTTCCAAACTTACCGTGTTAAAGAGAGAATCGGCCGCCATCTTGAATTTTCCAATACATCGGTAAACACTGTATGCTTTTCGAGCTGATTAAACATGTTAAATTGAATAAAAACACGAAAAATTTGCCTTTGATAACATTTATTTGTTATATATTTGTTTTTTGGCAACTTATTCGAATCTAATTTAAGACCACGAGTGAAATGAGAAAAAGAAGTCAGCGGGTTTGGTTGCCATAACAACGTGACGGTAGTGAACGTGTGTGTGTGCGTGTGTGCGCGTATTTCGTGTAGTTTAGTTTCGCATAATAGTTTCGTATTTTTTTAATTTGTAAATAACAAGTTATTAAAAAATTAAACCCTTCCAAGATGGACAATAAATAAAGCCATAATATTTTATGGTAAAGGTAAGAGCGTAGAAACGATTGTTTTTTAGGAGATGTGATTATTGGATTAACCAATCAGAAATCGTCTGTGGCACACACATCTCTGTTTTTATAGATATATAGAAGATATAGATATAGATAGAAGATAGATAGATATATATATATATATATATATATTATTTTTGTTTGTATTGATGCTCATATTAAAAACCCTTTTTTCTATCTATTTAAAAAGAAAATACAACTTTGTTGTATATGGATCGTGGAATTGCATTCATCTGCAAAACTAGCTAATTTGCATACTGTTTTAAACATTCATTTTAATTAATTCCCTAATAGTTTTTTTTATTTAATTAACAATTACGTGTAATTATATTCATGCAGATATTCTACATGATTTGTTCTTGCGTAATATTTGCGTAAAAAGATTATAGTAAACACAAACCTCTTTCTATATATATTCATGCATGCGTGTATATATATATATATATATATATATATATTTGTCGAAAAAAATTGATTACCAAATCTCTTTGTCAGTTTTTTAGTTTATAGACACGAAACTTAATACATAGGGTATTCGAACCTACGCGAAACTTTATATTTGGGTTTTAGCCGGGGAAAATCAGTACGAAAGTGTGAAATTAAAAAAGTGGAATTGCCGGGTGATAGTGGAACTACGGCATCACGACGGCTGTTGTTTCATGTTTTAATTTTTAACCTTCATAACGTCAGAGGAAAAAGTAAATTGTAAGGTAAACGTTTTGGTTTTGATTCTCGAGTCATTGTTAAAAAAATTTAATCATAGCTATAAATTAAGTCCAATATAATATAATAATATAGGAAATCTGCATTAATTAAGATTCCATGAACAAAGCTTCTTTCTTAGAACTGCAAGCCTGTGGAATTGTCTTCCGTTTTCCTGCTTTCCGGCTGACTACAATATGGTTGTGTTCAAGTCTAAAGTAAATAAGTTCTTGATGAGCCGGTCCATATAAGTTATTAAATTTACCAAATTTTCATTACTAATGATTACTATATTGACCAATTTTTACTGTACACTCTTTAACCCTTATCCTTGAGTGGCCTCTGGGCCTTGATAAAGTGGTGATGCCTTTGTAAAAAAAAAAAAAAAAAATCAAAATATCATATTACAATAAATTATGCACTCGAAAAGATGTGAGCGTTAATTTCGATATTACCATGGCTGTTACTGATCAGTAAAGATAACTTATTTGATTAATCCTTGAGCGAATTGTATAGGAATATTTTTGCACTGATTTTTTTTGGGGGGGCGATATAGAGATGGTGTTCTGTTTTTTGTTAATTCTACTATTACAAATCTTAAAAAAAAAACGGGGAAAAGCTACATGTTTTTTTAAGAAATTATGATTAAAATATTTGTAGATATCAATTCCAGTAAAGTTGGCTTTGCCGATATTACAGTACATTTGCTCAGCTTACCATAAACCGGACATACATTGTATTATATAGACAATATTTATAGTCACCCTCGTCTTGTGAAAAAATCTCTAGTCTCTTCCATCTCTAAAAACATAACTATATCTTTATGACTTATATCCATAATGAAGCTCTACTTTGATATTGCCATAAAATAAAAGTAGATGTAAATCTCATGTTATGAACAGGACCAATAAATAGATAATGGCTAAGAGCCTTATGATATTGCATCATTTAATATCATTATGGGAAAAATAAATATAGCGGTAATGGCATTAAAATTGAACATCAATTACAAGCAATCCAAGCCAATTATTGAGTCTTCTCCACTTGATTTCTACAATAAAACAAAAAAAAACATAGGAAGCATTTCGTTATATGATTAAACCCTTTATATAGTAAACATATCCTTACAAATATCGCAAAAACTTTCTATGGAATCTTTGAAATAAACTTCCCACGAGATAGTAGATTAGGAAGACTCTTAAATAAAGACACTGTTAAACTATTTTATCAAAGTTCAATGAATCCTGCCTACTCGATCATTAGTTAGTAATGCTGCAAGTAACAGTCTATAATATATGAAATTATTATAACCGTTCTTATCCTTTAGTTATACTAAATTATACTTAATGTATATGATCTATTATTTAATTAATAGCTCCCATATTGTGCTAAATTTATGCTAAGCCTGCTTAGGAGTTGACCATTAATAGTTAACATTATTCATTAGTTTATGCCCTATTTACGTATTTAACTGAGCAACGTTTCCCTATCAGATATCTGTTGTACAGAAAGGATTAGATTAATTGATATTTTACCATTCTAATCTAAAATGATAATGGCTGGGTATTAAATTGCGTAATTAAACTACGTCATTAATCAAGAGGGATTTTAAATACTAATTGAATGTATGACAGAAACAGGCCGTTAGAATTTAAAATGTGTTGTTTTATGACTTTTGCAGTGCATTAGTAGCTCTCTGCAATGTTTTCTGGTTTCATATGTTCCAACGAAAATGTTAATTGAATCCACTGAAACAATACATATCCAAGGGATCTGTTAACAACCACTAATTTTTCATATTACGAGATGAGCATAATAATCTATTTATCTTTTGTGGGTGGCTATAGAAATATGAGTAGAACTATTTATACAGAATTGTTCATACCCAGTAAGATAAGGTTGATAAATAAAATCTCTATTTATTATATATAAGTCACTTTGTGAGTGTGAGTTCCTCATAGGTTCCGAAACTGCTGAGCCCATCTTTTGCAAATTTCACAATTTATTTATTTAATTTTATATCAGGCAGTGTTCTTAGATATGTTTTGTACAGAAATTGATCCAATAAGTATCGAAAATCGAAAAATATGATCTTAAAAATAGCTTTTCCATTCTTATAAAAAAATAGAATTTTCACAGAGGAATATTTTATGCTACACCGGTCAAGTGTAATAATAAAATCTTAGAAAATCATTGCTTCTTAAACAAACAGATTTGTTATGATCTGGAGATATAGCTTAGTGGTAGATCATTCGACTACAGATCGAATGATCTGTTCAAGCTCAGGTATACGTCACCGTTTTATTTTAATTTTTTCTTATCAATGAGTTCAATTTACGATAAAAGAGGCCCGATTTAAAATCACCGCTAATCATTTCTCCGTTTGCATATTTTAAAACTAAACATTAATCTGAATTGACTTTTCCAGGTCATTCATCAACAAGCCAGCTGATATGACGTAAACAAACACAGATGCAATTTTATTTTCGATTAGCGAAAGTAGAAAGATAATTGTATATTTATGAGTGTATGATCCAGTTAAGAAGGGTGCGAGGGCAATATAGTTATAATATGTGTATTTCATTATCCTCATTATTTTCTTAATTAAAAAAAATTGAAATTAGTCCACCGAGTAAATTATTCCTCGTAATCTACTATATAATAAAATGATTGTTGAAATTCCCCTCTGGAATAAAATACTATAGATTTACAACAACAACATATGCCACATACAAATTTATTTTGTCTAGATTATTAGTCACTGTCTTATTTAACTTTAGAACATTTTACATATATTTAGTCGTTATAATAAAATCCTATATATAAACCATTATAGAAAATCCTAGGAGCAACATCATTACAATCACACCAGTTCCTATTTTTACCTCAAAATCTAAATTCCTCCCATCGCACCAGTTAAGACCGGGAAGAAATATACATATTATAACTATATTGCCCTCGCACCCTTCTTAACTGGATCATACACTCATAAATATACAATTATCTTTCCACTTTCGCCAATCGAAAATGATACTTTCTCCCTACTAACATTCCGGCTATTCTCATTGGCTGAGAACATAAAAATCTATTATTAAGGAATACACACCTTCTTACAAAAACGAACACGTCAGACCGTTATAAATACGGTCGCTCCTTCTATACGAAACAATAGTTTTATGACTAGTAAACCAAATACAAAACTATTAAAGGCTCACAATCATAAATTTACATGCTTACACCAGCACATTTAATTACCCACACATTATTAACGCGGAAATACCCTCTACAAACATTCCCAAAACCAAATAAATAACATTTACGGATACCATTTTGTGCGCTTTTGAATCTACTGGGGAAACAAACAACGATGATATTTTTTGTTTTTTGTTTCGCTTTGTTTTTAACTGTCCATTTCTTCGCCATAATTTTTTATTATTTACATTTTTTCGATACCTATGCACACATTAACATCGCACAGATACCTCTCACAAAAAATCAAACAAACAAAACAACCCTGAAGCATGACATATCTATTTACAGTTAATATTGTTTGTAGTACTTACCAACAAAACAAACGCCCACGTGTTTGTGCCTTGTGTAGGCATGCGCGACAACAAAACTTGAGTTTTTATAAGCAGAAGTCTCGAGGTTGTCAGGAATCTCCGAGCGCATGCGCAAGAGAGGGAATTGAGAGAGTGGTATAAAAGGCAGGTCGGGTGAGAAGGTTGCTGTTGTTGTCATTGGACGTTACAGTGACGCGTGCGTTAGCAGTTGATTAAGAAGCTGTTTTTTTGTGTCAAGTCGCGCACCTCGGTGAAGGTCATATAAGTCGTGCACCTCGGTGAAGGTGAAGGTCATATTGTTTACTTTTTGGTTTCGACATTAGCCGATCAGAATTAAGTTGATTCTCCAATATCGTGTTTGATTATAGACAAATTATAGTCATACTTTTCTTTAAAATGACTTTTTTTGCGCGTCGGGATTCTGACAGCGATTTTCAAGGTTAAATGTGGAGCAAATATTCTGACAAGCCCACTCCCCACTGACAGGATAGGGTGTCCAGTTTTGAGATCCGTTCTTGTTGTGGGAATTTTGCGAGTGACCAGATCAGGTTGGAGGTGTCCGTTCTGAAAGCAGTTCTTACCAGAGGAGTTGAGCAGCAACAACAACAGCCGTAATTTATCTTTTTTTTTACGAGGGGACGGGCCTGTTTGATTATAGATCAATTGATTTTTAAATTTTTTTAAATAAATCTTTACTATAGATACTTCTACACACTTTCTGCCACCCAGAAATTTCTTTTTGGATTCATAGTATTTGTGAGTGGGAATCCTAACAGCGATTATCAAGGTTAGATTTGTGGCAAATATTTTCACAGCCTCCCATACCAAAATAAGGGTGTCTAATCCGAAAGCCGTTCTTATCATGGGCATGTTGCCTATGACCATTCCAAAAGACGTTCTTAATATGAGAAGGTTGGGGTGTCTATTCCGAAAGCCGTCTTTACATGAGGAGGTTGGGTGTTGGACAACAAAAACAACAACATACTTTAAATTTTCTACGAGAGGAGAGGGAGCATGATTCCACCGGGCAACGCCGGTCAACGAGTCCTCCTAGTATAAAATAATCAATAGAGAATTGATTCTATAATAATACATACACAATCTGCATAAATTAAATTGATAAATAATTATATTTTAGCGTATTGTACGACTGGGCAATGCCGGACTGCTAGCTAGTGTAGTAATAAGTTTTAAATAGAATTTGTTTAAATCAATAAATCTTCAAGGTTTATCCTAATAAGACAGCACAGCCTATAGCTTAATTGTGTCATAGGAAACTGAATTAAGTATGCAAAACTTAAATTGAATTTAGTTTAACATCTTTAATAATTTTTATAATGTTCTTTTTATAAAAAATTATTGTGTTTGAATCCATCCTCATTTTAAAAAATGCAGATAAATTAAATTAAGGTTTCTGCTACTTTCAGCAAGTGGCCATGTCTTCAAAAGATCACCTATCTTAAATTCTGCTTCCGTTTGCGACTCAACTTTTGCATTTTTTTAATAAGAGAAGGTTCACTCCTGAAAGTATCAAAAATGTTACACAATCTCGGATATTTTTTTTTTATTGATATTTAGCAGTAAGTCTCATAATTATTACCAATATAACAAGGTGATCAGTCCTTTTGGAATTCATTTTTTGAAATGAGCATTATATGTTTAATTTTATTTTTATTTCGGACTATTAGTCTCATCTTTATTAGTTGTGGTTTTTTGGATCTTTTTATTGGTTCACAACGTTTCGGCCAACTTCCTCTGGCCTTCGTCAGGTGGTAACCGCGACGGATAGGAACTTCGAATCTCCTAACTGCATTCTCAGCCATCACTGCCATCCGTAGTTGTTGTCGTCTCACCACATTTTTGACCAATTACCTCTGGCACGCTTTGGGTGGGATTGAAACCGCTATCTTCAGACAATGCTCATCTTGAACCGTAGAGATTCAACGTCTCTATCAACTGCGCCACGGGCCCCGAAGGGCGATCAAGGTTGGATTCTTTGATCTTATAAATCCACGTTTATTTTATTATCTGATCTTCCATAGTCGGGTCCGTACCGATTCGTATTCCTTTTGGAATTCATTTTTTGAGATGAGCATTATATGTTTAATTTTATTTTTATTTCGGACTATTAGTCTCATCTTTATTAGTTGTGTTTTTTTTTTTATCTTTTTATTGGTTCACAACGTTTCGGCCAACTTGCTCTTTCTTCCTTCAAGTTGGCTTGTCAGAATATTTGCTCCACATTTCAAAAAAATGAATTCCAAAAGGAATACGAATCGGTACGGACCCGACTATGGAAGATCAGATAATAAAATAAACGTGGATTTATAAGATCAAAGAATCCAACCTTGATCGCCCTTCGGGGCCCGTGGCGCAGTTGATAGAGACGTTGAATCTCTACGGTTCAAGATGAGCATTGTCTGAAGATAGCGGTTTCAATCCCACCCAAAGCGTGCCAGAGGTAATTGGTCAAAAATGTGGTGAGACGACAACTACGGATGGCAATGATGGCTGAGAATGCAGTTAGGAGATTCGAAGTTTCTATCCGTCGCGGTTACCACCTGACGAAGGCCAGAGGAAGTTGGCCGAAACGTTGTGAACCAATAAAAAGATAAAAAAAAACACAACTAATAAAGATGAGACTAATAGTCCGAAATAAAAATAAAATTAAAGGTGATCAGTATTTTCAAGTAGGATTCGTCACACAAATCTTGCATAGTGTTGTTAATAATTGACTTGTTGAACCTCACAACTAAAGAGGCGGATTGAGGAAATAACAATATGTGAAAGGGAATGCAATATAGTTGTCAAACTAATTAATATGTGGACATTAAAATCAATAAGTTCATTTGGGCGTTAGTATCAGGACAGAATGCTGCATCTACATTGTTAAAAACTGGGTGGAACAGAATATAGTCTTGAATAAGGAGAACAGTAGAGGTTATAAAAAAACTCTAGGTAACAGGATTAATATAAAGCACATGTGGGTCGGATCGTATGATTTTAGATTTTGCTTCCCAGTCAAGGGGGGGGGCGTTACGAACATGACTCCAAGTCCGTCTATATGTATGTCTAAATTATCTACTCATGTAAAAGCAATTTATGGGATTGGGTAGTGTGTTTTTTTTTGTTTTGTTTTGTTTTGGATGTCATTTCATATAATTGCTTTAGTTTTAGATCTTAGAGTTGATTGGTGTTTACTTGATGTTAACGGAAATTTTATCGATACGTTCAGCGAATTTTATCCCATTGCACGAGACTAAGAGTTCTAAAATAAAGTTAATAAAAAATAAAGAGACCAAGGTAAACTGGTATAAAATTTTATCAAAAAGAAAAATAGAAAAGGAAATAATAATAGAAAAGGAAATGTATGGTTCGACTGGGCTGCCAAATCAGTCCCTCAGGCGGTTCTTAAGAATTCTTTTAACAATTATACTTTTACAAAAAAATTCGGCGTAGTTGGAACACGTCAACACTTCTTACCCTTTTTTGTGTTATACAATGCAAAATTAAGATGCATAAATAATTAGCAGTTTCCAATTAAGTTTATCTGACTTCTCACCCGATGGAGGATCCGTTAACAAAATTTATTTCTTTTACTTTGCTTTTTTTTCACGGCATATCAATCCTTTCTTTGGTAATTTAACATCGAATTAATATTCATCCGGAAATAACGTATTATTATCGAATAAAATAATAATTCCAACTGTTGTCATGGGAAATTGAAAACAGACTTTGTTTTGCTTGTTTCTCGAATTTATAATTTTATCTGATTTCGATTCCGTTCAGGATTTGTTTGGTAAGTTTAATAATGTCGATGGTTAATATTACTTTCTTCTTGTATTTCAAACGTCGCAACACCGATCTGGTGTAATTCAATGGTCGCAAAACCGCTCTGTTTTTTTTTTCAGTTCGTCGCAACACCGCTTTGGTGTAATTCAGTTCGACGCAACACCGCTCTGGTGCCTTCAAAGCGTAACACCGCTCTGGTGCTTTTTAGTTCCAACACTGCTCTGGTGTTTTTTTTTCCCCAGCTTCTGCTGGTTTCACTCTTTTTAAAATGGCGCGCTCAATGTTTTAGCCAATCGAATCTCGCGTGACATAGCAAGAAGTAGTAGCACCAGATACACCGAGAGAGGGGGAGAAAAGAAAGGGAGAAAGAGAAAAGAAAATACACCAATTAGAGGGGGGAAGGAAGAGGATAAAGAGAGTAGAAAGACAGTAATAGCGGGAAAAAGGAAGGGGAGGTAAATAGAGAAAAAGGAAAATAAAATTTCTACAATGCATGTATACTCACAAAAGTAGGCCATTAGTTGATTCTTTATCAATGAATTTGTGGCCTCGGAACATGGATTGTTCCAAAAACTAAATTATGTCTTGCCTTCCACTAAAACGGTGAAATTTTAAATCAACACATTAAAAAAGTGACGTTTAATTTAATGCTTTGAAATATACCTGATAATTATTTATATGGTACGAAGACAATGGCTATTTATCGTGAAAAAGTAACTTATTTAACTTATAAATGAATAAATAAAAATAACATATTCGTTTAACAGGAATAACAATTACTTTTTATGGAAGTATAAAGAGTTAGTTATACTTAATTAATTGTATTAATCCTGACAGGCATTTATTATTTGAAAAACGAATGTGATTATTAATAGTAAATTATAATATTCATGTACAAAAACGGTGGAATTTATACTGGATCCTTCTTGTAATAATACTGTTATTTTCATCTTTCTTTTTTCAATTTTCAGCTAAATAATATTATTTCGGTTTGAAAAGTGCGGATGACACTAATAAATGGACTACAGTAAATGGCGAAACAAGAGAGGTGACACCGGTGTCTACAAACAAATGGAAATGGAGCAACGGTGAAATTCTTACCGGTTTCACCAAATGGGCACTGGATCAGAATAAAAGAACTGGGTCAACATGCGTATTTTTAGCTCGCGGACAGAATCGCGACTGGAACAATGAATCATGCTCAAGACTTCTTCGATTTGTATGCGAAAAAGTTTTATAACTCCTTCGTGATTCCTACAAAAAATCCATTTATAATATATCAATATAATACAACGAATCCAACGTCGACTCAAATCAAATACAGTATTTATCTGAGCCAGAGGAAAATCATTCTTAAATTAAATTTTTTTCTTAAATTTAAAATAAATTGGAAATGTATTTTGATGGTTAATTGCAAAGTACTCTCTTACATTCTGCTATTAAAAAATAAAACGTGTTACAAGTGAGAAAATATAGTTCAGTTTTTTTTTTGTATGACTCCATACGAAAATGTATTGCGTGAAACCCATACTTTATTGTTTGCCTTGTTAGTCCTAAGTATCGGATGCAAAAGAAATAATTCAGTTCACTCTATCGTTCAAGAGTTGCCTCCTTGGTATAAAGAGCAACACTTATTTAGTCATTAAAAGAATATTTGTATTGCTTAATTCATTTATAAATAAACAAAACGCTCGTTTGTCAGACAAAGGCTTTTTTTGTGTGGTTAGAAGCAAGAAAGAGAAGTCTTACCGTGGGTGCTCAGCGAGTGAGTTCAGGCGAAGAAAAGGAAGAACAAACATGGCGGCCAGCATTTTTATTTCGTCCGTTCTCGCATAATCTCGTGTGTGCGTGAAGATGGAACCTATAAAACGATGTTCATTTCTGGGTGCTGGGAGATGATTCCCGATCAGCCAAGAGAAAAGAGACAGAGGACTCTAGCGATAATCTTTCTTGAACATTCCGTTTGTGTATTTGAGATGAACCCCCCCCCCCCATTTTACATCAAGCTATTTCGGCGATGGCAAACGCAGGCTTAAGCAATATGATTAAACCTTTTACTGGCGACAGTGATGTGGTGGCGTGGCTTAAAAAAGTGGACCTTGTAGCAAGAATTCAGAAGTTGGATGATGTGGCCGCAATAATACCACTGTTTCTGGAAGGGAACGCACTGGCCCTCTATTTGGAGCTCAGCGAGCGGGAACAGGGTGACGCAGACGCCATCAAGGGTCGACTGATCGAAGCTTTCGCAGAGGGGCCTTTCAAGGCCTTTAATAATTTGAAAGAGAAGAGGTGGACTGGTGAATCTGTGGATGTCTATGCGAATGAGATAAGGAGATTGGTTTAGTTGTCGGGCATCAGAGGACATGGCACGAGTCACGTAGTCGAGATGACTTTTGTTACCGGGTTCCCGGAAGAAATATCGAAAAGGTTGCAGCAGGTACCGGGGGTGGAGACGCTGGATGTGAGTGAGCTGCTTAGAACTGCAAAAATCTTGGCGAGCACCCAGCCCACGGAGCCTGGAGGAACGACAGCAACGGTACAGCAGGGTGTGGGCAGGAATCTGCCAAACCCGGGGATCGCATGCTTCGAATGCGGGGGACTACACATGAGAAGAGACTGCAGGAAGTTCTTGCAACGGACAGTGTGTTACAAATGCAATCGAAGAGGCCATTTAGCAGTAAAATGTACAAGTTCGGGAAACTGGCGAGGGTAGGCCGACGCGCCAGCGGCCGCCCTGATTCGAGAATAGAGGCGCACCCGCAGCAGATGCCCAAACAGAAGATTGCGGTGGAAGGACGGGAAGTTATGGCCCTGATTGACACTGGCTGCACCACTACCATGGTGCACACTACCCTGGTCAGAAGATGGAAAGGGAAGGGTGAAGTAGTGGCATTCGATGGGTCGCGAGTGAAGTGTCGAGGGAGGAAGACCATCACTATTGATATTGCTGAACGTCGGATGAGGATCCATGCAATTGTCATTGATTGCCTGGAGCCTGCTGTCCAATTCATCATTGGAATGGATGTTATATGCCGCCTTGGAGGTGTTACCATCACATGTGACAACGTGAGGTTCGGACTAGCTGAGTGCGCGGTGACGGAGAACGCCCCCAGAGGGATCAACAAGGCCGGGGAGGAAAGAAAATTGTCGATTAAAGATCAGGACTTCCGAGCCGAATTCGACGGAGAGCGGTGGACGGTGGAGTGGGCATGGAAACATCAAGCGCCATCGCTGACAAACAGGGTGGCGTGCTACACAAATTCGCTTAGAGGAGGGGCGAGAAAGGAGTTTGAGCAGGAAGTCGACCGATGGATTGAGGAGGGGATACTGATGCCTTGGACGGATGATGTAGAGTCGGGCATTTTGCCGTTGATGGCCGTTCTGCAAACAACTAAAGGGAAAGTAAGACCGGTCCTGGATTTCCGAGAGCTAAACGGCCATGTTAAGTGCCATACGGGAGGCGACACCGTAGATGTGTGCAGCGAGACCATTAGGGAATGGAGGCAGATGAATGGCGCATCTACGTTGGTAGATCTAAAATCTGCCTATTTGCAACTCCATGTTGCCAAGAAGCTCTGGAAATATCAGTTATTTAAGTACAAAGGCAAAACCTACTGCCTTACACGAGTAGGGTTCGGGTTAAATTCGGCACCCAAGATTATGTCAACTATCCTCAGGAAGATTCTGGAGACAATGGAAAAGGGAGATGGGGTAGTGAGCTCATACATAGACGACATTCTGGTGAATGAAACTGTGGTAACTGCCAAGGAGATGGTGGCTCATTTGAAGAGGTTCGGGTTGGTCGCAAAAGAGCCGGAAAAATTAGACGGAGGGGCTGCTTTGGGCCTAAAACTGAAACGAGGTGCGTCAGGCGGCCTAGAGTTTCGCAGGGGAAACGAGATCCCACAATTGAAGCAGAAGCTCAACAGACGTGAACTTTTTTCCATATGCAGAAAGTTGATCGGACATTACCCCGTTGCTAGCTGGCTTAGACCAGCATGCAGCTACATAAAGAGACACGCCGAAGGACGAGGATGGAATGATAAGGTGGGAGAAAGAAGGGTCGCTATGATGGAAGAGTTCCTGAAAGAAGCAGAACGGCAAGACCCAGTCCGGGGAACCTGGAACATACCGCGAACATTGGATGGAGTCGTGTGGTGCGATGCGAGCAGCATTGCAACAGGGGTCGTTTTGGAAATTGGAGGAGTAGTTGCAGAAGATGCAGTCTGGTTGAGGAAAAAGAATGACGTCAGCCACATCAATGTGGCGGAATTAGACGCGACAATAAAAGGAGTCAATCTGGCCTTGAAATGGGGACTACGTGACATCTGCATCAAAACAGACTCTGCCACGGTGTTTGCTTCGCTAAAGTCTCTCATTTTAAGCGAAAAAAGGATAAAAACGAAAGGGGCTGCGAAGATGTTAGTGAAGCGCAGGCTAGGGGTGCTGGCTGAGCTGATGCAAGAGTTTTGTTTGAAGCTTCGCGTAGACATGGTGTCTTCTGAAAAGAACTGAGCAGGTGCTCTCACGAGAGTGAAGAAGAGTTGGCTGTTGCCAAAGAAAGATGTTGTTGCTGCATCGGATCTAGATGATGTTGGCGTGCGAGAACTGCACAATTTGCACCATATGGGGGTAGAGAGGACTTGGTACTTAGTGAAAAAAGTCGGCCCGAGGATCACCAAGGAGCAGGTGAGGCAAGTGGTCAGGACATGCGACAGATGTCAGCCGATTGATCCTGCTCCAAGCACGCATGAAGCTGGCCAATTGGAGGTGTGGGACCTGGGAGGGACTGGCATGCGATCTCACCCATTACAGGGGTGGACTTTACCTGACCATGATTGACTGTGGGCCCGGGCGATTTGCCCTATGGAAGAAGCTACGTGAAGGAGCAGGCAATGAAATAGCGGCAATCCTTGATGAGGTGTTTTTGGAGCAAGGCCCCGTGGAAGAGTTGTTAACCGACAACGGGACTGCGTTCAAGTCAGTAGCAGTGACAGAAGTACTGAAGAAATGGAAGATCCAACAATTTTTCAGAGCTGCCTACAGACCTAGTGGCAACGGGATCGTAGAGAGAAACCACCGCACCATAAAGGCAGTTGCGGAAAAAGGAGGCACCACATCTGAGCAAGCCGTCTTCTGGTATAACATGTCGCCTAAACTGGGACAAGTACCAGAGACGGTCCCGCAACTGTCAATGTTTGCATATTCCTGGAGACATCCCAGGGTGGAGCCGACAAGCCGAGAAGTAGAGGCCACAGAGACAATTAAACTCGGGGACGAGGTATAGGTAAAGCCACCGGGGGCGCGCTGCACCACACAATGGAGTAGGGGTCGCGTGACTGGGAGGAACACCAGTAACAACATTGTGGTGGGAAGAGTCCCGAGGCACATTCTCGACGTCAGACCAGTTGAGGGCGAAGCAGTGGAGGGGAGTGTGCAGCCACAGGAGGAGGACGAGACACCTCAGAGGCCAAGTAGAGAGAGGCGACCGCCACAGTGGATGAGAGACTATGAAATGTGATCTTGAGATCAGGGAGGTATGTGGTTAGAGGCAAGAAAGAGAAGTCTTACCGTGGGTGCTCAGCGAGTGAGTTCAGACGAAGAAAAGGAAGAACAAACATGGCGGCCAGCATTTTTATTTCGTCTGTTCTCGCATAATCTCGTGTGTGCGTGAAGATGGAACCTATAAAACGATGTTCATTTCTGGGTTCTGGGAGATGATTCCCGATCAGCCAAGAGAGAAGAGACAGAGGACTCTAGCGATAATCTTTCTTGAACATTCCGTTTGTGTATTTGAGGTGACCCCCCCACCCATTTTACATCATTTTGTATGACTCAAAAAAATAGGCTTATGCAATCAGCTTTCTTTACGTCATCCAATGTCAGGCCCACGTAAATATTTGTATGTAATACATTTTTTTTATCTGACTTTCGATATATGCTCAATAGCTGAATGGGACGGTTTCCGAACATTCATATCGAAACTACCCGTATGCTCTATGTTTAAAAAGAATATGTCCGATATAGCTTCAAATTTAACTAATTGGTTAACCATCGGCATAGATAACTACATACTCTCAAAGTAATTCCAGTATAAGCCAAATAGCTAACCATTTTACACCATGAATGTGTGCTACTAATCGTACACAGAAACCACTACTTCAGTTGCTTTAAACATAATAAATGTTTTGAAGCAAAAAAAAAAAAAGATTACCGAAAATGAGAAAAATTCATATGCTCAAGCTATTAAGTTCAAAATGAAAGTTCTCATGAGTTTGGGCGAATAACAAACAAGGTTTTGGACAGATGCATGCCCTCTATCCCAGACCGTCATCAACGATCCTGGGGTAATTTTGTCAGCGTCTGTCACAGGCAACCCTATGCGATCAGGGAAGCTACCTCCTGTAGTTCCTCCACTGACCGAAAATAATTTGAAAGACATCCACATACCTGTTCGTGATGTTGACAAACTCATCCAAAACCTTGATGCCAGCAAAGCAACTTTCCTGACAATGTTCTAGTTATAGTACTCGAATATTGCAACCGGAAATCGCACCAATTTTTACAAAGCTGTTCAATCGATGCCTTAAAGTTAAATGCTTCCCAACACCTTGGAAAACCTCATTAGTTAGCCCAGTATTTAAAATAGACGAATTATAGATTATAGATTATAGACGAATTAATATTCTGTGTGTCATGAGTAATTTGCTTGAATCCGTGTTAACTAAAGAAAGTATCAACCACCTCAGCAAAATAACCTACTCAGTGGTGTTACACAAAGGGCCCGGTCTAAGTCGGGTTGGCATGCTAGTATATGTATATATGTATTTATATGGATAAAAATGTGGCACGCGTTTGCGGGTGGAATGTGGGGAACATGACAGCTAAATCAGAATTGTTTCAATATTTCTCACGAATGTAAACAAAATGTGTTATTGTTTGAGAAAGAATGTAACAGTTAAAGGAATCTGGTTATGTTGATGTTTTTAAAAGTTGACAGAAAAAGTGACACAAAAAAAGATTGGCAGATGGATATTTGATTGTCAACGAAGCGGACGCAACAATATACTTCTCTTTGTCGCTCTCGCACTCCTCTCTCTATCCACCATAACAGAAAAACAAAGAGGAATAAAAAAGGACTGTTGCTTATACCAAATGTGATGTTGTATATTTGAATTTTAGAAAAAAGGTTCATAATATAACACGTGGCAAGCAATATGGTTTTCGTCCTGCGAAATCTACAGCTGAAGTACTGACAGTAATTTCACATAGAATCTATGAATCTATCGACGAGGTTTTCCTCTCAAAAGCAATAAAGACAATTAAAAACATTTAATAAGGTTTGGCATAAACGTCTATTACACAAGATTACCAGTTATGGAATATCTGGAAATGTTTTCTCAACTATCGAATATTTTCTCTTCGATAAATTTATACAATTAGTTGTCGATGGGCAGAAACCGAAACTCAAAGTATAAAGACGGGCGTGCCTCGAGGATATATCATGGACCCTAACTCTCTTCCTTAGTCTTTCTCCTCCGACCTTGAGCACGAGGTGCAATATGACAAAAGATGACTGGTTAATTTTAACGCATCAAAAACCAAGCTTCTATCTTTTCGCCATGAACGCCCTTCAGTGACAAGCAATATTTTCAACTTAACTGATTGATTAACCATCGGCATAGATAACTACATACTGTTGAAGTAATTCCAACAATAAGAAGAAAAGGATGTGGGTTTAAAAAGTTTAGCCTACTTTACAAACTTTTTAGTCTGACCTTTACTTCTGACCAAAACTGGAAGACCTACATCAAATCGGTTGGCAAAGTCGCTGGAAAAATTGTTGCGTCATTCTACGGCTCCAGAAGTTATCTCACTCCTGACACAATCGTATATCTGTATAAGAACCAGATACGTCCTAAAACTGTGTACAGAAGCTGTTCGGAAACCCTATCCTGCCTTGATATAGCCAAAAACCGACTTTAAAACCTGGTAGGAGTTGCTATTTTTATCTTCTCTGCAACCTCTTTTGCACAGAACTAATGTTGCCAGCCTGTCTCTGCTCTATCGTTATTTTCGTATTAAGTGCTCGCCTGAGCATTAATCTATGGTATCTCGTCTAAGTTTTGGTGCTATCACTATCAACAATTTCCCTTACTTCCTATTTGTGCCTACATCTAAACGAAAATTCCATGATTAAAGCTTTGTTTCTAGAACTGCCAGCCTATGGAACTCAGTTCTGCTGGTCTATTTTCCAGCTGACTACAATATGGTCGTCTCCAATCCAATATAGGCAGGTTCTTATTGAAGATCCGTCTCCTTAAATAATCAAATTTCTACACAATTTCCCTCAGTGTTGTCCAGGTGACCTCCGTACACTCATTAACCCTTATCCTCGAGGGGCCTTCGGGCAATGATAAGTGGTACTCCCTTGTAAAAACAAATCTACTATTTGAATATAAATATTATGCTTGGCCAGAAAATGGGCTGAACGATTATTGTAAAATATATCTTACTGATTGCTGATTTGTCTAATTTCTAAACTAATTTTTGTTTTGTTTTGTTTCTGTAAGGAGATGAATTTATTGATTCCTTTACCTAGTTCTCTATTTACCTCTAATAAATTAAATTCAAGAGGGCACTGTAGAATGTTTCCCTCGTGCGATAAGATAGAGGGATCTTGCATCGGATTTAATTATTAGTAATTATTAATTTTTGAATTAATTTCTCACTTTTTTAAGCATTACTTTCCTTATTTATTATATTCGTTTATGTGTGATTTTCTTTACAACAAAACATGTGTAAGATGTTTATTGAAAAAGAGAAATATTTAAAAATAACAAAAATAAAAATAGAACTCAATACTATACCAATTATTTTCATTATTGAAATGAAATTAAACACTATATATATATATATATATATATATATATATATATATATATATATATATCGTTAAATACTGCAGACAATTATTTTTACTTTTATATTTTTATTTTGATCCTTTCTAATTTACATTTATATTTTTTTATCTATGCGTGAACTGACCCATGTATTAGCCATATTCTAGTACTTTCGGATTCATCTGGGTTCCTCTAAAGAGGTTAGTGTTTAGGGTTATCAAGTAAAAAAACCATCGTGCTAAGATATTCAAAAGTTATTATGGCGAAACGTGTTGTCTACTGTTAGAATTATAGGAATATCGTATGTTAATATTATTATCGAATTAATTTCTTAAAGGGTAGCGTTTTTATTTTAATGTACAAAATTTATGTATGTAGAATGTGTTTGTTAGTTGTCTATTCTTAAATAAAAGTGTTTTAAAAAATGAATAGCAAAAACTGCATAAAATAGAAATCCTGCACAGAAAAGTGAACACTCAACAAAATTTATTTAAATTCGAATTTTAATTATGTAACACACAGACTATCTATCTTTCTCTCGCTTTCTCTCTCTCTATATATATATTTACTTTATGCAAATATATTCATACCTTGCTACGATATGCAGACAGTTTCGATCATTATTGATCTCATCAGGCAAGAAAAAATTTGAATATTAAAAAAGTTGAAAAACTTTTTATAATTTTAGAGAAGAAAATATTTTCCTATGTCTAGCGTGTAGCATGGTTTAAATGTTTTATGATAATAATAATACGACAGGAAAAAGCTTTTACGGTTGTCATTCGTTTAGAAAAGGGTGTAAAAGTTTGTTGGGGAACAATGGATTAAAGAAGATCAGGTTGGCCTTTTTGATTTTTCTATGGGTCCTAGATTCGGCTATTGACTGACCACGTGGGACTATATATATAATTTAACCAAGGATACTGAGATAAAAGGTGTTGGCTTGTACAGAGACAGTGGATTTATGGTTATAAGAGACTCAAATGGCTCTAAATAAAATGAGAGAGATAATCCTTAAGGAGTTTAGAAGAATTAATGTAAAAGTGGAAATAAATTAAATATCAAAAGTGTTAATTTTTTAGATAATACTCTAGATTTAAAGAATAAAATATAGGCACCCTATAAAAAAGATAACACCGACCCAGTATACGTAAACCCACATTCAAACCATCCAAATTCCATAATAAAACACATCTCAAATTCCATCGGTAAAAGGATAAGCAATCCATGTAGATATTTTTAACACTCACAAACTGTTCTATGAGAAAACACTTAAAGACAATGGTTACAATAATACAACACTAGAATATATCCAGTCTAAATCTCATACACAAACATCCAGAAATATAAGAAGAAAGTATACTTATATGGTTCACACCCCTTTTTAATTTAAGTATGAAAACTAACTTAAGAAAAAGCAACACTTCCCACATAATAATATTCCCAATAAAATCTTCAATAAAAATACGAGAAAATTAAGCTACAGCTGCGGAGAAAATTTAGAAAAATAATAAAGAAACATAATATGAAGTCAGAATTAAATAAGCATAGCATTACTAAACCTTGTAATTGCAAAAATAAACAAGAATGCCTACTGAATGGAAATTGCTTAGTAGCATCGGTAGTATACAGAGCGAAAATCTCCACGAAAAAACACTTAAAGTACTATATTGGTATGGCAGGAAATACATTCAAGGAACAGTTCAGAGGTCACAAAAGTTCATTTGAAAATCCCAATAGTAAAATAAAAACGTCACTATCAGTGTACTATAAAGAATTCATTAGAAAATATTTAACACCAACCATACAATGGAATATTCTGAAAAAAGTTAAAACATGTTCTTCCCTTAGCTCCCCATGTTACTTGTGTCTTACGGAAAATTATTTATTACTGGGTTTAAAGAGAGAGATAAGTTACTCAATAACATTTTCAAGTTGAATTCGTCACACAAACCTTACGTAGTGTAGTTAATAATAGATCAAGAAGTGAGGCTTGCTGATCGTCACGACTAAAGAGGTGAGTCGAGAAAATGACAATCGATGGAAAGGAATGCAATATAGTTGCTAAACCAATTAAGGTGGTGAACATTAAACTCACCAAATACGTTTATTTGGGCTTTAGTATCAAGACAGAATGCTGCATCTATTTTGTTAAAAACTCGATCTAACAGAATATAGTCCTGGGTCGAAGAGACTAGTAGAGAATATACTAAAAAAATAATAACGTTAAGTGAGAAGATTAATCTAAAGCACATAAGACTCTGGTTTTCTGATTTTAGATTTTACTTCCTAGACAGTGGGAGGGCGTTACGAATATAGACTACAAGTCTGTCTATAGGTATGTCTGAGTGCTAAAAAAATAAAAGCAATGAATGGGATTGAGTAATGTATTTTTTTATTTAGTGTTAATATATCTGGCGAGTTTACTAGGGCCAATGATTCTTTCATTGTGTTTAGTTTAAGCTTTCATATATTTGTGAGAGTTAAGAATACAGTTACCTTGTGTTTAGTTTGAAGCTTTCATATATTTGTGAGTGTTAAGAGTTACCCAGTCACGTTAAAGCAGTTGAGGGTATTGAGAAGTGTGGGTCTTATTTAGTGCTAATATATATAGTGAGATAACTAGATGCAATGACTCTAATTTATTTAGTTTAGTTCTAAGTTCTCATATATTTGTTAAAAAGAATGCGAATTGTGTTTATGCGGGTGTCTAGTTTCATCTTGTTTTTTAGGGGGGGGTGTCATTTCATACAATTGCTCTAGTTTTGATTTGATTGGATCAGTTTGTTGTTTGATTGGTGCCAATTTACTTACATAAGTAGACATTAGTCGAGTCTGTGTCGATAAAGTTGTTGCCACGGGATATGAAATGTTCATGCCGTGCCTTCCACTAAGACGGTGTCATTTTTAATAAACGTGAAAAAATGGTGTTCGATTTAATGCTTTGAAAAATATTTAGCTGACAATTATTCATATGCTGCTAAGACGAAGGATATTTATCGTGAAAATTTAACTTAATGTACTTTTAAATTAACGAATTAAGAAGAAACATATTTGTTGACTTTAAATAATAGCATGTTTAACAATCATTACTGTAATATTATTGTTAGACAATTACTTTTTATGGAAGTACAAAAGTCATTAATTCTTAATTGATTGTATTAATCCTGAGAGGCATTTGCTATTTCAAAAGAAATAGTACTAATAGTAAATTAAAATATTCATGGAATTTGTACTAGATCATATTAGTAATAATACTGTTATTTTTGTCTTTTTGTTTTCGATTTTCAGCTGAACAATATTATTTCGGTTTGAAAAGTGTGGATGATACTAATAAATGGACCACAGTAAATGGCGGAACAGGAGAGGTGACACCGGCGTCTACAAATAAATGGAAATGGAGCAACGGTGAAATTCTTACCGGTTTCACTAAATGGGCACCGGCGCAGTATACAAGAACTGGGCCAACATGCGTATTTTTAGCTCGCTCGCAGAATCGCACCTGGAACAATGTTTCATGTTCCAAACGTCTTCACTTTATTTGCGAAAAAGTTTTATAACTCCTTCCTGATTCATGCAAAAAATAATATCTAATTTAATAATATAATACAACGAATCCCACGGCAACTCAAATTGACTACACGGTTTATCTGATCCAGATCATTCGTAAATGTAATTTTTTAAAATAAATTGTAAATATATTTTTGATGGTAAATTGCTTAGTTTTTTCTTACATTCTGCTGTTTAAAAAAATAAAATGTTTTTACAAGTGAGAAAATATAGTTCGGTTTATTTGTTGTTTTTCTTTTTTGTATGGCTCGATGCGAAACTGTATTACGTTAAGGCCATAGTTTATTGTTTGCCTGATTAAGTGTCGGATGCAAGGGAAATAATTCAATTAATTGTTTCCCATAGGGACAACAAAAAAGTCACTCTTGATATAAGTAGAAGCCATAAAACGTTTTTTTTTTTTAAATAACACTTGTATTGTTTAATTCATCTGTAAATAAACAAAATGCCCGTTTTGTGAGACAGAATCTATTTGTTTTTGCATGGCTCCACAAATGAACATATGAAATAAGCTTTGTTTGCACAAATATTCAACATGAATATTTGTATACAATACAATTCTTTTGTTGATCTTTTTTGTTAGACATTATAGACCAGGAATTCTACTGCTATTTATTTTCTTTTTATATTTTTACAAAATTATTTGGGGTTTTTTAATTAATTTTTTAAATTTTCATCTCAAATGTATATATCTCTGTATATAAACCGAATTCAAAACGCGTGTTGTACCTGATAATTTTACATTAACAACGAACGTTAAAGTAAACATTGGAAGCCTCGATTTAGGAGGAACATATGATCCATAAAGATATAGAACAACATTCAAGTGCAAAATATTTTATTTTTGAGATGTTGTGTGTCAAATTTCAAGATTTCTGATTAATATTTACATGCATCGCTTTATTAACAATTGCACGAGTTTGAATGCAGTAAAATAAACCTTACTACATTCAAACTCGTGCAATTGTTAATTCAACAAAATAATCAATTCTGCATTACAACAAAATAATCAATTCTGCATTACAACAAAATAATCGATTCTGCATTACAACAAAATAATCGATTCTGCATTACAACAAAATAATCGATTCTGCATTGCTCCTGATCAGCATGGTTGGTTTGTATCCTTTGAATTTTGGTCCATTGCACTTGTACAAAAAAAATGAAAAACTTTTCTTTTTGTTTGTTGTTGGTGTTGCCGTCTGATAATGAATAATAAATGCTACTGAGACCGAACAATGATATAAATACATTTAATAAATTTTAAGATATTTAGATACTACAAAATATTGTAATATAATTCAGTGCAAATATAAATGAGATTGTACAATAAAAATACAAAAACATAATTAAATTAAGTATTGATAAAAATGAGATTGAACAACTACAAAATAATTATAATAAAATTTAGTATTGATAAACATAAGATTGTACAACTACAAAATAATTATAATAAAATTAGTATTGATAAAAAAAAGATTGTACAACTATACAATAATTATTATAAAATTAGTGTTGATAAAAATAAGATTGTACAACTACAAAATAATTATAATTAAATTTAGTATTGATAAAATAAAATTGTAAAACTACAAGATAATTATAATAAAATTTAGTATTGATAAAAATCAGATTGTACAACTACAAAATAATTATAATAAAATTTAGTATTGATAAAAATAAGATTGTAAAACTACAAAATAATCATAATTCAATTTAGTATTGATAAAAATAAAATGGTACAACTATAAAATAATTATAATTAAATTTAGTATTGATAAAAATAAGATTGTACAAGTATGAAATAATCATAATTAAATTTAGTATTGATAACAATAAAATTGTACAACTACAAAATAATTATAATTACATTTAGTATTGATAAAAATAAGATAGAACAACTATCAAATAATTTCAATAACACTTAGTATTGATAAAAATAAGATTGTACAACTACAAAATAATTATAATAAAATATAGTATTGATAAAAATAAGATTGTACAACTACAAAAGAATTATAATAAAATTAGTATTGAAAAAATAAGATTGTAGAACTATAAAATAATTATAATAAATTTTAGTATTGATAAAAATAAGATTGTACAACTATAAAATAATTATAATTAAATTTAGTATTGATAAAAATAAGATTGTACAAGTATGAAATAATCATAATTAAATTTAGTATTGATAACAATAAAATTGTACAACTACAAAATAATTATAATTACATTTAGTATTGATAAAAATAAGATAGTACAACTACCAAATAATTTCAATAACACTTAGTATTATAAAAATAAGATTGTACAACTACAAAATAATTATAATTAAATTAGTATTGATAAAACTAAGATTGTACAATGACAAAATAATAATAATAAAATTAGTATTGATAAAAGCAAGATCTTACAACTACAAAATAATTATAATTACATTTAGTATTGATAAACATAAGATTGTACAACTACACAATAATTATAATAAAATTAGTATTGATAAAAATAAGATTGTACAACTACAAAATAATTATAATAAAATTAGTATTGATAAAATAAGATTGTAGAACTACAAAATAATTATAATAAAATATAGTATTGATAAAAATAAGATTGTACAACTACAAAAGAATTATAATAAAATTAGTATTGATAAAATAAGATTGTAGAACTATAAAATAATTATAATAAAATTTAGTATTGATAAAAATAAGATTGTACAACTATAAAATAATTATAATTAAATGTAGTATTGATAAAACTAAGATTGTACAAGTACAAAATAATTATAATAAAATTTAGTATTGATAAAAATCAGATTGTACAACTACCAAATAATTTCAATTAAATGTAGTATTGATAAAAATAAGATTGTACAACGACAAAATAATTATAATAAAATTTAGTATTGATAAAATAAGATTGTACAGCTACAAAATAATTATAATAAAATTAGTATTGATAAAAATAAGATTGTACGACTACAAAATAATTATAATAAAATTAGTATTGATAAAACTAAGATTGTACAACTACAAAATAATTATAATAAAATTAGTATTGAAAAAATAAGATTGTACAACTACAAAATAATTATAATAAAATTAGTATTGAAAAAATAAGATTGTACAACTACAAAATAATTATAATAAAATTAGTATTGAAAAAATAAGATTGTACAACTACAAAATAATTATAATAAAATTTAGTATTGATAAAAAAAATTTTGCATTGATAAGAAAAAATTGTACAACTATAAAATAATTATAATTAAATTTAGTATTGATAAAAATAAGATTGTACAACTACAAAATAATTATAATAAAATTTAGTATTGATAAAAATAAGATTGTACAACTATAAAATAATTTCAATATAACTTAGTATTGATAAAAATAAAATTGTACAACTATAAAATAATTATAATTAAATTTAGTAATGATAAAAATAACATTGTACAACTACAAAATAATTATAATAAAATTTAGTATTGATAAAAATAAGATTGTGCAACTACAAAATAATTATAATTAAATTTAGTATTGATAAAAATAAGATTGTACAACTATAAAATAATTATATTAAAATTTAGTATTGATAAAAATAAGATTGTACAACTACAAAATAATTATAATAAAATTTAGTATTGATAAAAATAAGATTGTACAACTACAAAATAATTATAATAAAGTTAGTATTAATAAAAATAAGATTGTACAACTACAAAATAATTATAATTAAATTAGTATTAATAAAACTAAGATTGTACAACTATAAAATAATTATAATAAAATTTAGTATTGATAAAAATAAAATTGTACAACTACAAAATAATTATAATTACATTTAGTATTGATAAAAATAAGATTGTGCAACTAAAAAATAATTATAATAAAATTTAGTATTGATAAAACTAAAATTGTACCACTATAAAATAATCATAATTAAATTTAGTATTGATAAAAATAAGATTGTACAACTATAAAATAATTATAATTAAATTAGTATTAATAAAAATAAGATTGTACAACTACAAAATAATTATAATAAAATTTAGTATTGATAAAAATTATATAATACAACTACAAAATCATCATAATTCAATTCCCGCTTTCTCTTTTCTTGTTAATGAAAAAGCAATGCATTTTGTTCATTTAATGCAAAACCGCACAATACCTGAGTGAGGGGAATTTCACATCTTCTCCAGCAGTATTATACCGAATGTGGATGCTATAATAGCCAACTGCATATTAATTGCATATTTTATTTTACTGATTTATTTTAGATTTGGACAAAGTATTTAAAAATTCAGGTGATCGGTTATCTTCCTCTATTACAGACCAATAAGTACTCAATGTGTCATGAATAAGTGGCTGGAATCTGTGTTAAATGGAGAAGTAGTCAACCACCTCAGCAAAAATAACCTTCATAGTGATATGCAATATGGTTTCCGTTCTGCTAGATCTACAGCAGATGTGCTTACAGTTATATCTCATTGGATTAGCGATTCTCTGGACGGAGGCTTTCTTTCTAGAGCAATTGCTCTTGACATATCAAAGGTCTTTGATAGGGTATGGCATAAAAACCTACTTCATAAGATTTCCAGCTACGGTAAAACTGGAAATGTCTTCCGAGCTATGAAATAATTTCTCTCCGATAGGTTCATAAGAGTAGTGGTTGATGGGCAGAAATCATAAGTTCACAGTATTAATGCTGGAGTCCCTAAAGGGTTCATCCTTGGCCCAACTCTCTTCCTGATCTACACTAATGATCTCCCAAATCACACCCTAATAGCATTCGTAGACATTTATGCTGACGACACTACCGTCTAGGGCAACACATCAAAGGTCGTAAATGACCAAGTTCTCTCTGATACTCTCGCCTCTGATCTTGAGCACGTGATACAATGGGGAAAGAGGTGGCTGGTTACTTTTAATGCATCTAAAACCAAGCTTCTATCTTTACCTCATCCAAGTTATGACGCCTATCTGGCATTAAATGAAATGAATGGCTCTCGTCTTGGGGAGGCTTCATATTTTACAAGCTTCTGGGCTTGACCTTTACTCCTATTCTGAGATTGAAGACGTACATCAAATCTGTTGCCAAGGTAGCTCCAAACATGGTGGGATCCTTCTACTGCTCCATTAATAATATCTCACTGCTGGTGCAATTCTCTATCTATATAAAAGCCAGGCATGTCAAAAATGGAGTACTGTTGCCACATCTGGGTATGAACTGCTAGAAAGACCTTATCATGTTTTGAAAGAATTCAAAGCAGACTTCGTAGCCTAGTGGGAGATGCCTTTTTCTCTTTCCTGCAACCTCTTTCTCACAGATGAGACGTTGTGAGCCTGTCTCTGCTTTATCGTTATTTTCATGGCAAGTGCTCGTCTGAGCTCCAATTTATCTTCCCCCCCCCCTCGCAAAACTTTCACGCAAAACACTCTGTCAATAATTTTCCTCACTCTTTATCTGTGCCTAAACCTAAACCTAGATTCTAAGAACAAAGCTTCTTTCTTAGAACTGCTCGCCTGTGGAATTCTCTTCTTGACATGTTACTCAGCAAAAAATATAGACGATATTCAGATAAGCTATGTTCGCACAATGTCAGTCAATATTTAACAGTTTCACCGATTCTCACTTTAAAATCTTTTAAGTTAAAAAACAAAATCATTTTCACACGTTTTATATATATAGATTATATCCTGATTTGAATCTTATAAAAGGGACATAAAATTGGTGCCAAACTGTTCGGCGAATATGTTTTACTTATTCTGGGATAATTTCCGTCGGGTCATTTTGATGTCTCCACTCTTAACATTAAAAAGAAAAAAAAAACTTCAACATCACAATCAGCCGTATCCAATACAAGAATCAAATATTCTTTTGAGTTTAAAAACAAAATTATTCTTTGATTTGAGAGTCATATTGTTCATATCTTCCAAAAATATTTTATTTTCTACACACTCTCGAAATGTTATATATTCACCATATCGGGATATCGGGATTTGAAAAATAATCTCTGAGTGAAAGTTGACTTTAGTCATCAACATAGTCGTAATTTAATGTGCGATGTGATGCATTCTTGTAAAACGATTCGGCTTCAGTCTATAACTTCGCCCCAGTTTCCGACATTTCTTTATTGGAGCCAAACCTCTTTTATTGGAGCATTATTTTGAGGTTTTTAATTGTCAATAGTCGCTGTGACCCCATCGGGAGAATAGGGATGGGCGAGAACGTAACTCGGAATGCAATTCATGTTTTGTTTCATCATTGCGATTCATAATACGGTGCATTGTCTTGATGGAATAACTTTTTTCTTCATTTGTGACCGTTTTTTTTTGTTTGTTTGTTTTTGTTTTTGTTTTTGTTTGTTTTTTTTTGCAACGTCTTGCAAATACACTGATTATATTGGCTAGGCATGATTTTTCTTTCTCAAGACCAAAACCTTGCATGCTGATGTTTATGTCATTGCTCGCTTTGAATGACTTTCCCCGGCTGCTATCAAGTCATCTGGCTGTCGATTTGACTCTGGGGTAAAGTGTTGAAGTTTTTTATTGCGTTGAAATAGTTGCAAACAGCGCTCTGAATTATTTGATAGACTGCCAAATACGTTGAACATAGCTTTCTCATTGCGCAATGATCATGCAAAATGACGAATGCACTACATCCTTTGTTATGAAAATTCAATTTATAATCCCGCTAAACGAGTTTTTGGACTTTTTATTGTTTAGTGAGAAAACTGGCGACGAAAGTATTAGCATCATTAGTGCATGCATGCAATTAAAATCAGCATACCACCACGACGAATCATTGCTTTGCTTGAACAACTATTTTTTTCTCATCAACAAATACTGTTTTATCACCACAAGAAATTCAATTTTTATTGTTTCGAAAATTTGCAACTGTACCTTTACTTATACATTAGTTTAATTTATAAACTAATAATCTGATTTGGCTCAAATTTAAAGGTCAGTCTTTAGAAAACTGATATAGATTTCTTTTTTTAGTTAGTTGTGCCAGCTATATGTCAGTCTCAGGCTTAATGAGTGAGGTGTTATTATCTAGCGGACAGATGTAATATTTCCTGGGAATTGCATTGAGACCGTGCGTACTCATGTTCCTAATACTGAACTCAATGTTAACATTTCTACTCTTTTTTTTTTTTGATTTTATGATTTTAATTTTCAAGTTATTTAAAAAAAAATTTTTTTAATTAACGACTTTTGTACCATTTATGAATTTCATGTGCGAACAAAGAGCCTCTTGTACAATATTAGTACAATTGGATTCTTCATAAAATGTGAAAAAGGTTTCTTTATTTGTTTTGTGGGTTTTCAGATGCATCAGTCGAGTAACAGAAACAATATAAGTATCACATTGAATATTATATTTTGCCAGAAGAAAAGCCGATCACACTTATGATTCAATGAGGAGCATTACCATTTTTCAATATGCTTCTAAAACATCCTATTTGTCGCAATAATAAAGTCGGAAGAAGCTGAAACTTTGGAAAATTCTCTGAATAAGTTTTCTATATAGATGATTTAAATTCCATTTTATTTGCAGTTTTAAGGGGGGTATGACCTGATAACTTACTTATGACGTAGGATTACGTAGAGGTTCGTGACTACTTCTATTGTCTTCCTCGGATAGTTTCATACATATGATTTAAATTTGATCAAAATATAATATTGTAAAAGCTTTAAGGTGAATCTATCTTCATAAGCCTCTTAGAACTGATTTAAAGATTCAAAACCACTTCCATTTTCATCAGCAAATTTTACATATGAATACATGTTTTTAGTTCCATATATATTCTTAAATCTTTCTTTCTATGGAGAACATACACACAATCATTTGTATTATAAATAATGTTATTATATTAGGTTAATGCAAAAACAATATCGTTCTCTCATATATGTTACTTTTATATATGATTTCTAAACTAATATATATATATATATATATATATATATATATATATATATATAGTCATTTTGAAACGCGTTTTTCGCTCTATCAAATCATGTTATTCGTTACCGTTCTCAATCTTTTCATTAATTTTTTGTAGGCAGCATGGACAAAATTCAAATCCGCACGATTTTCTTGTTCCAGTTCGAACTAGACCGAAAAGTTGCCGAGACAGCTCCTGATATCAATAATGCATTTGGTCCAGGAAGTACTAATGAAAGTGTGGCACAACGGTGGTTCAAGGAATTTCACAATGGTGACGAGAGCCTCAAATATAAAAACGGTCGCGACCAGGCGGTTGATAACGAACATTTGAAAGCTTTAATTGAAGCCAATCTTAGCAAAACCACACGAGAAGTTACTGTTGAACTCGAGGTCGACTATTCAACAGTCATTCGTCATTTAAAAGCAAATAGGGAAGTCAAAAAACTTGATAAATGGGTGCCGAATGAATTGAACGATACTTTTTTTAAAAAGTCGTTTTGAGGTGTCTTCTATGCTCCTTCTGCGCAACAAAGACCACCCATTTCTAGAGCGGATTGTGACGTGTGATTAGAAGTGGATCCTCTACGACAAATGGCGACAGTGGTTGGATGCCGGAGAAGCTCTACAAAATTTCCCGACGCCGAATTTACGCTAAAAAAGGTTATGGTGGTTGTTTGGTGGTCTGTGATCGGTCTCATCCATCACAGCTTCTTGAATCCGGGCGAAACGATTACGGCGGAAGAGTACTGCCGACAAATTGACGAAATGCACCAAAAATTCCAACGTATGTGCCCGAGATTAGTCAATATGAAGGGGCAAATTCTTCTCCATGACAACGCTCGCCCGCATGTTGCTCAACTGACCCTGCAGAAGCTGAATGGATTGGACTACGAGACTTTGCTTCATCCGCCATATTCATCAGACCTCCTGCCCACTGATTATCACTTTTCAAGCATTTCGAAAACTTCCTGCGCGAAAAATGCTTTAAAAGCCGAGATAATGCCGAATTGGCCTACAATGATTTCATCAGTACAAGAACTCCATATTTCTATACTAATAAAATAAATAAACTTATTTTTCGTTTGCATAAATGTGTAGATTCTAATGGTTCTTATTTCGATTAATAAAGTTTACTATGAAAGGAGTTATGAAAGGAGTTATAAACGACATTATTTTTGCACCAACCCAATAAAATAAATGATTGCTAATTGCAACGCAAAATTTTTAAACGTGACAGATTTGTGTTAAGAGAATTTTAAAAATCTATTAAAATTTCAACTTATCTAAATAAATTCATTGATTGCCTAAATAATTTTTTGTGCGTGCATTCAAAATGAAAAATATAACGCGAGCCCCCTCGCCAGAAAATATTAGGTCATTCACAAGAAACCCCAACCACAGAAACAACCCATAATTATAGAGAAGCATTCCTCCTCTTCCATAGTCATAGTTACCGCGGCGCTATCCTGGCCCTAACCCGACGGCCATAAAGGAGTTTCAACTATTGGAATTCTAAATCTGAATATTGCAAACTTAAAGCTTGCATAAGTCGATTTGATCGCCAGAAATGTAGCAAAATATCAAACGAAGTCCACCTGTATCTATTGTGAATAGGGCTATTACAAGATATTTTTTTTATTATTTTGACTCTCGAGTATATATCTTATATGTTTTTGGATAGAGTGGTGTAGTTCTCGATTGATTAACTGTGTCTAACTGTGTCAGATATATACTCGAGAGTCAAAACAATAAGAATATTATGTTGTCATAGCCCTAGTTATGAAACATAAGTAGGAGACCTAATCCGAAAACGTGAAATAGAAAACAGGATAATCAGCTTTTTACTATATACTGTCATATATAGAGAGGATTTTCCGTAATGGCATAAAAATTAACAAGCGTTCTTGATTGTTGAAGAAAGTAAATGCAATGATATTTTGTAAGATGTTAATCGTCAAATTTTATTTGATAACAGTCATTATATATATGTGTGTATGTATGTATGTATGTATGTATGTATGTATGTATGTATGTATGTATGTGCGTGTGTCATTATATTGTACCAGCTTTTATCCAATTACTAGGATCTTGGTATCGCCAGAGAATGCATGAGATCTCTTGTCTACTCCTGAACTTCGTATCACCGTTTTAGTTTAATTTATTCAACTTCTATAGTTTTAAACTCATAAATAAAATAAATTATTGTATCTGATTTTGATTTATAATTTAAATCAAAAATATTTTTTATATTTTTATATAATTTTCACATGTTTGTAGAACAATGTCTTGACGCCTTTTTGTGCAGAGTTTTTCCTATGTTTCCAATTTAAATCTACTAATTGAAAATGTTTTTTTTTCTGTTTCATATCAATAATTCATTTCTTTTTAATCTTGATGGCCAATAAATTTTAGTGCAAACATATATATAAAATGATGCGTTCAATATTAATAAATCCCATCATTTTGACGGAACTAATTAAATCGTATCGTATACTTTTCTCTCGAACCCTAACCGTTACCCTGGCTGTGAATCTTCACAAATCTATATAATAACAATGGTAAGACATTTTCTTTTCGTACGTATATTATCACATTGCGCGAAAATCAAAAAATGACATCAATTAATCTGTTGTCACTATCGTAAAAATTTTTTTACATTATCCATTTCAAAATAAATTGTTCCAAAATCAAATTATACCGTCAAACAAAATCGGTATGATTTTGAATAAATACATTTTGCATTCGTTTCATTCATTTGAAGAATATTTAAATAATTATTTCTAACAGACAGATAATATATTGTTATCAAAAATATCATTGCTACGGTTTCTGAGCAATCATAATAATATTCCCTTTGAAATAATGAATTTTTATGAATGTCAATATTATTAAGACAAAAAATAACTTTTTATTCATAAAAATAAGAAAATACACTAAAAAATTAAATGTATTCGTATTGTTTACAGAATATTTAGCTGACAATTCTTTGTATCGCTGAATAAAGAGTCCTTTTCTTCTTAATTGTATTGACATTGACAACCATTTATTATTTCAAAAAGAAATATTATTATTAACATATCCTTATTGAGAATATTATTATTAGCAGTATTATTATTAACAGTATTATTATTAACAGTATTATTATTAAGAGTGTTATTATTAACAGTATTTTATTAACAGTATTATTATTAACAATATTTTATTAACAGTATTATTAACAATATTATTATTTACAATATTAATATTAGCAGTATTATTATTTACAGTATTATAAACAATATTATTATTATTATTATTATTATTATTAAAAGTATTGTTATTAACATTATCAATATTCAATATTCATATTATTCCATATTTAATATTCATATTATTATTAACAGCATCATTATTAACAATATTATTATCAACACTATTATTAAAAATATTATTATTTGCAATATTATTATTAACAGTATTATTAAAAGTATTATTATTAAAAATTTTCATTACTAACAATATTATTAAAAGTATTATTATTAAAACTATTATTATTAACAGTATTATTAAAAGTATTATTATTATTATTAAAAATATTATTACTAACAATATTATTAAAAGTATTATTATTAAAACTATTATTATTAACAGTATTAATAAAAGTATTAATTATATTAAAAACCTTATTAACAGTAAACGATACAGATTTCTATACAAAGTGAAATGATAAATTTCTTTTTCATTTTCAGATGAGCAATATTATTTCGGATTGAGAAGCATGGATGATACTAACAGATGGACTCTAATAAATAACAATACACGAAACGCGACTACGGTGTCTACAAACAAATGGAAATGGAGCAACGGTGAAATTCTTACTGGTTTCACCAAATGGGCGCCGAATCAAATCGTAAGAACTGGGCCAACGTGCGTATACTTAGCAGCATATCAGAATCGCAGTTGGACCAATATTAAATGTTCCAGCAGACTTCGATTTGTATGTGAAAAAGTTCTATAGGTTCCTGCTGGTTCAAGCAAAACATTACGTATCGTTTGTTAATAAAAGCACAATGGATCCAGTAACAACTTAATTTAACTACAATGCTAATCCGACTCAGAAGAAAATCATTCGTAAATGTCCATTAATTTTATTATAGAAATTTGGATGAATTTGAAGTAGAATTAGATGGCAAATCGCAAAGTTGTTGGATGGCTTTTTGTTACATACTGCTATTTTTAAAAATAAAAGAAAATATCGAAGCGAGAAAATATCATTAAATGAAATAATACTAATGTAATACAATGAAGATTCTATTTTATTGGCTGCCTGTCGGGGGCAAAAGGAAATGCAATTTGCTTTATCCTTTCTCGTTGAAGAAACAGTTGTTCCTTTGGTATAAAGTGCATTTTTATATAAAAAGAAAGTTTTTCGCTCACCCCTTTAGCAAATGAACAAACGAGACATGCGCCCGTTTTATCACACCGACTCTTTTTTTTTATTTTACTCTGTTCTCCCCGTCATTGGCCTCAAAAAGTGTTAAATAAGCTTGGCTTACGTCTGATTCCATTCACGGATAACAAAATTCTTTTGTCGATCATGCTTTCGACCTACTGGCATCATAGACCAGGAATGTTATCGCTTTGTCATTTCGTTGTTCTTAAATCCATCTAGAGAAGACTCGCGTTCAAAACCTGCATTTTACCTAATAATATTACATTAATGGCCAACATCAAAATGGCCTTTCAAAAATAAAATATTTTCACATGAATATAATTCTCTATTTTTATGGATTGTAGAACATTTCTCATTGTTTTAAAATGCATACGTTTGATTAACAATTACACGGATTTGGCTGGAGTAAAATGAGCCTTACGTAGATAGTTCCCACTAAAATAATCGATGTATTGAGTTCGATCTGTAAATATTTAGAAGAGAACTTTCTTTATGGCGGTTCCGTTTAATGTTAAAAAGAAAAGGAGTTCTTTGTTGTACTGGTAATAATCTGAGAAGGTTTTACTGGGATCGGGAAAACAGAGCTTGCAGTTTAGTATCTTATATATATATATATATATATATATATATATATATATATATATATATATATTAGTTATATATATATATAACCAAGAATGACATTTATATATATATATATATATATAACCAAGAATGACATTTATATATATATATATATATATATATATATATATATATATATATATATATATATATATATATGTCATTCTTGGTTCGTTCACAGTTTATACAACCATATTTCTACATTACCAATTTATTTGAAATTTTCAGACAACCCATCTTTAGAGTCGAGGGATGTTTCTATGTTATTAAAATAAATTTACATCGCCAATTATTAAAATATTACATAAAATAAATATATTTTTCGTAAGCTGTAAGTGCGAACCTGTTTTGTTGATAGAACTGAACTTCCGGTTCGATTCATCTCACACACCACGAGTTAACGAAACGAATTAGAAGATTTCATTTTCTGTTTACGTGATAAGTAAAAAAAAACATAATTCATTTGTTTATCTTCCAAATTTTTTAATTTAAACATTTTTCTTTATCATATCAGGCAAAAAAAAAAGTTTGTCGCTTGCTTTTTGAGCGACGTCGTTTTTTTTTATTTTTGTTTTTGTTTTTTTATTTTTCGATATAAGAAAATATGAACTTTTTTATTATTAACACTATAAATTGTTTGATAAAATTATAGGTTTATAAGAAAATATGAATTTTTTATTATTAACACTATGAATTGTTTGATAAAATTACGGGGTTTTTTCGAAGAAATTTTACGGATTGATGATGTGCTTGAATAATATTTGGTGCTAATGCAGAGAGTGGTCCGCGCTATTTTTTTTAAATCGTATTTACAGGTTTAATTAAAGTTTTATTATATGTTTTTTATTCAATTGTAAGGTTAAAATACAGATTAGGTACAAAACACCCTCCCCTCCCCATGTTAAGAATGGCTTTTTAAATAATAACGTTATTATTTCAGCACGGATCACTCTCTGCATGAGTACCGTACTTTCACCTAACAATTTAATAAACAAAACATGGTACTTATGCAGAGAAAGTACTGTGCTAAAATAATAACGTTATTTAGAAAACCATTCTTAACATGAGGAGGGTGGTTTGTAACTATTCTATACTTTCACCTAACAATTTAATAAACAAAAGATGGTACTTATGCAAAGAAGGTACCGTGCTAAAATAATTCTATTAAGAAAGCTATTCTTAACATAGGAAAGGGAGGGTGTTCTGCAACTATTTTATACTTTCAACTAACAATTTAATAAACAAAAGATAGTACTTATGCAGAGAAGGTACTGTGCTGAAATAATACCGTTATTTAGAAAGCTATTCTTAACATGGGGGGAGTTTTGCATCTATTCTATACTTTCAGCTAACAATTTAATAAACAAACAAAAATAGATAGTACGTTTGCATAGAAAATACCGTGCTGAAATAATGTTATTTAGAAAGACATTCTTAACATGGAGACGGTATTGTGTAACTATTCTGTCCTTTCACCTAACAATTTAAAAACAAAACATTGTACTTATGCAGAGAAGCTACCCTGCTGAAATAATGACGTTATTATTTAGAAACCCATTCTTAACATGGGAATAGGGGTGTTTTGTAACTATTCTGGACTTTCACCTAACAATTTAATAAACAAAATTTAAACTTAAGCAGGCAAGGAACAGTACTGAATCATTAACATTATTTAGAAGGCCATTCTTAACATGGGGAGGGAGGATTTTTTCTAACTATTCTGTACTTTCGGTGCTAATGAAGAGAGTGGTCCGCGCTATTTTTTAAATCGTATTTCCACGTTTAATTAAAGTGCTATAATACGTTTTTTTATTCAATTGTAAGGTTAAAGTACAGAATAGGTACAAACCCCCTCCCCTCCCCATGTTAAGAATGGCTTTTTAAATAATAACGTTATTATTTCAGCACGGATCACTCTCTGCATGAATACCGATTAATGTTTTGTTGTTTGCTTTTTTTTACCGTACTTTTTTGGGTTTTTTTTAAGAAAACCTTTTTTTAACAAAAATTGAAAGTACACGTTTTTTCTTTTCGTTTTTTTTACAGAAATTGTTTTTATATAAGAAAATATGAATGCTTTTTCTTTATTAAAGAAATTGGGTACTCGTGCACTTATTTGATCCGTGCTGAAATAATAACGTTATTATTTAAAAAAAAATAAAACATTCTTAACATGGGGAGAATAGGTTGTTTTGTACCTATTCTGTACTTTAACCTTACAATTGAATTAAAAAAAACGGTAATTTTTTACATTAGGTCCACTTCCACAATTTTCTTTTAAATGACGACTTTTCTAGGTTTTCAACTATGCTGAATACGAAAATCGCATTGAAATTTTGCAGAAATAAGTAGTTATCGAGATATAAAAAGTTGTATAATGCATTGTAATCTCTGGTGGCCATCTTTTTTACACGCTTGCGCACGTCATAAACAAATCTACGCGCGTAACAAAGATGGCCGCCAAAGAATACAATGCATAAAATAACTATTTATATCTCGATAACTACTTATTTCTGCAAAATTTCAATGCGATTTTCGTATTCAGCATGGTCGGAACCTTTAAAAGTAGTCATTTAAAAGAAAATTGTGGAGGTGGACCTAATCTAAAAAAAATACCAAAAAAAAAGCATAAAACTTTAATTAAACTTCGAAATACGATTTAAAAAATAGCGCGGATCAGTAAGTGCATTAGCACCCATTAATCGACTAACGTGACTTTATTGCCAAATAAGCTCCGGCTACAATGTTGAACGCGCCGTTTACATTGTTTGGGTTTTTTTTTTAAGTTAAATTCAACTTTCACAATATCTTTTTATTTTTTTATAATTTCACAATATCTTCTTTAATAATAAATTGTTAGTACAGATTTCACAGAATAGTTACAAAACACCATCCCCTCTCTATGGTAAGAATGGCTGAAAAAATATTAGGTACTCATGTAGAGAGTGATCCATGTTGAAATAATAGCATTATTATTTAAAACGCCATTCTTAACATGGGGAGGCGAGGGTGTTTTGTACCTATTCTATACTTTAACCTTACAACTGAATAAAAAAACATATAATAAAACTTTAATTAAACTTGGAAATACGATTTAAAAAATAGCGCGGATCAGTAAGTTCAGTAGCACCCTAAATTGTGGAATACAGAGAAGTTTCTACCAAGAAAACCATTTTTTTTTTTTTTTTTTTTGCTATTCTTACCAAGGGGAGAGGATGGTGTTTTGTCACTATTCTGTGCTTTCAACTAACAATTTATTAAAAAAAACAAATATCAATTTTTCACATTAGGTCCACCTCCATAAATTTTTAACATGGGTAGTTTGGGGGTGCTTATTCTGAAAGTCGTTCTTAACATGGGGAGAATGGTGGTATTTATTCCAAAAGCCGTTTTTAAAAGACGAAAGACAGGTAAAAGGTTAAAACACGTGGTTACGCATGGGTGTTGTTTATTCTGAAAGCCGTTCTTAATATGGGGAGGTTAGGAGTGTTTATTCATGACCGTCAGTGAATTATAGTGCATAGTACAGGTCTTTGTATCTCGAAAACTAATTGCCTCTGGAAATTTTAAATGAGATTTTCTTATTCAACATAGTTCAAAATTGTGGAGGTGGACCTAATGTAAAAAAATACCCTCCCTTAAAAAAGATATCGTGAAATTAAAATTTAAGCACGGTACTAAAAATTAAATTAGACAGAAAAATACACTTTTGGGTTTGTACTTGCACAAAGACTTGAAAAAGTTGTCAACAAAAACAAATATATAAATACATAGATAAACACGGAGTTGTTTGAGCCGATTAAACATTTTACATTAAATAAAAACACTAAAAAAATTATCCAGTTAGATAGAAACGTCATTTACCTTACTTTACCTTTGCTTTCATTTATTCGTTTTTGGGCAACTTTTTCGAATCTGTGTATAGTAACCCCCCCCCCCTTACCCAAATATTAATTAAAAACTCACATCTTTTTAATACAATAAAAAAGAAAACTATTTAGCGTTTCAACGTTTTAGCAACTTTCGGCTTAATCCACTGAATGTTGGTCGAGCCCAAGCCATGATTGACGGTAACTCCCGAGGATCCAGATTCAATTCTGCAAGAGTACCATTTTTTTTTTCATTTTCGCCTTTTTTATTACTTTTTGGAGTGGATTGCTGTACTAAGAATATAAGAAACATGCATTTTCTCTTTTTATTAGAATTTTCCATTACACCAAATTAAGCCACAGCAACACATGGCAGAGTACAGCTAGTATATATATATATATATATATATATATATATATATATATATATATATATATATAAATATATTACACAGTGATCACCACTTATCAAGGCCCGGAAGCCACTCAGGGATAAGGATTATTGCAAGTACATTACGTTAGTGTGGAGATTTGATGAAGTGTTTACTTAAGGGGGCGGTTCATTAGGTATTTGTTAAGATTGGACTTGAAGACATCCAAGTTGTAGTCCGGTGGGAAGCAGGCAGACGGAACAGAGTTCCACAGCCGTGCAGTTCTAAGAAAGAAGCTTTGTTCATGAAATCCGCGTTTTGATTTAGGCACAGATATAGAGTGGGGGAAATTTTTCGCAGTGGATTCAGCTAGACGGGTGTTTTTCGTGAAAGATTGGCGAGGGGGGACCAGAGATTGGAGTTCAGACGAGCACCTGCCATGGAAATAACGATAGAACAAGGATAGGCTCGCAACGTCTCTTCTGTGGGAGAGAGGTTGAAGGGTAGAGAAAAGGGCATCCCCTACTAAGCCACGAAGTCTATTTTGTACTCTGTCAAGGCAGGATAGGCTGTGTTTAGCAGCTCCTGCCTAGATGTGGCAACTGTATTCCATCCTTGGACGTACTTGGATTTTATATAGATAGAGAATTGCATCAGTAGTGAGATATCTTCCGGAGCGGTAGAAGGTTCCCACCATCTTTCCAGCGACCTTGGCAACAGACTTGATGTACGTGTTCAATTTCAGATCAGAAGTAAAGGTCAAACCCAGAAGCTTGTCAAAACACGGGGCCTCACCCAGACGAGAGCTATCCATCACAATTGATGCCAGATGGGGATCAGAGCGTTGATGATGTAAGGATAGGAGTTTGGTTTTGGATGCATTAAAGGTAACCAGCCACATCTTCCTCCACTGAACCACGCGCTCAAGATCAGAGGAGAGAGAATCAGAGAGAACTTTGTCATTTACAGCCTTTGATGTGTTGCCGTAGATGGTCGTGTCATCAGTATAGATGTCAACGAATGATTTAAGTATGTGTTTAGGGAGGTCATTGATGTAGATCAGGAAGAGAGTTGGGCCTAGGATTGACCCCTGAGGGACTCCAGCATTTATATTGCAGGCCTCCGATTTTTGTCCATCTACCACTACTCTTATGAGCCTATCGGAGAGAAATGATTTAATGATTGAGAAACATTTCCAGTTATACCGTAGCTGAAAATCTTGTGAAGTAGACCCTTATGCCATACCTTGTCGAAGGCCTTTGATATGTCAAGAGCAATTGTCCTAGATGGAAGCCTTTGTCAAGAGATTCACTAATCCTGTGGGATATAACCGTCAGCACATCTGCGGTAGATCTTGCAGAGCGGAAACCATATTGTGTGTCACTAAGAAGGTTATTCCTGCTGAGGTGGTTGACTATTTCTCTATTTAATATGGATTCCAGCAACTTACTCATAACACACAGGAGACTTATTGGTCTGTATTGAGAGGGAGATGACTTATCACCTGAATTCTTAAATACAGGGCAAACTGATGAGGTCTTCCAGGGAGTCGGAAAGCACTTCTCCTTAAGGCAGCGCTTAAACAGTTTCGTAAGTATGGGAGCAAGTTCTGGTTGAAGCTTTTTTAACACTATAATTGGGATGCCATCAGGGCCAGTTGCTTTACTGGAATCTAGGTTCTTTATTAGCTTGCCAAAACTGGTGGGAACCAAGCCGCTAATCAGCTACCTTGGATTTAACAGACTGGGCATATAGCTCTCTTGCATTTTTTATTACTCTTTTACAGTGGTTGCTAGCAGTCCTGAAAGCAGCATTAGTCTCAGTGCATCTATTACGTTGGTAGCTATGGAAAAAGTGATTTCTGTGCGCGATAGCAGCAGCACATTCTGGGGAGAACCATGGCTGGCTGTTAGGTTTTTGTTGGAATTTTTTAGATGGTATGAATTGGTCTATGCCTACAATTAACCATTCGGTCCGATCTGCTACTATAGAGGACACTTCCTTTTTAAACATGGAGTGCAGAGCTAAATCAGATATGAATATACGGAAGCTATCCCAGTCCGCCATAGAGTATCGGTATACAGTACGGTGGAGGGGTACGTCTGGGGGCTTCTTACATTTCGTTTTTATCTTAACTGATACGACGGAGTGGTCGGAGGATCCTAGAGGAGAATGAACGGAACATGAACATAGCTCAGGGGAAGTTGAGAGAAAAAGGTCTAGAAGGCTTGCATATTGACCGGGTGTATCGGGCATATATATAGTTATAAATATATATGGGGATTAAGCTACACTGAATATTCCGCGTTTCATCCACTCTAGGACTCTTCAGGCTTATGCATAAGCCTGAAGAGTCCTAGAGTGGACGAAACGCGGAATATTAAGTGTAGCTTAATCCCCATATATATTTTATAACTATATATATATATATATATATACGTGTATATATATATATATATATATATATATATATATATATATATATATATATATATATATATATATATTAGTGTTAAAAGATTAATCGGAATTGGTAATGGGAAAAATCGGAACTTTTGGAAGTATCGGAATCGGTAACGGAATCGGGAAAATTTAAGTCTCACTTCTGATTCCAAAACGATTCGCTTATTTTTCTGACAATTATAAAGAGACAAACATGGATGTATTTATTTATTTCTATGAAGATTGTTTATAACATAAAACTAAAGCAACAGGAGCAGGATTTCTGGATTCAATACACGTATTTTATTGGTAAATTATGGCAAACAAGTATAAAATTAAGAGTTCACTTACTCCTATTCTCTAAGGAAACCATTTGAAATGATCACACTTGTTTTAGCACCTAGTTGATAAAAGCCAAAAGTTCAATTATTAAAAGATTTAAACCGCTCCTGACAAGTTATATTTTTCTGGTGCCGGCCTCATGTTGTCTGGAGTAGTCATCACTGAAAGAATCCAATGTTTTATTTCTTTTTTTCTTTTTTTTTTTTTTGAGGCGAAAAACATACATGAAAATCTCATAATGAGTTCACCAAATCTTCGATAAAATACGTAAAAGATTAAAAGTTTAGAAATTGATGAAATAATAAAAAAAGAAATTAACACTTGCAATCATCCCTCAAATATAACTCTACTCTTTAGATGAGCAAATTGAACTCTACTCTTTAGATGAGCACATTGAAAAAGAAAACAAATAATTATTGTAGAATTTAGAGCGAGATGAGTCACACATCTCAATTTATCGTAAAGTAATAAAGTATTCTCCAATTACCGGTCCATTCTAACTTTTAGAATACTTTTTCCAATAACCTTAAGTTCGATCATCAAACCACTCATAATCGCTTTATTTGTCATATTACCACTCAGACTTAGGATTAGTACTAGGAAAAATCATGTTTTGTATGACCTTTCACAATTTTATATTAAATTTTAATCAGGAACATGACCAAGATTTTCAAACGTACATAATTAACCACATCTTTAAAATAATGTCTGGATACGTTATCATTATATGCGAAACTGATTCTTTGTATTTATTATTTATATTTTTCAGGCCGTTTACACGCAATCGTCTAAAAATTAAAAATTATATTTTTATTTTCTGGTGGATTAGTTGCAGAATTCTAATGACAACTTTATTTAATTCACAAAAACTAATTTTCAATGCGAATTGGCGAAATAAAAAGGAAAATAGGTCGCGATAATTGGTTTAATTTTTTCAACGTAATCACCTAAAAAATATTTACTGTAATCACCTAAAAAAAACGTATAAGCTTATTATTTAGAGGGAGGACAATTGGTAGCTAAAAGTCTTAATCTACACATTATGGGACATGGACTTACAAACTGATAAACTCATCCAAGCAAGAAGACCGGATGTCGTAATAATTAACAGGAAAGAAAAATCTTGTCAAATTGTAGACTTTGCTGTTCCAATTGACCACAGGATAAATATCAAAGAAAAGGAGAGACAAAGTAAATAAACAGAGCTAGCCAGAGAACTGAAAGGGATGTGGAAGATGAAGAAAATCAAAATAATACCTACACTAGTAGAAGCACTACGAACAATCCCGAAAAACTTTGAAAAAAGAATGGGAGAAATTGGAATCAAAGGAATGACTGGAAAAATACAACGAACAACAATAATGAAAACATCTGAAACATTAAGGAAAACCATTTAATGTGGAGACTAACACACATGAGCAACAAGTGTGGGCCAGACAAACCGCTGGAGAGGCAAAACATGAAACGCCACATGGAACCAAGAACATTGAAGCCGCATATCAATAAGTTCTTTAACCCAATCCTATCCCCCATTACTGCCTCCCCTAAAAAAAAGTGAGACCAAACAGCCAAGTAGAGTTAAGGAGAAAGGAAAGACCGAGGAGATAGCACTGACCAGATCTCCACAGGATGAATGCGAAGAGAACTGGGAGGCTTATTGCCATTCAAATTCCAGTGAAGACCAATAGCCGCTGGCAACGAGAAATTAATGGCAAGCGGCTGTTGCTATAATGCAAATTTATTTGCAAATACTATCGAAAGAGGTGGAGAGTACCGGAAATCTCGGGAAACTTGTTGTCACTCAGTTTCTAGAGAACACCACAGGCTGTTTTAAAGGAGAGATCTTTGATGACCTGTGTGAAAGCTCCTTGTGGGACAATAATAATAATTTCTTTTTACAGTAAAACAAATCAATCTAATAATCGATCACATCATCATATTTAGGATAAAAATATGAACGATATTTGACAGAGGGAAGTCAGAGAATAGCTCAATCCCTATAATTCCCATGTTAAGAATAGTTGTCTAAATTATTTAGAACATTATTTTAATATGAGGAGAACGACTTTGTAAACCATTCTCTTTTCACACCATCTTCTTATTTGAATTTTTTCACAAACGATTGAAAATAGTTAACGATTTGTCTGCATAATAACATTAGGAACGAGCCTCGTGTGTCAGCTTTTTTAACAAATATATAAATCTTTGCGTCTCAAAACTTTCAATGAATTATGATGAAAATATTTGAGAACAATATTTAGAAAGATTTATTCATGCAATATACGTCCTCCGTATACATTTTACGTTTTTCAAAAATAAATACGGACATCATGTGAGATGTCACAGTAATAAAAAGTTTTTTTTTTTTCAAGCAACAAATCTCTAATTGAATACTCAATCAGTTTAAAAGAATCAGAATAGGAATCGGTCCTTGTATCGGAATCGATAATTTGATACAGAAGTGTCTCGGAATCGGGAGAAAATGGGAATCGTCCCATCACTAATATACATATTTTTTTTATTCGATTTTAGGAAACCAAATTACCATAAGTCGCTAAAATAAATCTACTGTTTCAGTCTTACTCGAGGCCAGTCCTTCAAGATTTAAGATTAAAGAGCTGACTTTGAATAAGACCGGAGGCTTATTGTCGCCTGACGATGTCTTTTAAGACTGAAACAGTAGATATATTGTAGCGACATATGTTAACGTTGTTACATAAATTGTATAAAATAGTATCCTGCTCTTTGTAATAAGCACTTCAACAACCTTTATGGAATTTAATGGTTTTTACTTTTGAATATTTTTAACTTGGAATATATATATATATATATATATATATATATATATATATATATATATATATATATATATATATATATATATATATATATATATATACAGGGTGTTTCAAAAGTCTTGGAAACATAATGATTTTTAATAACTCATAATGTTCCCAAGACTTTTGAAACACCCTCTCTCTCTCTCTCTCTCTCTCTCTCTATATATATATATATATATATATATATATATATATATAATAAAAATTACAATTAAATTTACCAAAATGATCCAAGATGGTAAAACTAAAGTATATTATAAATATTAAAGAATTAATATTTATAAAGAAATCTCAACCAGATATAAAAGCTCGAAAAAAACAAATAGAAGATAGAGCTTATAATAAGAGCAGACAGTTAATAAACATGTTTAAAAACACTTTGAAAAAAGTTAAAAAAATATTTAATCTGAAAAGGAAACACTTGATAAGTAGATAGTCCTTAATCCGCGGAGTCTTGAAGAAATACTTTCCTTCTCATAAGAGGGTAGGAATTAGCAAAATGCGGGATCGGATTTTGCATACAAAGTCTTTGATGAAACTACAAGTAAGTCAAAAATCTTACTTGATAACAAAAAGTGACGCAGAGGGAACATGGTAAAGAAAAAAATGATTACACGTGAATGGATAGTCTGGTGAAAGGTAAATAATCCAATGACGGTAAAATCCAAAAATATAACTCCAACAAAGTTAATTGAGTTTCCATTTGCACAAGTAAAATCCAAGGAAATCACGTAATTGGAAACTGGTCCAAAATAATCCAAAAGGCCGAAATCTATGGAATAATTTACAAATATATACAAAGAAAAGAAAGGGAATATTCAAATAATATTAGGAAAAGAAAATAAGATATGCTTTTCACACGAGACATAATAAGAAAGATCAGGGAAGAAGATGAGAAAAAAATTAAATGGTGAAAGAATTAAATATAAGATTGAAAAGCAAATGTCAAAATGACCCAGACAAAAAGGATGTAAAAAGGCGCGAAAAAAATATAGGGCAAAAATATAGGTCAACTGAAATGTACAATTTATTACTTAAGAAAATGTCAGCAAGAGTTGTTAAAAGACACTAAATGGAAATAAATAAATTAATTAATTAATAAATAAATAAAAAATAAATAATAAATAAATAAGTAAATAATGAAATATAAAAATAAAAAAATAAAAAAATTGTAAGGGGAGAGGATTGCCGGTATCTGCAAATTCAGGATAAAGCAAGTAAGTATGTAAGTAAATGCATATAGTAAAATATAAGTAAATATACATGCAGGATATAGATGTATGAGTAGATAGGAATATTTAAAGACTAAGACGGAAACTGCAGATAAAAAACCGGTCAAACAAAGAAGACATACAGAAGTAAAATAAAGGATTAATAAGTTATAAAGTATTAAGAAAGTTTGTAGAAAAAACGATAAAGTTAAAGAAGAATTATATATCTTTCTGAAAGGTTAAAGTAATAACTATGTAACTTAAAAAGTACCATAATTAAATTTGGACTTATGTTTACAGAAAGAGATCAGTTCGTTTTTAGAATTTATTATATTGTTACTTTGAGGGGAAGTAATTATAGTTATAGCTTCGGTTGTGCAGAGGCGACATAATTTAGAGCCTGGAGTTAACTTTTTTATGATAGTCCATTTGATTGAGAAGAGGGTATTGTTAGAGTAAAGTTTTTTTTTAATTAAAGTGGTTAGAGAAGTTCCTTGGTTATTATTAGAATTATGGTTGTTAAAAGAAGAAATATGGTTTTATATTCTTTTCTTAATTAATTTTGAAGTAGCGCCGATATATGCATGTATTTCATTAAAAGCGCGAGGTCTGATATTAATATTAATTTGCTGATTTGTATGAGTTAAATAGTTTGAATTTTGTTCATAGTGTTCAACAAATTGTGGGACAATGATTGAATGAGGATTATTTTGGAGGGGATAAGGAGTGTTGTTAGTGTTAGGATGGCTGTTAGGAGAAATATTATTATTATTATTATTATTATTATTATTATTATTATTATTATTGCTAATTGTATGATTGTAGATGAAGGGGCTGCTCGGGTGGTATATTGGGTTAGTAACTATATCAGATGGGGAATGGGAAGAAGGATAACTTGAAGACGAAATATTAGTGTCTGTTATGGGAGGATTACCTGGGAGCTCAGTAATTGTCCATGAATATATAACATCTTTATGGATGCAATCATTATTGAGTGGGCAAAGATGTTTGTTATTACAATTACAGTTAGTTTTGGGTTTAATTAGGAAAGTTTTTTTTGGGCTGATTTAATTTTTTTGTTATTAGATATTAAGATTCTTTGTGCTAAATTAGGCATTGTTGAATAAGAAATCCTGATTGAGTTTTTATTGAAAATAGAACTATATCTGTGTGGGTATTTGAAAGAGTTTTGTACAATGTTGAAGAATTCCTTAGGTATATTAGTTTGGACATTTACGTTAAATGGAGGATTTAACCAAATATTTTTCTTTCTCCTGATGCAACTGGGTGGGTTAGATGTATTGCGATTAGTATGTTGGTTTGGATTATATATGTAGACTGATTCATTGTTATTGATAGCAGCAGATCTTGTTATTTGAACTGGTTTCTTACGAGTCATATTCTCTGTCATTACAGATTTAAAGCGGCCTGCAGGAGGCGCATAATGGTTGTATTTAATATTTTCCTTGTGCCCTAAGTTCCTTAAGGCATTATTGAAGAAAGTAGCATTTTGATTCAAAGTTTTTTATCAGCAGAAAGAGCAGAAATTATTCTAGAGGCGGATGGTACTATAGATTTTATAATTGAGTTTGGGTGGGTAGAAGATTTATGGACGTATAAAAGCGTAAGGTTAGGTTTATGACAGGGGCTATGAGTTTCGGCGTTAAGATTAAGTGTAACATCTAGAAAATTTGAAGTTTTTTTTTTGTTGGGTTCTATAATTATAGAAAGGCCAAAGTTATTAAAGAAGTTACGTAATGTTTTAATTGTTTTATTATACTCTCTTGGCCTGGCTGTTGTAGTAAAAAGGGCATCATCTCTATAAAGGCCCCCTTGGGTATTTTTAAAGTGGTATTTAAGTTCTTTCAGTAAGAAGAGTCCCACTAAGTCGGTAACATCTGCAGAGTCAGAAGCACCCATCACGATCTCAAAATTATCAGGTGTACCCTTTCTAGTCCAAAGCTTATTGTTAAATTGTATAAGGGACTTTCTCGCTAGAAGAATTAATTCAATGTCTAAATTAGTTAAGTAAGAATTTCTTTTAGCAAAGATTAGAGCCTTATTTAAAAGCATCTTAGAAATTGATTGATAATAATTTTAGATGTCAAAGTTTATGAAGTTAAGTTTATTTTTATGAAGTTAAGGAGGTATTTATTTTTAGATGAGAAGGAAATTATTCCTTCGAAACTCCGCAGATTAAGGACTATCTACTTATATAGTGTTTCCTTTTCAGATTAAATATGTTTTTAACTCTTTTCAAAGTGTTTTTACATGTTTTATTACCTGTTTGCTCTTATATATATATATATATATATATATATATATATATATATATATATATATTAGCCGGTTATATATATATATATATATATATATATTAGCCGGTTATATATATATATATATATATATATATATATATATATATATATATATATATATATATATATATATATATATCAAGGGCTCCCTCAGTCTATGACAGTGTATGGTTACCCACAAAGGGGTGCCTGCGCATGAAAGTCTTATTAGCAGGAGGTGCGCAATCTCTAACCACATGTCTCCTGAGTCGACATTGTTAAATACCAGTTGCAAGTTAAGTGTACAAGACGACTAGAAACAAATGGCAAGATAAGCGGAGAGCATATACAGGGCCTAGAATTCCCAAATGGTCACCCATCTGTCACTAACCAGGCTCGCTGTTTCTTAACTTCGGTGATCTGACGAGAACCGGTGTGTCAACGCGATTATGCCATGTGTGTACAAATATATATATATATATATATATATATATATATATATATATATATATATATATATATATATATATATATATATATATATATATATATATATATATATATATATATATATAATCATCTAAAATAATATATTGGATGTACATAATTGAAAAATATTTTTTTTAATATTTCAGGGCATTAACTATACATACCTTTGCTGTATAAGGTTTAATATTATTATTTACTTTAAATATATTTAATCGTAAAGACGTTATTCATTAATTGTTAGAATATAAATATATAATTATAAACTTTAGATTGCCATTTTTTAAGTCCAAATAATATATATACTTATATAGTACCTCTTTGTTTACTAAAAATCAAAACCGGAACATTCTGCAATTGCTAATTACACAAAAAATCTGCCAGTCATGGCAAGAGGGTGGCAAGAACTGACAACTTCACAACCAGAACTGGTTGTTAAGCTGTGGAGAAAATGAAAGAGTTATAAAATATCTCTAGCAATCCGGATACTCAGTTCACTACGATAAGTCTATACTTTAAAGGTTTAAAAGGCGTAAAATAGTTTAAAACCATTGAAAAAATAGTTCTCTAAGAAAGATTTCTCAAAGATTACCGAAAAAATTAGGTCGTCAGATTCAACAAAATCCAATAGTTACTCCTGAAGAACTGCAGAAAATTGTATTTCGTGTAACAATGCAAACATAAGTAATGAAATACACGGAAAAATCTAAAATCACGAAGACCTACAAAAAGAAACTAATTCATATTGAAAGAACACGACGATGCGAGGTTGAAATTCGTTATGGAACATAAAAAAAATATTTGTAGTGTGTGAATAATTATAATTGAATTTATTGGTCACAATTAATAAAAGCGAACCCTAACCCGTGTGCCCGATACACCCGGTCAATATGCAAGCCTCTTAGACCTTTTTCTCTCAACTTCCCCTGAGCTATGTTCATGTTCCGTTCATTCTCCTCTAGGATCCTCCGACCACTCCGTCGTATCAGTTAAGATAAAAACGAAATGTAAGAAGCCCCCAGACGTACCCCTCCACCGTACTGTATACCGATACTCTATGGCGGACTGGGATAGCTTCCGTACATTCATATCTGATTTAGCTCTGAACTCCATGTTTAAAAAGGAAGTTTCCTCTATAGTATCAGATCTGACCGAATGGTTAATTGTAGGCATAGACCAATTCATACCTTCTAAAATATTCCAACAAAAACCTAACAGCCAGCCATGGTTCTCCCCAGAATGTGCTGCTGCTATCGCGCACAGAAATCACTTTTTCCATAGCTACCAACGTAATAGATGCACTGAGACTAAAGCTGCTTTCAGGTCTGCCAGCAACCACTGTAAAAGAGTAATAAAAAATGCAAGAGATCTATATGACAAGTCTGTTAAATCCAAGGTAGCTGATCAGCGGCTTGGTTCCCACCAGTTTGGGCAAATAACAAATAGGATCCTGAACAGAAGTGTGCGTTCTATCCCAACCATTATCAATGGACCAGAGGTCATCTCGTCAGCGTCAGACAAGGCCAAACTAGTTGCAAAGAACTTTGCAGCTAATTCTACCCTATGCGACGAAGGCCATCAACTCCCCATATTTCCTCCTATAACACAGAACAAGCTAGGTAACATACAAATATCCGTGCATGAGGTCACCAAGCTAATCAAGAACCTAGATCCCAGTAAAGCAACTGGCCCTGACGGCATCCCAATTATAGTGTTAAAAAAGCTTCAACCAGAACTTGCTCCCATACTTACGAAACTATTTAAGCGCTGCCTTAAGGAGAAGTGCTTTCCGACTCCCTGGAAGACCTCATCAGTTTGCCCTATATTTAAGAATTCAGGTGATAAGTCATCTCCCTCTCAATACAGACCAATAAGTCTCCTGTGTGTTATGAGTAAGTTGCTGGAATCCATATTAAATAGAGAAATAGTCAACCACCTCAGCAGAAATAACTTTCGTAGTGACACACAATATGGTTTCTGCTCTGCAAGATCTACCGCAGATGTGCTGGCGGTTATATCCCACAGGATTAGTGAATCTCTTGACAAAGGCTTCCTTTCTAGGGCAATTGCTCTTGACATATCAAAGGCCTTCGACAAGGTATGGCATAAGGGTCTACTTCACAAGATTTCCAGCTACGGTATAACTGGAAATGTTTTCTCAATCATTAAAATTTCTCTCCGATAGGCTCATAAGAGTAGTGGTAGATGGACAAAAATCGGAGGCCTGCAATATAAATGCTGGAGTCCCTCAGGGGTCAATCCTGGGCCCAACTCTCTTCCTGATCTACATCAATGACCTCCCTAAACACATACTTAAATCATTCGTTGACATCTATGCTGATGACACGACCATCTACGGTCACACATCAAAGGCTGTAAATGACAAAGTTCTCTCTGATTCTCTCTCCTCTGATCTCGAGCACGTGGTTCAGTGGGGGAAGATGTGGCTGGTTACCTCTAATGCATCCAAAACCAAACTCCTTACATCATCAACGCTCTGATCCCCAGCTGGCATCAATTGTGATGGATGGCTCTCGTCTGGGTCAGGCCCCATGTTTTGACAAGCTTCTGGGTGTGACCTTTACTCCTGATCTGAAATGGAACACGTACATCAAGTCTGTTGCCAAGGTCGCTGGAAAGATGGTGGGATCCTTCGACCGCTCCAGAAGATATCTCACTACTGATGCAATTCTCTATCTATATAAAAGCCAAGTACGTCCAAGGATGGAATACTGTTGCCATATCTGGGCAGGAGCTGCTAAAAACAGCCTACCCTGCCTTGACAGAGTACAAAATAGACTTCGTGGCTTAGTGGGGGATGCCCTTTTCTCTACTCTTCAACCTCTCTCCCACAGAAGAGACGTTGCGAGCCTATCCTTGTTTTATCGTTATTTCCATGGCAGGTGCTCCTCTGAACTCCAATCTCTGGTCCCCCCTCGCCAATCTTTCACGAAAAACACCCGTCTAGCTGAATCCACTGTGAAAAATGTCCCCCACTCTATATCTGTGCCTAAATCAAAACGCGGATTCCATGAACAAAGCTTCTTTCTTAGAACTGCACGCCTGTGGAACTCTGTTCCGTCTGCCTGCTTCCCTCCGGACTACAACTTGGATGTCTTCAAGTCCAATGTTAACAAATTCCTAATGAACCGCCCCCTTAAGTAAACACTTCATCAAATCTCCACACTAACGTAATGTACTTGCAATAACCCTTATCCCTGAGTGGCTTCCGGGCCCTGATAAGTGGTGATCACTGTATAAAAAAAAAAGAAAGCGTTTGTGTAAACAATAGCTATGCTTATTCACCATCGAACATCGTATCTACTGTTACAAGATTATCGCAGTATCATGATTTGAATAGAAAACAAAAAGGAAGGACAAAGGCAAACGAAGAAAGCAAGAGTGAAGGGCAGCGAGGGGGAGAAGAGAAGAAAAAGAAGTGAAGAAGAATAAAGAAAGGGAAAAAAGTAAAAAAGGAGGAAAGGAAAGGAAAAAGAAAGTACGAAAGGAAATACAGAAAAGAAAGAGAAGTAAATACATTGTTAATATGTGTGGATATACAATTATAGCCAAGTACTAACTCGACAGCCAACTAATTTTTGTTTATTTAAAAGACAAAAACGAAAAACATTTCTAAAGATGAAAAAAGATGGCTGACATCAAGCAGTTAATATCCAATGTCAGCTGATTCAACGTTTTTTTCTTTCCAATGAAAAAATAAAAACATAAAATTAACGTAGAAAAAATAACCGCACATTTACTGTCTTTTTCTCTATTATGATTTCGAGGCAAAATAACAAACAAAAAATAAGAAAAGGGTTATATTTTTTGAGGTTGTGTTTATTTTGTATTGCATTTCTTTCCAGATGAAATGATGGCAGCCATTATTGTTACGATTGAAGAGAAGTAGGTGGCTTCTTCATGAGGCGAGACCGTGCACTGTTTGAACAAAAGAAAGGAATAGAGATTTTCTTATCTTTGCAGTTACAGCTGTGGCACATTCATTCTTCGAAACATGAAAAACAGAAGCAGAACTTCAGGTCATTCTTTGCATAAGTGAAAATCAGATAAACACATATCCACCACACAAAGAGATACAGGATTTACTGAAAAGTACAGGGACTGGTATCACGATCGATTCATTTCTATTCCAAACAAAAAACTACATTCCCGGGAATTTTTAAAATGAGGATCGATAATTCGTATTATTTAAATTATTCCGACTACTGTTCTCATCTTCAGTGTTGTTTTCATAACGTTTTGGTCAATGTAAATTTCGACGATTTTCAAGTGCATCTGCCGAACTCTAAAATCTTCACGAACCACGAATTATTTAATTTGCAATGATAGCATGCTCTCGTTCCGCCAGCCTTCATTAAGTAGAAGTTCTAATAATTTGGTATTGTATTTTGTCACCTGAAGTTTAATACATACTATGTCTCATATGAATTTTGACATCTTGAAACCGATTTTTGTTTTTGAATTAACAATCTTACTACTTATTACTATATATCACTATTTATTACTACAGATTACTCTCTCTCTCTCTCTCTCTCTATATATATATATATATATATATATATATATATATGCATATATATATATATAGATAGATAGATATATATTATTCTTATTTTATGTATGATATATAACTAATAGTTCCAAGATTGTATTAAATTCTATACCAGGTATGATCAGTAGCATATGCGCTGCTTCTTTGAGTCGGCTTACTCTTCACTGTACTTCTCTGTTTATAATTTTTGCTGTTGTAAATAGCACTCAAGATGAAGACAGTAGTTCGAATAATCTAAATAATACGAAACCCTGCATAGTTTTCCTTGAAAAAAATCTGTTGGATATTGGAAATATAAAAAAAACCTGCCTGATTGACACTGATATGAAAAAAACTATTCGGTAATTTGATGAAGAGAATCTTAGAAGATCGTCTTAAAAGATTAACCGCAGATAGAAATAAATCTACATATAATAAAATAGAAATTCTAGCGTTCGCCGTATGTAACGAGCCAACTGCTTCCTGCCACACGTCGGTTTCTTTTTCTTCTCTTCCTTTTTTTTAATCTTCGCTTTTTTTTTCTTCTTTCCTTCGCCTTTCCAGCTCTTCCAAAATTAATCCCCATACGTATTTGAGTCCGAGAGGTAATGCCTACGCCATTCCCCAAATGCTAACGTGATTATGTTACAAAAGTAGGTTTTTAATAACAATGTCAGTGCGACAAAAATTTTACTTTATGTGTATATACATGCATCTGATAGAACTTTTTATACTAAACGCCACGCAATTATGCACAATGTTGAAAATATGTACAAATAGAACTGAGCGTAATAGTTAAATGAAATTAAAGTTCGTTTTTCAAAAGAATATGCAAATTAGTTAACATTGATGGAGTCGTTCAAATATCGAACACTGAGTATATTAAGAAGTTCGTTTTAATAATTCTTCAATAGAAAAAGCAGGCTTTTAATATAAATGTCAGTGCGACAAAAACGTATATGTATAGATATATGTAGTGAGCACTTTGAAAATATTGTTTTATTTCAATAGATTAGAACTTATTCATTACACATATACAAACACGTGCATTTAGTATTTATTGTTATAAAGTCAATTGTTTTCGATTATTATGTTGTACCTAATATAAAGTAGTGATTTTGAAAAGTAAAAAAAATTAAACAAAATAATTTGGGTATTATCTGCTAGAATTTAAACCAATTCTCAAACCTGATTCTCTTAGCCTCTAAGCCACGCACATACGCATATAGATAGTTAAAAATAACGTTGTTTAATCTATGAATGTAGATTTGTGAATGCAAACGGGTTATGTTAACTGTTTTCTTTTCAGTTTTTGTCTCTTACAGACATTTATTTTCCGGCTAAAACCCAAATCGAAAGTGTGCCAAATACACTAGAGATCAAATTTCAACTCTGTAGTTTGGTAGACACTTTTCGCACACACACCAAGGTCACTTGTATATATATATATATATATATATATATATATATATATATATATATATATATATATATGAGACTGATAGAAATAGTATTCTGACAAAATAGAGAAATAAAAAGATAAAAAGGAACTAACCTAGTTATGTGTTCATCAACGTTTCGTCTTTATTTCGAGACTTCCTCTGGATGAATGAGATTAAGAAAACAAAAACACCAGTACAAAATTTTTTAAATGTTTCACGTGCAAAGTGTGACGCTGTTCTATTTCAGAAACTGTGAAAGACGTTGGAAAATTAAAAAAGGAGGTGGGGGCTTGCGTAAAACACACTCATTTCATTTCCGTTACACACCTATATTTGAAATTTTACGGACATATTATTTCGAGAAATAATATTAACTGCGTTCATATCTTTTAAAAACATATTAACGACTATATGAAAAGCTCCCCTCCCTTTTTGAATATTAATATGATTGAAATATTTTAGCTTGTGTTTGGTATGATTGAAATATTTTAGCATGTGTTTGGTATGATTGAAATTTTTTAGCATGTGTTTGGTATGATTGAAGTATTTTAGCATGTGTTTGGTATGATTGAAATATTTTAGCATGTGTTTGGTATGATTGAAATATTTTAGCATGTGTTTGGTATGATTAAAATATTTTAGCATGTGTTTGGTATGATTGAAGTATTTTAGCATGTGTTTGGTATGATTGAAATATTTTAGCATGTGTTTGGTATGATTGAAGTATTTTAGCATGTGTTTGGTATGATTGAAATATTTTAGCATGTGTTTGGTATGATTGAAATCTTTTAGCATGTGTTTGGTATGATTAAAATATTTTAGCATGTGTTTGGTATGATTGAAATATTTTAGCATGTGTTTGGTACGATTGAAATATTTTAACTTGTGTTTGGTATGATTGAAATATTTTAGTATGTGTTTGGTATGGTTGAAATATTTATTATGTGTTTGGTATGATTGAAATATTTTAGCATGTGTTTAGTCTCACTGGAATATTTTAGCATGTGTTTGGTCTGATTGAAATATATGATAACAAAAGAGAGATTGCATAGTTTTAGATTGGTTAAAAGAATCCTATAGAGTGCTCAATTATGTAAAATTATTTTTTAATGTAAAATACAAGCATAATATGCATTTGTTATTGCTTTTACAAAAGATAACGTCAATTTAATATGATACCGTTGGTTTTTAGTCCGAGAATTTCACCATCTATCATCAGCCGGTGAAATTCGTCGTCTTGAACGCAACTGCATCATGCTGAATTGACTTTATCTTTTGAAACATTATTAATAAATATATTTCACATAATAACGTCAATGCAAAATCTCTCGACTACAGCCGAGTTAGCACAAGCGTAATGCAAAGATCTTTTTTCTTTATAAACAAACTAGCCTGGATGCCTTGCGTTGCCCGGATGTTTGGAGGTGTGTGTTGAGCCCCCCCCCCCCCAAAAAAAGTATTAGTAGGCGGGCAGACTCGAACCCGTGCCGTGAAGGAGGAAAAGAATATGGAAAAAATGACGTCTTTGCCGTTGCGCCCATCGCCAAACCGGAAGTCGCGAAGGTTTAAATTAAGACTAGTCAATCGAAAAGAGGGGATGACTTTCGAGAATATGGGCGAAAAAAGCAACCCCTCCCTGTAGAAAGTGCCCAGTTGCGGGTGAAAGAATCATTATTTATAACCAATTTTTCGATATTTGTCATACGAAGGGTCGAGCTTCAAAACGATACCGATTTCGTGAATATACGTCGCCTCTGTTGAAAGTTTTAGGCATACATGCATACATACATACATACATACATTTAAACAGACAGTTGAGATTTATATAATAGAAGATGGAGCACTATTACGTCAATAAGCAATAGGAAAATTACTATTCTTAACTTCTTTTATAACTCAACGTTTGAGAGATAAACAAGGACTGTAATGGAATATTCTAATACCTATGTATCTTACATAGAGATCCCGTGTTATTCCCAGGAAGAGGCTCTTTGATTCGAAGAATTTCAACTGCAGTAAAATGAAACAGAAATGTTTTCGGCGGTGAGAATTGCAGACTTTACACTGAATGCTTGGACGTTTGATTCCTGGCTTAGCATGGTGGTACTCTAGACTCGCTAAAGAGCTATGATACAGAAAAACTATATATATGCGTATAATTCTATATAACTACTAAGCGCTACTCATGTAATGTGCAGTTGTAGTAAATACTTAATCTCTCTCCCCCCTCTCTCTCTCTCTCTCCCTCTCTCTCTTTCTCTCTCTCTCTCTCTCTCTCTCTCTCTCTATATATATATATATATATATATATATATATATATAATATATTTTGTTTATTCATGACAGAAAGAACTAAAGGCATTATTTTCAAATATTTGCGTCTATCGACGTCAAAAACAAAAACGAATATTATCATTCTTATCCGTATTTAACTAGAAATTTGATTTTTAAAATAATTGCACAAAAATTAAATTGAATGAAATATTTTATAGAAAAATGTTCTATTTGTATGCTCCTAATTTTATTTTATTATTTTGCTTCGTATAAGAAAGTTTGAGCATTTGAATATGGAGAAGTCAGAAAAATGTCCCGTTTTTCAGTAAAAAAATTTAAATCATGCAATAACTGTAGAAATTGCAGCATTCATATGAGCTTACAACGTGACATAGGTAGGTGGCTACGTAGGTAGGTTAGTTGTGACAAAACGGAATTGGTATATATGAACAGATATTTAACTGGGGAAACTTCGGGTAAGACATTCTCGTGGTTGTATTCCCTACAACATATCACTATTACCACGAGGAATTACAATAGAGAAAGAACAAAAAATAAAACAATTAACTTTAGTCTTTTATTGCTACGCGATACATGTCGACACGTACATAGTCACAGCTGTCTTTAGATATACAAGATTTACTGTGCTTTATAGCTGTTATCACTTTAACATCACAGGACACTTACAAAAATCTTTTCAATCATTTCGTAAGTTCAGCATTCTCAACATTTTTGTCGTTGGCAATGGTCGCTAAATTTTTTGAGCTGTCAGTGAACTGACATGGTATCGGCAATTAATCTTCGTAGATTTTTGAATTATTCCACAACTTGTTCTCTTCTGAGCAAATAACACATGGTGCAACAATCGAAAGGTTTTGTTTTCCTTTTTTTTAATATTTTAATAGTGTTTTGCCCCTCCTGTAGGATGCCGATAGCTACCATAAAAATAGACAAATTAAACAAACAATATTTTTATGTAACTTTATGACACATATTCATGAAATCACACCAAAATACTCACAATCAAAGCTTGAAGTTGTACCAATGCTAAACATCGATCTCATCATCTACAAATTGACGTTTTATTGATTTTCTAGAATGGGGTGGGGGCATCATCGCGATTGATAGACCTACAGTGGTCTGCAAGCATAGTGGCATCCCAACGACCTTGATAGCGAATTTCCATGTCCCTGATGTCTTGATGGTAGCGCTCCCCTCGCTTGTCGCTCATATCACCTAGATTTTATGGAAAATGAGCAAAATGGCTGTGTAAAAAAATGTAACTTGATCTTCAATTATTGTGGAACTGTAAACAATTCCAAGGTGCCAATCATGAGAATAATACTGTTCAACACCAAGCTGACGCAGCGTGCCAGCAACGTCGTTGCGATATACTATTCCTGGGTGAAATATGGCAAGAATCCAATATGGCGTTTTCTAAAGAAGGTTATGAGAGTTCCAGGCTGAAGTAATTTTTTTCTTTGAGTCTTGAAACTAAAAGTTCAGAAAATTCTTTCGAAAAGTTGAGATCTCTAGTCAGATTATTAAGTTCTCCTTGAGGAAAAGCTGTAGTAGTGAATAAGGAGGAAAATCGACATCTGAAACAGTGGCTTCACTACTGTCAGTGGACAAAAGAGAGGCTTAGTCTTCCTAGAACCAGAAAATTTCAATTCGGGCAGCCTTTAAATAGTGGAACAGGAATTTCATTGCAGTGTGGAATTAGCCAAATTGCAGACTTGAGGTTTGGATAAACTAACGAATTCTTGTTCTTCCTGTTGATTCTATTTATTTTCACTGCACAAAAATAGCAGTCATCGAAATGTTTTTGCGGTTTACGCCAGACCATTGGAATACCAACTGCACCTCATTCAGACTAGGTAAATAATCCATTCTGAATACACAGTTAGGCTATCAATTGCATCAACATTTACTGTAGAGAGATTGTGAAACACATCAGTAAAGGTGCTCCTGCCATCTTTTCAAAATATTTTCTGGGTCCTTAATGACAATAGAACGATCTTTTGATATCAGAGGAGAAATTGAAGAGGTGGGAGGACCAAATACTTGAGTCTATAAAAATCCTTCAAATTCTTTGTATCAAACGCCTTTTGCATCTGCTATGTTATATTCATCCACCATTGGTTTTTAATTTTTCTCACGTTGCAATGTGGTTTTGACCTCTTTGTATTGTCGCAAATTAGTTGTATGATTAAAATGATTTTCACGAATTAAAGATTCATAAATAGCCCGTTTATTTATCAGCATCATATTAATTTAAAAAATTGTTGTCGCCGTACCAATTCCTGTTCTTATTCCTTTTGTAGCAAAGAACTGAAGCACCAGCAGAATAAACCCGAATCTTGAAATTTACCTTTTTGGCATCAAATGCAAGATTATCAAGCTTTTCCACCATACTCTTTTGAACTTCAAACAACTTTAACTTGGCGACACCAATACGGCTTAGAACCTTAACGCCACTATAACGAACTTCCTGGTAGACTTGTAGATTAAACTTTCCTCTCATCAACTTGTGATCGAGTCACATTCAGCACTGCGCATGACACCAACAATATATGCATCTCGAAGGTCACGTTTTCGAGTTATGGATAAGTCGATAAAGTGACCATGCCTTGAACGTGTCCAAATAGGTTTGTGCTTCAGTTAACAGTGAAAAAAAGTTACAAATAGCAATATTAAATTCTGAACACAGCACTAATAGTTTGACCATAAGCATTCATGGTACCGATACCATAGCGGCCAAGAGCACTCCAGGTCTCATAGTCTTTCCTAAATCACCAAGAATAACACCTTTTTCATTAATTAATGTATATGCAATAACAGAGCACAGAGACTCGTATTCTCACAAGATTTCATCTTCATTCGCTTGAATGATATATGTATGTACACTACTTTAACAAGATTCTCTGAATTGAAATTACTTCTTTACAACATGGCAATCAAACCACAGAATAAATACTTTAAGTTTCGGAAACTATTTTCATCCAATAATCTAAAAAAAAAAAGAAATGAAACAAGTTTATCTTAACTCCTGGGCTGCGCTGGGATAAGAGAGCTAGTAGTTAAAAAGATGTGAAACAAAAATAAAAGTAAAACTACTCCTGACTAACTCCAGATAAGTGCAATTCGATAAAGCTGAAAAGCAAGAATAGCGGAACAAATAATCAATATGATTGTTTCTGGTCAAATTGACGCAGGAAAAGATTACAGAAATACACAATAAATAAAGCATTATTATTGTACTTCTTTTCCCTTTATTGGAATTAATCATACATGTATTCTCCATTAACGTTCAAGCTTATATCCGGTTTAGTGGACTAATAAAGAGAGTCATAATATCTCAATCTGCACATAAAGTATTTCAGCCAGTATACACTATTTGAGAAGTGCGATGTTAAACAAAGTTATATTCATATTCATTCATTCTCATATATATATATATATATATATATATATATATATATATATATATATATATATATATATATATAATTAAAGATGTTGATAATAGCAAAAAATATATTTATGCATCAAAATTTATTGGTCAATACAATGTGTAGGGATTATGAAGCCTCTTTATGACAGGCATTTCGAAGCCTAATGCTTCTTATCGAACGAGGAGGGTGTGTGCTATGTCACAAAACGTATATGCGATGTCTAGCAATAGGGATATTTAGTGTGCTTGTCTAGGGGCTATATATTATAAGAGGGACAGAGGGTTATCCAGGTGATTATTAGGTAATTATGGCGCTTTAAATATGCTAGAATGGTATTTTAACAGGATTAGACAATAGCGGTATATACTATGTTTTTGGAGAGTAGGTATTATATGATATGGGAGTTAATTCATTAAACATTTATGTTCCAAAGAAAGTTAATTATGCTGAACTATACAATTAAAACCAAGAATAACAGATTAAAAAAAATATAATAACAAATAAAAATTAAGAGTGTGATGAAATAAAAAAAATCTAATTATGAAATTCTATGGGCTGTTCAGAGGTCCTTCCGGTTTGCTTGCTTAAATCTTGCCTTTGACGATTAGGCGATTCCATCTTTTAAAAACATATGACAAATGAATATATATATATATATATATATATATATATATATATATATATGTGTGTGTGCATGTTGTGTATGTGTGTGTTTAAAATTATTACATTCAAAGCAATGAAAGGTATTTATCTTTAGAACCAAGATTTTCCCACAACTTATAGACCGGATGTCGCTAAAATAAAATAAAATATTACGACGCTTTAAATTTAACGATTTCTTTTATTTGAATTTAAAATATTGATTTTTTACAAGGGAGGTTACTCTTGAAACATATTTTGACTGAAGGTAAGATTTTCCCCAAACCTATAGACCGGAAGTCCCTAAAAATAAAATGAAAGTATGAGTTCATGAAAATAAAAACACAATAATAATAATAATAATAATAATAATAATAATAATAATAATAATAACAACAACAACAACAATCATAGTGAAAATAAATAACTTGCGATCCGGAAAAAAATGCGGTCGCTTTTGGTAAGATTATATATAAACAGAAGCTGAATAAAATCCGATATTATTTCAACTATGACACACACACAAACACACACACACACACACACACACACACGGAGGCAGACAGACACACACATATACACACACACATATATATATATATATGTGTGTGTGTGTGTGTGTGTGTGTGTGTGTGTGTGTGTGTGTGTATAATTTATTATTCCCTTTCTTCCGAGTCCTTTACATAACCACAAGGAAAAAAATTAACTCTTTGTGATTTTTTTTTAGATTTGAAGTAAGGTTATCATTTGATTTCAATTAAAAAAGATAGAAAATAATAATAATAATAATAATAATAATAATAATAATAATAATAATAATAATAATAATCGTACACAACGGAGTCGAAACTATCGGAGTAGATATGTAATAAATAAATAAAAATAACAAACGTAGTTGTTTGTTATCACAGAAAATGCTAAGAAGATAGAAGGAAAATACTACCTAGACGTCAACTGAAAATATACAAAGAATATTGTAATACTAGTAAGGTTCATTGTCATTCAAATTTCAACTATCAGTCGCGTTCAGCGAGAATTAAATGATGAAGGGCTGCTGCGAGAACGCAATACGATTTACACCAACGACTGAAATCATCAGAAAGCGTTTAAAATCTTTGGTGACTTGTTGCCAGTCATTTATGGGAGAATGTCAAATCAAAATATTGAAAATAACGACATAAATAAGGCTAGAACACCTTGTGATGGTCTCACGTCAGATAGGTGTCCCACTGGTCAACAGGGTGGGTCCTATCGTCATCATACAACTGTTCGAAATTCTGAGGATGTGGCTGGATATAGGGGGAGTGAGAACTGCCAGAGAGGGTACCAAGACACGAAGGGAGTTGGAACAGGAAATGTAAAAAAAAAACATGGACGGATGAGGAAAGAAGAGTCCTGTTGGAATGCTTTGTAAGAAGTGGAAGTACCAAATCTGGTGGATATATCCGAAAAATGAAGGAAGAATGGGAATCGAGAGGAGGTGGACCTAGAAGTGTCGCGAGTTTGGTATCCTAGTTAAAACACATTGAATATAACAACCTACTTTCAGTGATTGCAAGAGAAGAGATTGAATGGATGGTTAGGAATGAAATGAATAACGAAAGTAAAATTGATGAAACTAGCTCTGATGAAAGAACTGTGAAAGTGGAAGTGCAGAAGGGAAATGATGAGAGGCGGACAACTGAGGAGGTATGGAATCCTATGGTTAAGGGAAGTAATGAGAAAGAGTTTGAAGGATCTAAGGCAGATGAGATCATTGACTCTGAGACAATGGAGCAAGTGAAAGGAGCAGATGTATGGAGAAGTGGCGATGAAGTTCGAACTTTGACTTCTGTAGAAAAAGAAATACTTCAGAAGTTAAGAGAGGTTCTTCTTAGAGACGATATCATAGAGATTCCAAGTATGAAGAGTAGTGATAGGCGGAAGGTGAAAAACGAGGTCAAAATAATTCAAGGAGTAATTCACAACATCATAAGAAAGAACATATCGATTACGGAACTTAACAGGCTTCTATATGCAGCGTCATACGTTATTGCAAATCGTTTTTGCTTATTACAGAAGAAAAAGGGAAAAATGAAGGATAGAAGGCCACACTAGCAGAGGCGGCTTGAAGCAAGTATTAAACGGTGGCGGAAAGACATTGGTAGAATCGAAGAAATAAGAAAAGTAGTTAAACTAGGACAGAAAGCCAAGGATGAGCTTGAAAGGAGGTATAGATTACTGGAAAAAGGAACGATGAACGTTCTAACAATGTTGAAGGAGAAGGTCCACACTGGTTGTATGAAAATTAGGAACTTTGTTGGAAAAAGTGTTGCATTTCGACAGAACAACCTTTTCCGGAATAATCAGTCTCAGCTGTATAAACAATTAAATGGTAGTAAACAGGCGGGAAATAACAACACTCCAAATGAAAAAGATGCAAGGAAGTTCTGGAGTTGGATTTGGTCGATCGAAGGGCGATATAATGAGAAGGCTAGTTGGTTGGGAGAGGTCAGAGAAAGGCTATCAGAAATGCAGCAGATGAAGAACGTTGAGATAACCATCGATGACGTTAAGGCTGGCATACGAAGGATGACAAACTGGAAGGCACCTGGTCCAGATGGAGTGATGGGCTTCTGGTTTAAACAGTTCCCATGCCTTTATCCACCTATAGCTGCTGCTCTGAAAAGGGTTGTAGAATCGGGAGATGTCCCTGATTGGCTTGTGAAGGGAAGAAGAACACTGATTAGGAAAGATCCTACAAAAGGAACAGATGTCAATAATTATAGACCAATTACATGTCTGCCATTGATGTGGGAACTGTTGACTGGAACATTTGCGGAGAAAATATATGAACATCAAGTGAGTAATGGTGTTTTTCCTGATGAACAAAAAGCGTGCCGGAAAGGCTCGAGAGGTACTAAAGAGCAACTACTAATTGATAGAGAAATAATGCAAGATGCGAAGAAGAAGAAGAAGAAGAAGAAGAGAAATCTGAGCGTAGCATGGATCGATTACAGAAAGGCTTATGACATGGTCCCTCATTCATGGATATGTGAAATACTATTGATGATGAAGGTTGCTGAGAATGTGGTAGGGCTTTTGGAGACAAGTATGGCTCAATGGAAAACGGTGCTGACAGCAAACAGAGAGGAGATGGGGAAGGTTGGCATTAAACGTGGGATATTTCAAGGAGATTCGTTATCGCCACTTCTGTTTGTAATGATAATGATGTCACTGAGCATCCGATTGAAGAGAGAAAAACTGGGGTATAACTTTGGATCTGGTGACAGACGCCTCAACCATCTATTGTTTATAGATGATTTGAAAATATTCGGTAGAAATGAAAAGGAAATGGAGAGACTGGTAGAACTTGTTGGGACATACTCAGAAGACATTGGGATGGAGTTTGGGATTAGTAAATGTGCGGTGCTGGTGATGAAAAGGAGAGTAAAGGTTCATTCGAATGGAATAGTGCTGCCAAATGGAGAAATCATGAAAGAACTAGAAGATACAGGATGTAAGTATTTAGGAGTGCTGCAGGGTGTAGGCATCATGAACAGAGAATGAAAGAAAAAGTAAGGAAGGTGTATCTTAGAAGAGTGAAATTAATTGCAAAGTCGAAACTGTATGGAGGAAATCTAACGAAAGCAGTAAATGCATGGGCAGTCAGTGTTTTGAGATAAAGTGCGGGAATTTTAGAATGGTCTGACAAGTATTTGCATGCCATGGATATCAAAACAAGAAAAGTTTTAGCAATGTTTTGTATATTTCACATTCGAAGTAGCGTAGCAAGGATGTATCAAAAGATGAAAGACGGTAGGAGAGGATTGAAAAGTGTAAAAAATTGTGTTAGAAAAGGAGCATGTGGTTAGAAGTGAGGAGTGGATGCTTAAGGTTGTGGCCAATGAAGTGGAGGTATGTGCGACCGTCGGTTTGATTATGTGAAACGTATGGATAGAGAAATAGCAGAGGAACTGGCTAGGAAGAAAATGCATGGAAGGTTCTTCCAGGATATAGCAGAAGTGGCTGATGAAAGATCATAGCAATGGCTTGGACTGGGTATCTGTCTAAGAGTACTGAAGCTTTTGTTTGTGCAGCATAAGAGTAGGCATTAGGAACACAATTGTTCAAAAAAAAAAAGTGGTTCTAGGAGAGAAAATTGCTGCAGAATGTCGCATTTGTGGTAAGACCACAGAGTCAATTGCGCACCTTGCAGCAGGGTGTAGTGGACTGGCCCAGAGAGAGTACCGCAAAAGACACAATCGCATGGGACTCCGAATATATTGGGTGTGTGTAAGAGGGTTGGGATGAAGTGTGCTGGAAAATGGTTGGCGGAGGTGCCTGATGAAGTGAGAACAAGTGAGGATGGCAAAGTAGAGGTATGGTGGGACAAAAGTATCATAATGACCAAGTAATTGGAACATAATCGTCCGGATTTGGTCGTTATTGACAAGGTTTCAAAAAACTAGCAGATTGTAGACTTCTCAGTACCCTGGGACAGGAATGTGAGAGAGAAGGAGAATGAGAAGTGGAGCAATTATGCTCCATTGGCCTTGGAGATAAGGCGTATACACGGGGTTAAAACACAAATAATCCCGGTCGTAGTTGGTGCACTAGGAGTAGTATCAAGTCGTCTGGAAGGACAATTGAACAAACTATAGATCCCCGATGTTTAAGTGGCCTTCAGACCTCTGCAATTATAGGTACCACCAACATCCTTAGGAAAACCCTTGATCTTTGAAGCTCCTGGTTTGATGTCGGGATTAAGGGAAATCCTCTGGAAATGAATCCCATCCCTTCCAGAGGCGTTCATAAACGAAATCAGAATTATTATTATTATGTTTTTATTTTCATGAACTCATACTTCCATTTTATTTTTAGGGACTTCCGGCCTATATGTTTGGGGAAACTATGGAAGATCAGATAACAAATAAAACATGGAGTTATAAGATCAAAAATCCAAGCTTAATTGCCCTTCGGGGCCCGTGGCGCAGTTGACAGAGACGTTTAATCTCTACGGTTCCAGATAATGATTGTCTGAAGATAACGGTTTCAATCCTACCCAAAGCCGGCCAGAGGCTTACTTGGCCAAATAACGTGGTGAGACGACAACAACTACGGATGGCAGTGATTGCTGAGAATGCAGTTAGGGAATTCAAAGTTCCTATCCGTCGCGGTTACCACCTGACGAAGGCCAGAGGAATAGTTAGCCGAAATGTCGTGAAACAACAGCTAATAAAGATGAGAATAATATTCCGCAATAAATATATTAATATAAATAATACTCATCTCAATAATGAATTCCAATTAAACTAATATATAAAGAAATCGATGTATTAGCCCTTTGAATTAGCAGGTTCATATCGAACAATTTTTGTTTTTCGTGTAACTTTACGTACACATGCGGTGTGCTTAATCCATTATCCAATCAGAACATTTTGCATAGGATGTATTTTCTTGAACAGTTACACAGCTTTTCTTTTTTTGTTGTTGTTGTTGTTTTCGCCTCTGTTCAGGAAGTTGGATTTCGGACAACCAAAGCAGATGTGCCGCGCACGCTCGTCACGACTCCGAGCGCTATGCGACTTTTTCTTAACTTTTAACTTTGAACCTTTTCTTATTCTCTTACTGTGGTTGGTAAAGTGAAAATATGAATAAAACTTGTGAAAGATACACCCCCAAATCTTTCGCACACTTAACAAGCATAGTTTGTTTTTATTCTTTCTAAATATCCAACAATTTCGTTTAATAACATTTTTACAACCTGTAAACATCTTTCCTCCCATTGTCATGTCTACTTTGTTTTACTTAATGTCTTCCATTTTACTTTGACTTTTAAGAGCGTCTATTTTTTTCACAGTCGTTAAATCATTTGCTGTTGTCGCATAATCTATTAGACTCGAAATAAAAGTCGAACTCGAAACAATGGCGACGCCACTTGATTGAAACAATTAAATGAAAAAAGACGAGAATATCTGATCGACTTAATAATAAAATGAATAAATGGCCACTTCACCAACAATGCAACGACTACGAGAATGACGTGGATGACAGTAAAAACCAGCGAATAGACAAAAGGAAGTGAACCACGGACAATAGGAATCAAAAGGCGAAAGTGGAATCAGATCTCAACACCGAACAGATACCGATTCTTTATTCCTTTTGCTTTTATTTGTAGACAATATTTAATAATTACAACAAAAGAAAACGAAAAGGGAAAATGTCTCGTCTTGTTGAACCAATAATAGAAAATGTTGAACCAATAATAGAAAATAAGTAACTCTCAAAGGTATTTCACATTTTTATTTTATTGTTTTTATTTATTTTATCATAAATAGAGTGACGAAGCATTCTTCTAAATGCCAGATCATTTCCTGCAATTTGAAGCCTTCATCCAAATGTTCTGTTTAAGTACAATTATTTACATTTATTTCGCACTTGTTCTTTTTAAATACATCAAGGTACGTTTTCAAATTCGTCTGTATGCAACCTTTAATTCTTTGAAAAGTATTCTAGTTTCTCTTCATAGCATACATGTGAGGCCTTGCTACTTTGTCACCTCCTTCGGTTCTACCATATCTAGGCCACTGTCTTTGCTTTATCGTTATTTCCATGGCAATTGTTCGTCTGAACTCCAATCTCTAGTCCCCCTTGCTAATCGAAAGATTGGCCAGGGAGGACTGTACAGGAAAAACACCCGTCAAGATGAAACCACTGTCAATAATTTTCCCTACTCTTTATCTGTGCCTAAATCAAAACGTAGATTCCATGAACAAAGTTTCTTTCTTAGAACTGCACGCCTGTAGAACTTTCTTCCATTTGCCTGTTTCCCACCTGACTACAACTTGGATGTTTTCAAGTCCAACATAAACAAATTTCTGATTAATCGCCCCCTTAAGTAAGGCACTTTAGCAAATCTCCAACACCAACTATTACTACGATATTATCCCACTGATTACTGTACACGCAATAATTCTTATCCTCGAGTGGCTTTCGGGCTTTGATAAGTGGTGACTCCTATGTAAAAAAAAACACTCGCCACAACCAGGGTTGCTACTCTTTCGACTTTGTTTACTATGAGACCACTGACTGGTTCAAAACTGCAATCGAAACGCATGTTCCCATGGGGAAATTTTATAGTAAGCCCCACTCTCCCCAATGGTTTACGTCGACTTGCGCAACTGCCATTGCTCAAAAGCAGCATGCATACCGTAGGTTTAACCGACATAAGTCCAGTTCAAACAGACTGAAGTATATAGAAGCTAGAAATAACGTTAAGAAAGAAATAGCGACAGCTAAGAGAGAATTTACGGAAACCACTAAAAAGTGCATCGAAGCACAAAAACTAGGAACTCGAGACTTCTGGAAAATCTACAACAGTGTAGTAAATAATGGGCAATCAACAATTCCCTCACTAACCAACAATCACGAGGTTGTGTCCTCAGCAACCGACAAGGCTAACATGCTTGCCAGTCGGTTTGCCTCAAACTCCACACTGGACTCTTCCAACCACCCCCTACCTGACTTTCCTATGCGGACAGACGCCACGCTAGACGATCTGAAAACAACCCCTGCTCAGGTGCATGCTATCATAAAAACCTTGACACTTCAAAAGCATGTGGACCCGATCTTATCCCAGCTGTGCTATTAAAAAAGTGCTCAGCCGAAGTAGCTCCAGTTCTCTCAAAACTCTACAACAAATGCCTTAATGAAGCTTGCTTTCCGGGCTGTTGGAAAACTGCTTCTGTTGTACCAGTATTCAAGAATTCTGGCGAAAGGACTGACCCATCAAATTATCGCCCCATTAGCCTCCTCCCACTTTTTGCCAAATAATTTGAGACCTTAGTTAACCATGCTCTAGTCCATCACCTTACAAATGCTAAACTTCTGACTGACAAACAATATGGATTTAGACAAGCCCGTTCCACAGCAGACATCCTAACTGTAATCTCTGAACGTATATACCATTCACTGGACAAAGCGGGGGAGGGTAGAGCGGTAGCTCTAGATATATCTAAGGCATTTGACAGGGTATGGCATGAGGGTCTCCTCAGGAAAATCAGATCATACGGTATCACTGGTAGAATACTTAACATAATTAAATCCTTCTTAGATAAGAAAAAAATCCAGGTTGTCCTCGACGGTCGTACATCTAAACAATATGATATAAATGCGGGAGTGCCCCAGGGTTCTATCCTTGGACCTCTATTGTTCCTGATATTCATAAATGTCCTCCTCGACAAAATTGCCTCTGAGATGGGTATATATGTTGATGACACTACACTCTATGGCAGGCACGACAGGAAGACGAATGAACACATTTCTAAAGAAATGGCAAAAACACTAGAGGAAGACCTCCAATCTGTGGTGGAATGGGGACAAAAGTGGTTGGTCGCGTTCAATGCTGCCAAGACTAAACTAGTTTCATTCAATAATTACAAGAAACCCTCTCTACCACCTATAGCAATGGCCAACGACTCTTTATCTGAGAGTACATCTTTCAAGCTCCTTGGCATAACGTTCACATGAAACATGAGTTGGAACAATTACATTGAAGGCATTGCCAGGGCCGCTGCAACAAAGGTGGGCTCTCTCTACCGTGCTAGACAACTACTAACACCAGAAAGTATCCTGTACCTCTATAAGGCCACCATTCGCCCATGTATGGAGTATTGCTGTCACATTTGGGCTGGTGCATCTACTACTAGTCTCTCGCTCCTTGACAAGGTTCAAAAGAGAGTCGCAAACCTGATTGGCCCTGAACTGGCATCTAAGCTTCAGCCTCTGTCCCATCGACGAAATGTTGCATCCCTCTGCCTTTTCTACAAGTATTTTAGTGGTAAATGCTCTGACGAAGTGCAATCAGTTGTGCCCCCACGACGTGAGTACCCTCGACAAACCCGACAGGCTGCTAAATTCCACCCCCCACACTGTAGAGATCCGTAGATGTAAAAGATCTTTTTACTCCAATAGTTTCTTCCCCAGAACCGTTAGACTCTGGAATGGAATTCCAAGTCCCTGTTTCCCCAACAGTACTGACGTGCAGAAGTTCAAGTGTAACGTGAACTGACATCTTGCTGCCCAAATCCCTACATAGTACCCCAGTAGTTGTTGCCCCTGATAGTAGCCCCCTACATTAAAGTGGCAATTTGCCTTGTTTGGGGTGAAAATGTAAAAAAAAAAAAAAAAAAAAAAAAAAAAAAAAAAAAAATGACAATGTCAAGTTTTATTGCCGCATTTCCTATGTATGTGGATATGATGACTACATAATGAAAATATACAATATAGATATTGTCCCTCGCTGGTAAATGTTCGCATGACTTACTGCTATACTGGATGTTTGATTCTTTACCAATTATCCAATGTGTGATATTATGGACATGTTCCCTTTAAAGTGCTAGAAAGTGAGAAAAGAGTAAAAACTACAACAAAAAGAGGAAATAGCTTAATCAGTTGAACAAAAGTACAAAGTTTGAGGCTATTATAAAGACATGAGACATGGTTCACCTGGACACACAATGGCGATCTAAAACACGTGCAGGTTAATGAAGGTGTGCCGATGACTGGGACAAAGGACCGGACATAGAGATCAATATATTTAGAGTTAGTTTACGGAAATTTAGGAGTGGTAATGAGTTTTGCGACAGTTAACAATTAGCGGACAGTATTGAGGTTGCGATAGTTGACAGCAAGTTGTGGCTCGGAGTAGATAGGGAAATGAATTGATCAACCGACTGATGAGCATGGCCTTAACAGACAACTAAGATGTGTACGTTAGCACCCAGAAGGTCGATGGTAACACATACACCCTGAGTACAACTGATATCTGCAGAGTCTTTGTCCCTCTGGAGTATATTTAGTTTTTATACTTCTGAACCAGTGCTTGACAGTTACTCATATATGAGAGACAACGAAACGACCAGAACGAGAATTGAAAATGAATGTGAAGAAATGAAGAAAACAATGGTACACAACGTTGGATCGGCGATTGTTTAGAGGAAGCATATGTTTCTACACACACAAACACACACACATACACACACACATACACACACACATATATATATATGCACACATTTTCCAACATAATTTTACAACTTGATATTAGGTGATTCACACTCTCCATTCTAGTGTGTCGAAACCGGCACTTGATATAAGTTCTGTTATTATTTATGCATTTGTCATTATTAGCCTTTTGTGGTTTTAATCTTTTCCTGGTTATAACTAAGGTTACCTCTTTTAGCTCAGTCCATAGAACCTCCTTTGTGGATACACTCTTTAAATATATTATTAAAGATTTCTGTTGCGGATTTGGTTGAGAGTCCTACACGAAATGCTTGGACAGATGTGTTATTGAAGTTGTATGGACAATTTTTGTATCTTCCTTTACCATTGTAAGGTTCAGTTTTATGGAGATTTTCAAATAATGGGCAATAATAAAATAGTTGCTCAGTGCTAATAGTTGATCTCTGAAAACTTTAATCCCCATATATTCTAAATAGGTGCAACATTGACTTCTGTATATGAACCGTTGGAGGGCTAATTTCTTTTGTTTTTTCACATCTAGAGTAGTTCATTTTTCCTACATGTCCGATGTATAGCGTGGTGTCATCAGAAAATATACCCATCTCGGACACAATTTTATCATAGATGTCGTTTATCAGTATTAGGAACGATAAAAATCCAAATATCGACTCCATATCCGCATTAATACCATGTTGTTGGATATACGGCTATCGGGGAAAACTTGTATTTTTCTTTTGTCTAAGATGATTTGATTATATCAAGTATTAATGCACTAATACCGTACGACTTAATTTTCATGAGACAACTTTCATGCGAGACCTTGTCAAAAGTTTCTAGTATAATTTAGCTTACCCCACCTTGCTCAGCGCATTATATATTCGTCCAGAGACTGTCGTTAGGATATCAGGTTGAACTGGTTTACCTATATCTATGCTGTCGATCAAAAAGAATGTTATCTTTTACAAGATGATTGACCACCGCTGGGGTGAGTAACAGCTCAAACATTTTAAGCACTAATCAACCACTTTGATGGTGGACACTAATGGGGCGATCATATAGCGAGTCAGTTCTTTCATACAAATGTGTGCATACTGGTACCACAGAGGCAATGTTACAGCTGTGAATGATGTAAAATTGGATAAGGCATTTGATGTAGAGTTTAGATCGAACAGGGTCTGGCTCAACCAAATATCCTTTTAGTAAGAATAAGATCAGGCCATAGACTTTGAAGGTGTTTGGGTTTTTATAGAACCATGAGTATGGAAAGGGGTGATTTTCAGATCATTGAATGTGGCTTCTCTCGGCAACCATTACATTTGGGAGAGAGTGGTGTATAGATGAAGTTAAAGGACACGCAATCTCCTTTGTTGCCGTGGAGATTACATCATGGCGGATTCGTTGATTGCATTTTATTCACTACACGGTTATAGATTTACCAAAAATCGCGAATTTCTAATTTCTGAGAAGCCGTCATTCGGGTTATCTTATCAGGTCGTATGGTTGTACATTGTTTTTTGATCTGATCTATGGATTATGAAATCACATTACAATAAAGATGTAGTGTGTGTGTCTGTAATCAAAAGTACGTTACATTTCCCGGTGATATTGCAAAGCATTCTAAGAGATTTTCTTTTTTAATCAGTAACGCTGAGAATTGTACTTCTCATATTCGCAAAGTTTCACCCGGTTTTGAATAATGAATATTCTAAAATCAATTCTACCTTAAAATTTATGAGTTCAATCCTTCCTGGGAGAAACTTAAGTAAAAGTAACTAATACAAGACATCAAAATGGTATGGAATATAGATTGAATAAAACATTCCATAAAACAATATGAAAAATGCCGGTAAATCCCGCGGTCGAAGCGCCATGAAAATGAGAATAAAAACGAATACTCACAATGTGTAAATAATATCAACCATGAGTTGTCACTATCCAAGTATATTCTAGCTTTGATTTCATTCCAAATCAACTCTGAAAGATAATATCGGTGAGGTGGATAATGATGGAGATTAATGATCCCACATGACATGTTCGAGTTCTGTCGGTTCCATAGCACATGTAACAATATGGAAGTGGCAATCTTTAGATACATGGTTTTTTATGAGTATCGGATTCTGAAAGAATTGAGAAGAGAATAACCAACAAAAGGTTCAAAAGTCATTAAATTCATATTCATCCGAATTGCACCTTTTCTAAACAGACTCTCTCATTAGTATACGTGTTATTCCTTTGCAACGTTTGTTTTGCAGGGAGAAATTAGTTTCGCATGCTGGATTAAATGAGGTGTCTAGTGTATGTGAAAACAGATATAAATGTTGTATATTGAAAGGTGAGGAAGGAAGTCTTGTTTGGTGGGAATTGAACAAAGTTTTCATCCTCTTTCTGAACGTTATTAATCCAAAGTACCTTTGACGTGGATGCTGACAAAACACAACCCACGTTAAAGTAAGACGTTTTGATACAAGTACATTGTTTATAAGTGTCATGGTAAACACAGGATTTGACCAATTGAAGAAACAATTAAAATAAATGAGCTGTATTTGCACTCAATCCGATTGAAACGTATTTAGCAGACAAACATGTAAAATATTCGATTTGGTACCGACACTAGGTTTTCATGGAAGGTAACGTCTCTGATACCAAATATCGATGAAATCAAAAAGAGAAAAGATAGAGTACATCAGGTAGTATTCATCGCGGTGTTGCAAAGAAGTCAGTGGGGGGCATCGAACTAAGAAAAATATTTTATGAAGATGTGATATAATCAATTAAATTTGATATAATCAATTAAAACAGGTTAACAAACTTTGAAATGCATGCGTGTTTAGAAAAAATATATTAAATATATGATTGTAGTTAAGATAGAAAACACACACACAAACACGTGTGAACAATAAAACGTTTAGTACTTTAAACGAAGACAATAATTAGGATGAAAATTGTTTCTGAATTTTGCCTGCGAAAGAGTAGGGCGATTATTAAGGATAAGTGACAACAAGCCATCTTTTCAATAACCATGATTCTTTTTTACAGAGATTATTGTAAATTTATTTTGATGGCTTATTGTCTATGCTCAGTCATACGTTTGTTTTACTTTTGTAGGTTTAAAATGCTATATCTGTTGTGATTTCAGCTGACTTTTTCACCCTTTTATTCAAATGTTTCACGGCATTAACAATGGTCATAGACATGGATTGACAAAAATATATAATAAAGATCATTTATTATGAAGTGCATTGATTAATGGATGTTTCGGAAACTGATTAAATTCTTCCGTAACAAAACTGGAGGACTCTGACAGTATTTAACAGGCAGTATTCATCAGGATATTGCAAGGAAGCCAGTCGAACTAAGATAAATTTTTCTTGCGCCCCAAAACTTTCGAATGATGTGATTACAAGAAGAGAAAGGTTCGACAAAGCAGAGTAAAATACTTTGAAGCACATCCGTGTCCAGACCATTTCAATAAGTTGCGAACTTGTACATTATCATACGGCGGCGTAACATTGCGATTTTAAACATTATTTTTGTTTGTTTTGTTTGTTTGTTTGTTTTCGTCGGTAAATACAAAGTCAACTTTGTTTTTGTCGATAAATAAAAAAAACAAGTTTAGTTCTTGTCTGTGAATACAAAGACAAGTTTTGTATTTTTCGGTGAATACAAAGACAAGTTTTGTTTTTTTAGGAGGGGGGGGTTCGGTGAATACAATGATAAGTTTTGTTTTGTCGGTGAATACAAAGCCAAGTTTTATTTTTCGATGAATACAAAAACGTTTTGCTTTTTTTTCTTCCATCGATTCAAAAACAAGTTTTGTTATTTTCGGTGAGTACAATGACATTTTTTGTCGGTAAATACAAAGACAAGTTTTATTTTTTCGGTTATACTAAGATAAGTTTTGTTTTTTGTCGGAGAAGTTTTTTCGGTGAATACAAAGATAAGTTAAGGTTTAAATTTTATAAATGTTACACAATTATTTAATATGGAAAATAAGATTTGCTATATATTGATGAAGTAGGAAAAAGTTTGTATCAGTGTGAGTTTATGGGCAAAGAGTAAGACAAGTTTTGATAAATATTTTTCGGTCACGTGTGTGATTGGGGTAGCTGTGGTGTACAGTTTCTTATTGGGACAATGATTCCCGAGGGAATTTCTCTGATCGATAAATAAATAAAAACTATAACCTGTGCTAAACGGCTTGTTTATAATCGATCTAGTTGCAATTTGCATAGGTGAAAAAAACAACTATGGCTGGCAGTAATTGGGGGGCACGGCAGAATGCAGCACTATTGATTTAATATTTTATTTATCCATGTGTGTAAGCAGTAACTTTGTGTACATTTACGAGAACATCGTTAGAATAACTATACTTTTTATTTATGTATAAAATTGTAACATTGTATATTTGCTGGTGTTAATATAGTGAAAAGAAAAATATGTTCAGTTGTACTGGCCAGAGAATTAAATAATGTATTGCTCTACTAAATGGCTATGCGTAAGTATGACTTACTTTTTCATCGACAAGGTTTAGTTGTATAGTGTCACATAAGGCGATCTGTTAATTGAAATTGATTTCCTTTCTTAGAGAAACAGCTGATGTCTTTCAAGGAAAAAGTTAAGATTTTGATTATTAACTTTCAAAATAATTCTATGGTCCTGTTTGTGTAACATTATGTCCTTAAAGTAACAACCAACGCGACGCACTTATGCCAGATATTTTTCGCACCTGAATACAGAGAGAAAGATGAAAAATTATTACCGTTAGAGGAATTATTTTTTTATAAATATATGAACACTTCCAGTTCACAAAAGGTTAGAAATCGCATGACCTCAAAGTATACCATGTGGATGTGACATTTTTTAGAAGGCACTAAGAGAGAGGACAACAGGCAGGCAGGCAGACAGGCAGACAGACAAACGTTTACCTTTTCTCTGTCAAATAGAACACGGCTTCAAAACTCTCTTTAGTTGATTACGAGAACGAGGTAGCACAGAAATGTAGAGGAGGACGCCACTGTTTTTATTGAATTGCTTTAATTTTTTTATTAATCCTAGCTTTATAATGCTGGGTGTTTGGCAAAGAAAGATAAAATACCAATGTTTGTAGTCTTTGATATGACTCGCCCGGGAAGTTAACCCCATTCTCTTGGCCTATTAGCGAACAATTTAAGTGTTATTTAAATAATCTCGATTATCAACATAATATTTAAAATAAAATTGAAATGTAGAGAATATGCTGCAATTTATACAGATGAATAAAATTAAACTAATTTATAATTTTTTTCAAAATGCAACGCATCCGGGCACTTTGTTAGTCTATTTGAATAATCGTTTATTTCAAAAGTTATGTTGCTCCTTTGAATGATATAAGAATCAGCATTATTCTCTTGTCAGCCAAATTTAGTACTTGGCTATTCACAGCTTAACAATTATTTTCGATGTTGTTTGTTGAGGAATAGTCATTTTTGCCAGTGTAATATAATTGTTATTCATGTGCGAATGTCGTTTTAAATATATATAGCGAGTTCAAGAGGCAAAATGTGTCAAGAACATGTAAACAGAAATAAGTAAAATGGAATTCATATAAGAATTATTCGTATTATCTGGATGTTAATGTTCTCATCTTGAATGTGATTTTCACAGCGTTTCGGGCAATGTAACCTTCGACCTTCTTCAGCTGTATTTTGTCGAACTCGGAAATGTTTCTGTCGAACTCGGGAATTTGGACGGATGTTTTTAGGCGAACCCTTTATTTACTTCACGGGGGTAGTATGTTCTTGTTTCGTCAGCCATGTCTGGATAGAGGTCCTAAGCAATTGGCAATTGTATTTTCGGTCGCCCACACTGAGGTTTGAACCTTCAACCGTCAGAAGAATATCACTTTTACAATTGATTTTCAAATACTCTAACCACTGCGCCACGGGTCCTTGCGGACAATTCTGGTACGAATTTTAGGAGCCTTAAACCTACTTTTATTTCTATTTGTGACTGCCTATGAAGGCTAGTTGAGAGTTTATTATTTAAACTTCACAGCCTAACATTTACAGATAATAAACATGAATTGGAATAAATACATAGGCAATTCGAATTGTAAAACAAATCCGAACTGACATGTTCTTATTTACTTACCTCTCCACGAGAGTATAGTTAGATAAAGGTCGGATCTTCATTCCTATGTAGAAGGCGTCTTAAAAAATGAGTTGCCCGCTTACTCGTTTGTAAACTTATATTGTAAACCAATATTAAAGTCCAATCTACGAATATCAATAATCAATATTTGTAAAATAATTCATAGAACTGTTACCTATATTTACCATTTAAATCCCTGGCCTGGCTTAAAACGTTCGACTAAAACAATCAAATGACACCGTTTCATTACAAAGGATGCCTAAATACACTGGGGAGCAAACTCCAGAATTGTCCCAGGGTTAAATATTACGTTTCCAGGTGAATATACATGTGGTATTTTGGACAATTTTGATCTCTTTTAACCCCTTTAGACACCCTGGGGACGCAGCCAAAAGTTTCTCAGTGTCAAATATTACGTTTCCAGATATATATCTATGTAATCTTGCTTTTGGATAATTTTCAGAAAAACTTATTGTCGGAAAAGATTCTGTTACGAAAAATGTTATTTTGCGCCATTTTCACCACTTTTTACCCCACTGGGGACGCAAGCAGAATATGTATCAAAAATCCGAAAATGTTACATTTCCTCCCTTGGGTAGTTGTAACTTCATGCAAAATTTCAGAAAAATGTAATGAGTAGTTATTGAGAATTTTAGAAACGAACGGACGATCAGACGAACAGACGAGAGTGAATTCTAGGGTCCAAATCTGACTAAGTCGGTGAATCAATACGAGATGGAAACAAAACGTCTCCATAACTAAAAACATGTAAGACAAAAGCAAAGAGTAAAAGATGAAGGGAACGATAAATATTTATATTCAATTTCATTTTTATATCGCAGCATTAATATATTTACAATAATAGGATAGAGACAAAAGAAATGTCTAGTCATAGTAAACAGAGAATTAAAAGTACGTATGTTACAAACGGATTTATGCGTAGACAGATTGTTCCTATTTACAATGCCTCCCCACGGGAATTAGATACCAGGGTCGTTTTTTAATGTGGAGAAAAAGGAACAAAAATAAAAATTGTCTTAGTCGTGAAGGATTTCTCCTCCACTGACAGAGAACAAGAAATTGAAGTGCAACATCTGAAGAACAGATGCTACACTTTGATCTTGGCCCGAAGACCAAGGAATTTACAGATCTGGGCGAGTTATGCGTAGACAGATTGTTAAATAGGTTTTTTCCCAGGGCAAATTATAAGTGTGCATTTTAGTTGATTCTTTGGTGCCAGTAGAACAGGTCGAATTAGTGCGAATAATCATCGTCTGTAGGTTTGGGATATTTCCAGAGTAAATATAGTAAATATTAATGCACATACAAGAGTATATAGACAGCAATGAAAATGTAAGGTTTATGCATAAAGCCAAGAGAGAGGCGGAACTGGATAAACGGAAAAGGAAAATATATAGAAGGAAAAAAGGAAAGTAAGAAAGGTAAATGCGGCAAAGCAATGGAGGAAAAAACTCTTCAGCTTCTTGCTTTTTATTCACAAACAAGTAAAAACAACACGAAATATACCTTATCATTGTAAACAGGAAATGGAAAAACGTAATCTAAAAAGAGTGCGTGGGGGCTGGGTGATGCATCGTAAATAGCTTTGCTTTCCCTAACCTAGAATCTACATGCGCGTATATCGGCCCCTCCCTGTTGAACATGTCTGTAATTTCAATGTTTAAGACAAGGCGGAAACTTCGCTTTTTGCATGAAAGATGTAAATGGACACGCTTCTTAGCATTAATAATGAGATTTGATGCCAGAAAGTCCTGATAAACCTTGCAAATATTAATTATAATGCTGATTAATTCGAAAATAATTCAGTTAATACTGAGAAGTGGAATCCCGAATTTTTCAACGATTTAACACGGATTAAGCCTACCTTCAAATTAACCTATAATATGAATCATCTGAAATCTGAGGAATCTTATGCTTCTTTGGCACGTGCTATACTTGAATGGTGATATACAGTGGATATATTATGGCGATTGTCGGGAGCTGGTGTCTTGTTGAAGTAGGAAGTGGGAAATACACAAATAAAGATTGCTGAACTCACACAAGAATTGGAGAAAATTATGTATATTAAATTGAAAATATTACAAAGAAAAGGTTCTTGCAAAACTAATTGTGTTTGCGGCTTTAGAAGTCCAATAAAAAGTTCTTTATCGTCCAAAAGTCTTGGACGGCTCCCTGAAAAAGTTCAATCAAAATTCGGCGGCAAATTTAGGAGAGATTTTCCATAGTTGTCTATAGGCCGACGATTGATTCAAAAAGAGGGCGAATCTGTTTTTCCAGAATTCTGCTTATATTAAATGTTTGTTGATTGGCCAAGGAGCTTCATCCTAGCCAATCAAAATAGGGCTTTCAGAAAGGAGAAGTGGTCGATATAATTAGTTTGAACAAAGGGAGGTAACTACTTTTTTTATAATATTTATATCTGGAACACAAAGAACACAAAGTTAGTGTGAAATATCTAAATTTCAAGGAGGAATGTCAAACTTTTGCCACGAGACTCACTCATATAGAATTTGGGGTACGAACGGACGAACGGAATATGTAGGGGAATGTCATCAAATTTCCGAAGGGAATTACACATAGTTTTGTGCGGTTATAATACGTTCTTCAATGAAATTACACATATTTGTGTAGGGGTGTCATACGATTAAATTACATAGTGGTATAGGTAGGATCAAATTTTCCGAGAGAATTTCATATACCTGTGTAGAGAAGTATCATATATATCTCGATGGTATTTCATATACCTGTGTAGGGAGTACCATACGTTTCTAACTGGTATTACTCATAGCTGTATAGAGGAGTCTTATTATATCAGTGGAATTACTCGTAACTTTGTAGGGGTATCATACATTACTCAATGGAGTTGCTCATAACTTTCTATGGGAGTCTCATACGTTTCTCAATGAAATTATTAATTGCTGTCTAGAGGAGTGTCGTATGTTTCCCAATGGAATTGCTCATATATAGAGATTTTCAGGCGCTTTTTAAAGGAAATTACAATATAAATAAATGTCACATATTCGATTTGATTTCAATACGACGTTACCCATTCGAATGTTCTTGTAAAGTTTAACGCGAAATATAAAAATGGAACAAAGGAATCAAAACTAAAACACGATCTGATGATCGAATAATCTCATACAACAAAATTTTTATCGACTATTCATAATTTTGTGGTAGTTTTTTATGTCCAATCGATCTACAATTATGTTTAACTTAAAAGTATATAATGATACATGAAAATATTTTCACGAAAACCGTTGTTGTGTAAATGGCCCAATGAGTACAAAAGGACCGAGAAATGATAGAACCATCCAAACACCATTTGAAGCGGATGATAATTACTGAAATCCTGGCGAGGCTGCCACTTTAATTACAGAGAAGGCTAATGGCCGTTATTGACTAGAAATCCAAGCTGAACAGATGTTGCGAAAATACAAAATTATTTCCAACGTATATCTAAAGCAGAGAGTGCTAAATATCTTATGAGATTGTTGTCACTCAAAATCCATGCAACGCCAAGTATTCTACCCGTTACTTCTCACTGTTAATGACTTGTGTGAAAATTCTTAGTTAAAATATATGAACAACTAGAATGTGTAAATAAGTGCACTCGTATTTCAGATTCCTCAGAAATACCCGAGGAAATGTCGTTAAACAAATCTAGATTCACATAGAAATGGGCACACTTGGCAGTTAATCATGTAAATAAGAACTATATATAGAGATTGTAATCTGTTCTTATAAAATAGCGAAAAGATACAAAGTCAGATTACTGACTAGCAATTGAGTTCGAACTTCAACGTGAAACGTATGCCACGTCCAACTACGCTAAAGAGTCATGATTCGGAGAAACCGCTGTTGTATATGTATATATATATATATATATATATATATATATATATATATATATATATATATATATATGTATATATATGTATATATATATATATATATATATATATTAGATACATGTTATTTTCTGTTATAACTAGTCTATGTTCGATATTTTTCCTGATATTTGGTAATTAAAGTTGTTTTAGTTGTATGTGGAAGAAAATTTTAAAATCATCCATCTTGTTTATCAAAATTCAAAATTACCTCATGCAAAAGTATTGAATACACTAATTTATTATCTGGTTGTGTTACTTCTGTTTTGTTTCACTGCTTTCAGTCGTTTTCCCAGATTTTCATACTGATCTACTGTCACTGTACCCCATTCTCTTTTGCATAATTCTTCTAATCGCTTGATATCTTGTTATGAACTTAACAATCAAATTCAATTAAATTCAAGTCAGCAGACTGACTTGGCCAAATAAGTGTACTAATACCATTTTTTTTTCAAACCATTCATTTGGAGGTTTTGTTATATGTTTGGAATCATTGTTGTGTTAAAGCACAAAATTCCGACTATGTCTTAAAAACGTTGCAGATTTTTTAAGGTTCTTCTCTAGAATGATTGATTCTTCCATGAATAATTTGTAACTTGTAACTCACATTGGATTATAAGCATCCCTATATAATAATAAAACCACCCCAAACTTTAGTGTGAGTATGATATTGTGCTTGTTGAAGGCAGTGCCAATTTTTCGCAAACAATTGTCACTGTGTTCTTTCCTAATAGTTAAACTTTTATTTCATCCAAATTGCTTTTTACTTTTCTTTTCATAAACTTTAATCGGTCTTTGAGATGTTTCGTTTTTGGTAAAGGCACTTTTCTTGGTAGTCGAGTAATGAAGGTAATTTTGTAGATTTCTGCTGATTCAACTTGAAGCATTCTTCTTTATTTTTCTCGATCTTTGATTTCTTGAAAAGTTTGCTGTACTGTCGCCATACTTTTTATACTTTCTGGTGATATTTCTTACTTTACTTAACGCTAGAATCATTTCGTTGCCAATTTTTCGGTAACCTTGTCATCCTTTGTGATGTTCAATGATTCTATTTCGAATATCTCTGAAGTATTCTTGAGTTTTAACGATTTTAAATCCTTGAACTGCAGAATACACATCAAATAATCACATGATCAGTAACATTACTTTATAAAAATTGTGTCCTTCTTTCATCGGTCAGAGACAACATTCCAATAGTATCATCGACAATTTGATTATTTAAAGTCTTTTAAAATAGAAAGTTTTGATTTGAAATTTGAAGAAAGTGTCATGTGTTCAATACTTTTGTATAACGTAATTTTGAACTCTGATGAAAAAATAGATTGATCCATGAGTTGCTAATTTTCCTATATTTAGTTTAATTTTATGCAGGGAGACAGAGAGGAAGCACAATTTCTTCGCGAAAATTCAGATACACCCGATTTTTGTTACATTCTAACAATTCATCAATTAATAAATATTCCCAAAATTTAATTTCTTTGAGTATTTTAAAGATGTTTGATAGTGCATAATATGAGCACAGTTTTCATACGTAGATATTCAAAATATTTCAGATTTGCATTAAATTGATAGTAATATTTGATGCTACTAAGACCAAGCTTCTTTCCCTTAACAATTACAAAAAGAAACATTCTAAACCACGAATTGCCATGACCCTGAATGGGTGCTCATCGTTCAAACTCCTCAATTTGACATTCGCAGGCAATATGAATTAAAACAAATAAATTGAGGGCATTCCTAAACCTGCCGCAAAGAAGAAGAGCTTTCTCCATTATGATAGAAAATTCACACCTGATAGTTCTTATACATCTACAAAGCCACCATTCGCCAATGCATGGAATCTGTCAAATCTGGGGCTTTTACCGCTAGTCTCTCACTCTAAGTCATCGTCAAAACAAGTATCGAATCTAATCCTGCACTATTGGCTAAGTTTCAAACTCTGTTCTTTCGACACAATGTTGCATCCCTGTTTCTGTTTTACAAGTACTTTAATAGAATGTACTCTGATGAAATCACAGCATTTCTACCGCCTCAACATATATACTTCCAACCATTCCGACAAGCAGAAATATCTCACCCTTTCACTGTTGAAGTCCCTAGATACCGGAAAGTCTTCTACTCGAATGATTTCTTAGACAATAGGCAGGAGTTTAAATCTAATGTTTACAACTCCCTAAAATATCCTGTTAAACATGATCCCAAATAGTAACCATTTACGATTAAGTGGTATGACCATTGTTTATGGTAAAGAAAAGTAATTAGATGCCAATTACGAAGCATTTCCTGAATATTAATTTCTTCTTAATATTCCTTAATCCTTGATTTTAGACATTTTTTAGAATCATAATCTCGTTATGGATTTTGATTAAAATTCAATTAAGGATTCTAGACATATAGTTTAGTGTTATTATATTTCGATTTTAATATTTGTAAGAGGAACATAAACTTGTTGCAAAACTAGTATGTTCGAGGGAATTAATTTTACATATCCTGGGATGGGTGCTCATCTATTATATATATATATATATAATATATATATATATATATATATATATATATATATATTGTTTTATATGCCACGTAAAAGACTGGTAATTAAACAAATTTTAGATTTGTAATTACTAAACAGTAATTTAAATCAGTTTAATAAATAATGTTCGACAAGGAATAAAAAAAAATATGAACATAATGAAAGTGGATAAAACATACTGAAACCTAATGAAGCATAATGAAACATAATGAAACATAATGAAACATAATGAAGCATAATGAAACCTAATGAAACATAATGAAACATAATGAAAGTGGATAGAGAAGGAAACATAAAGGGATATTTTCCTTTCTATTGCTTTCTTTTTAATCTTTTGTGTTATTCTTTTTTATTTTTATGTTTGTATGTTTATGTTCTTCTTTTTTATTAATGTTCTTTTTTTAAACATTTATGTTTTTATTTTTTATTTTTGCTATCTTTCCAATTATTGATTATCATGTATTTTCTGTCGTTGTCTAAATGGTCTGTGTTAATTATTATTTCCTATCTCTTTATACATTCTATCGATTTATATCGATCGATCATTTCCTTCTCCTTCTTCTCTATTCATCGATTTCCATCTTTTTTATTCTCATATATATATATAGATCGATTGTTATATGTTTTATTCCTGCTTACCAATCGATCCATTAACATGATTTGCTTACGTTACTGTGCAAATTTAATTTGTAGGCAAATTAATTAATACTAAAATTAATAAATACTCGAACATCAAAGAGTATATTCCTTTTTCTTAATATTAACAATCTCAATACGGATATATCTTCACACAGTACAATTGTTAGAGCTTGATAATCGATATGGTCACCACAAATATAAGAATAGCATAATACAATGCAATCACAATTATTCAACCAACTCCAAGAAAACAAAATCACTATATAAAAGAAATAATAAAATATCTTATCTTCTCTATATAAATAAAATGAACTCATTTGTCCCGTGTTAGTTTGACCTTAATAGGATTAAACATCACGACATTACATTCAAATGTAATGTCCCCACACTTCAGCACAGGATCTGAGGTGTGCTCTAGGCCTACTACTTTTACAGTTTCTTAATATTCGTACATTTCTATATTTTTCCAGTGAGAGTTCACTGCCACAATCGAAGTTGTAAAATCTTTTCTCTCTATTCGATTCCTATTCCGCCCGCGACCATTTAACACCGCTGCGGATACGTCCACAGGGGAATATACGAGGAACACCGGTTTGAGTTCTTAGTTGCTTAAAAAATATGGATTTGCATTTTTCCGTCGGGTGAAACGCGACTTTACATTCCAGTTATTCTGTGGGTTACTTGTGCCATTTTATAAATTTCTCTTTTTTCCCCCTTTTTTTTTCCTCACTTTATATTTTTTTTCTCTTTTTGTAGGGGTTGGAGGTTGCGATTCGAAGGATTACTTAAACGAAACGAACTAACATAGGATTCCAGTTTTTACAAGAAACTATAACAGTTATATATATATATATATATATATATATATATATATATATATATATATATATATATATATATATATATATATATATATATATATATATATATATATATATATATATATATATATATACGAAGCAGTAAATTGTCTATGCCAACATAGCGCAGTGGATTATGGCGCTGGACTGAAATACATAGGGTCCAAGGTTCGAATCCTACTAACAGTCAAGCTACGCTGAAGAGGAGTAGGGCTCCGAAACACGCGTGTCAGTAGATTACTGTTTTTAAAAATAATAAATAAATAAATAAATAATACGTCCAAATAGAATTGGGCGACTTTCTAAGAAAAACACCGGTTCTCCGAGGTGAAGACATAAACATTACTATCGTTTAAAAATCAAAACAAAAACCACTTATATATATATATATATATATATATATATATATATATATATATATATATATATATGCATGTGTGTGTGATTTCAGTGTATTTAGTTGGTTTCTTCCAATAATTTCTTTAGATTCGCACCATAAAAGCATTTCGTTGAAGTGTCTTATTTTGGGACTAAGTAGGCTTACTCAGGTTTTTATTATCTCAGCAAAAGAGATTAGGTCAATGAGTGCATGGATTCATTGACTTTCCCGCCATATGCCTTTTTTGTCTATCGACAGAGCGTGTGAACAGGTTCGTAAAAATAACTTTCCTCAAGGTTTTTCTCTTTCTTTTTGCAACTTCTAAGAAGCATCCATCACCACTTACACATACACAGACACACACACATATCTATTTATATATACGAATTCACACGCTCGCGCGCACGCACACACACAAACACACACGCACATATATATATATATATATATATATATATATATAAGATAGATAGATAGATAGATAGATAGATAGATAGATAGATAGACATGGACACATACACATATATTTAGATATTAATAAACTTTTCTTTTTTTTTTAATAATACGCGCGTGTTATGTATACAAATTCCGTACCATGTAAAAGCATAATAATTATGTAAAGGCATAATAATTACTTATAGGATCCTTTCATTTAAAATCTACAAAATAATTATAAGACTCAAACAGGATTCGAGACTGTGCCTTATAATAAGGACTTTAAATCAGCATCATCAACCAATATCCTTAACAACTGAGATTCTTATGCTTAACGAGAGTTGAAATAGTAACTAAATAAAACAGTTCTTAATATTAGAGAAATGTGTGTGTGTGTGTTGTGTGTGTGTGTGTGTGTGAATTTAAATCTTTAAACTTGAAATATGGCCAATGTAGAAAAATAGGTTAGGCCGAAAGATGTTAATGAAAATCATGAGGCATAAACCAAGCAAGATACGGTTAAGTTTATTTTTTTCTTAACCCCATTAAGATTAAGATAGATAATGCATTGTTTGCAGTGGGAGCCACCGGTTTAATATACGAAAAGAAATGCACAGAATTGTCGAAATTATGTATTAAAATAATAATGGATATTAATTAAATGGAGTTAGCTTCTTGGATTTATCTCTCAACTTTTCCAGCAATACATTTAAACCCTACTACAAATTAAACTAAATCCTATATTACGTGCAGGTCGATTCTGAACTCTATACCTAATTCTGTACCTAATATTGCAACATAATCTCTAGAATTTCACTTACTATGCAAATATTTGATCAGAACTGAATACGATGAAAATATTAGCTTTTATATTTACTTAGACAATATCTCTAGCAGAACAATACAAGCTTAAACTGAATATTATAACCTATAATAGAGCAATGAGAAAAAAACACAATCGTAAACTGAACAATGGTACAGAATAATAATAAATAACAGAAACAATGAACAGGGTAGACCGTTGCAACAGTATAAAGTATGAATAACAAACAAAAAATCTGTAAGTCTACAAGAAATAGAAGGCGAAAACGCATTTGCGCAAGTGCGACGTTTAGTAAGAATCCCCAAGCTGACATGCCTAAACAGTTAAGACAGATTCTGTAGCTTATGTAAATCATTATCCACAATTAAGTATATTGGCATATACTTGGCGGGAGTACCTCAGGGGTCTATCCTTGGACCTCTATTATTCCTGATATTCATAAATGACCTCCCTGATGAAATTGTTTCGGAGATGGGTATATTTGCCGATGACACCACTCTCTATAACAGGTATGAGGGGAAAACAAATGAACACATATCCAAGGAAATGGCAGAAACACTAGAGGATGACATCCAATCTGTAGTGGAATGGGGACAAAAATGGATGGTCACATTCAATGCTGCTAAAACTAAGCTTGTCTCCTTTAATAACTACAAGAAACCTTCTCTACCACCAATAGCAATGGCCAAGAACACATTGCCTGAAAGTACTTCGTTTAAACTCCTCGGTCTAACGTTTACAGGGAATATGAACTGGAATAGATACATTGAGAGCATTGCCAAGGCTGCTGCAAGGAAGGTTGGCTCCCTCTACCGTGCTAGAAAACTACTTACGCCTGCCAGTATCCTATACCTCTATAAGGCCACCATTTGCCCATGTATGGAGTACTGTTGTCACATCTGGGCTGGCGCATCTGCTGCTTGTCTCTCGCTCCTGCACAGGGTTCAAAAGAGAGTCGCCAACCTGATAGGTCCTGAACTGTCATCTAGGCTTCAGCCTCTGTCCCATCGACGAGATGTTACATCCCTCTGCCTTTTCTACAAATACTTTAATGGTGAATGCTCTGACGAACTGCAAACACTTGTACCTCCCCGACGTAACTACCCCGACAAACCCGACAAGCTACTAGGTCTCATCCCTTTACAGTAGAGATCCCTAGGTGCAAGAAAGCCTTTTACTCCAATAGTTTCTTCCCCAGAACTGCGGGTCTTTGGAACTCCCTTCCAGGATTCTGCTTTCCCAACTGCACTGATATGCAGAAGTTCAAGTGTAATGTTAACAAACATCTTTCTACTCATCTCCCTTCATAATGACCCCGCTAATTAAGTCCCTGATAGTAGCCTCCTGCTTCAAAGTGGCACTGTGTCTTGTTTGGGGTGAAAATTGAATAAAAATAAATAAATAAATAAATAAAAAATATACTGCTGAATAAAAAAAATGTCTGATTTAATTGTATGCATAAAGAAATTATTCACATACAAATTTAATATTTGCTTTTTCCCCTTATGTTTAAATCTGCTACATTAAGGAACAAATATTAATTTATTATCCGAAATATAATTATATTCTGAAATATTTAAACAATTTGTTGATCCTCAACACCTAAGCAGTTTGAATTTGATAACATCGTCTACCGGAGCCTATACTATTTGATAATAATCTAGATTTTAGGATAGTATAGATTGAATTCGCATGGGATTATTAGACTGAATGATATGCATATAAGTCCCTTTACTGCACATTGTTACATCCGTAATTACTATACTTAATGATAACGTGAAAAAAAGTTGAGATCTTCCCCAGAAGTTTTCGCATTTTATAATTAGTAATTTATACTGATATTTGCACGTTTAAAACCCATAACATATTATAAGTACGTCTCCGCTCAAAATTATTTAATAAGTAGCTAAGTTTAGTTAGTTTATGATTAGTGATAAGCTCTTTGCGGTAAATATACTTTGCTGACGTTGAATTTATCGGACAAAACAGCAACAACAACAACAATAATAATAATAATAATAATAATAATAATAATAATAATAATAATAATAATTTACAGAGAGGAAATAGTGCCAATTATTGTTCTTCTATACGTGCATCTCGAAGGACTTTGAAACCATCTATTTAATATCAAAATGGCTTAACAATCGAACAAACAAACAAAATATTCGTAATAATTATAAAAACGATGATTATGGTTATCATTATGATAATCACTCCAGCTATGGATCAAAGATCAAACCATATTGGAGGAAGCATATCTAAGGATAGTAAGTACCTGATGCCAAACAACAGCAATTTTAAATACCAGGTGAACATCTGGCTGTATTTAAATGCCTTAAAACAGTGCATTAAAACTGCTGCTAATACTGTATCAATGTTGCTTGGAGTAGGAAAACGTAAAAAAGAAGAAAAGGAGCCCTGGTGGTGGAAACGTCTAAACGGGCAAATAAAGCAACTTCGAAAGGACCTCAGTAGAGTACAAGCTGCCCTAGAAGGCAAACTCAACCGTCAGAGCGGATGCGGTAAACTAAATCAAAAATTTAACATACAACAAAAAGGTTTTCAGTGTGTAATTGAAGAACTGAAACAGTGTGTCACAGCTAAAACAGCTAAATTTAAACGCTACAGGGACAGAATTTAGCAATATTGGCAGAATAGACTGTTTGAGAATAATCAAAAACTTCTTGAATCAGGTAGAAGGAATTGAAAGAGGGAGGGACGTTGTACGCAATGCTGATGAATCGCCTGTATTCTGGAAAGGCATCTGGAAAAAGGAAGAAAACATTAAGACGATGCAGAATAGATCAAATACAAAGAAAGATCGGTGTCCTCTAGAATGGAGCAACAAATGAGCATAACAGTCACCGTGGAAATGCTGAAAGAGAAGGCTAAAAACCTTTCAAATTAGAAAGCGCCTGGACCTGACGGAGTCCATGGATACTGGTTTAAAAACCTCCCAGCTCTCCACTCGCTTCTTGCAACAATGCTAAACGACTGTTTCATGACGGGTAACTTTTCCTGATTGGCTGACAGTCCTGATTATTAAGGATAAGATAAACGCGAGTGAAGTGATAAACTTTAGATCAATCAGTTATATGGAAACTCTTTACTAGCATACTGTCTGAAAGTATCTATGATCATTTGGACCAAAACAATTTGCTACATGAAGAACAGAAAGGCTGTCGAAAGATCACGAGGCACCAAGAATTAGCTTTTGATCGATAAAATGATTCTAAGAAATTGCAAAAGAAGATCTACCAACCTTATCATGGGCTGGGTAGACTATAAGAAGGCATTCGACATGGTTCCACATTCATGAATACTCAAGTGTTTGAAAATTAAAAAGTTTTTGGAAAGAATGAGAATCCACTTGGTACCTTAATGAACGCGATCAGATTGTTTCGCAATGACATAAGGATGGAATTTGGCATCTCCAAATGTGCTGTTCTTGTGATGAAACGAGGCAAACTAGTTCACTCAAATGGCCTTGAACTTCCAACAACAGATTTGATAAAGAATGTTGACACCGATAGAGATTACAAGAATTTGGGGATATTGGAAGCGGACAAGATAAAGAACATAGAAATAAAAAATCAGGTTACTGCTGAGTACACCAAACGATTAAGGGTTATTCTTAAATAACATCTCCACAGTCGGAATACAATATATGCCATCAACGCCAGAGCAGTAGCTATCATTCGATATCCTGTTGGCATACTGGAAGGTCGATGAATTGAAATATTTGGACACAAAAACACATGAAAAGTTTACAATTTATGAGACCTTTTCTAAGAAAGGAGATTTAGATCGATTATATCTACCTAGAAAAAAAGGTGGTCAAGGCTTACTTAGTGTTGAAGATGTTGTAAATATAGAAGAAGAAAGCTTAACTAAATATATTTCTGAAAGCCATGAGATTCTTTTACAGAAAGTGAAAAGAGAAAATATTAAGACCTGAGGTGAAGAAGATTCAGCGATTACAAGAGAGAGAGGAAAAACTATTTGGAAAGAAACTACACAGTGCATTCTTTAAGAATATTGAATTTAGAGATAACAACAGCTACAATTGATTGGTCAGGGTAAATCTTAAAAGATCTACTGAGAGCACATTAATGGCAGCCCAGGAACAGGTCACTCGCACTAGGTCCATCAAATACATCATCGACAAAACTGCAGAATCATCGATGTACAGAATGTGTAATGAAAGGAAAAAACATTAGCGCATATTGTATCAGAATACGCTATGCTAATTCAACACAAATAGAAAAAAAGGCAATACGACAAAGTCGCTCAGATCCTACATTGAAATATATGCAAACTATATGCATTAGACCACAATGAGAACTGGTATGAACATAAACCAAAATGGTGCAGGAAAACGACAATGTCAAACTTCTTTGGGATATGCGCATACAGACTGATAAGGTCCTTGAACACTCTAAACCTGATATAATTTTACTAAATAAAGATTAAAGAACTTGCTCAATTATTGACGTAGCCTGCCTTTTCGATACCAGAGTGCGAAAAAAGAACAAGAAAAAAATAATAAATACCAGTATCTAAAATGGGAATTAGTTAGATTCTGGAAATGTAAAGAAGTCAAGGTGATCCCTATTGTGATTGGAAAGCTTGGGACCATAACAAAAAGCCACCACAAATGACTTAATCAGATTGACAAGACAGTTTCTTTTACAATATTACAAAAGGCTTGTCTGTTGGGAATAGCGAAAGTGTTTAGGTATAGCTTGGATGTCTAAAAAAAGTAAATAAATAAAATAATAATTAGAAAGTTTTTTTTTTAATTAACAAAACAAACATCAGGAAGTTAAGAATGTTATGAAACAATAATCATATATCAACACCTGGAACTTTATGAAAATCAAGGTGAATCCCATTGAAAAGCTTGGGAACATAACAAAAAAGTCACCAAAAAGGGTTTAATCAGATTGACAATACAATTTCTTTTACAATTTTGCAAAAGGATTGCCCGTTGGGAACGGCGATCGTGTTAATACAGCTCGAATATCTAAAGTCAAAGGAATTGACCTGATGTTTAAGAAAGAAAATCCAACTAAAAACATCCAAAGGTTGAGACTAATAATAATAATAATAATAATAATAATAATAATAATAATAATAATAATAATAATGCAGTTCAGATATGCAGACAAATTGTACAGGGGCAAACCGGAGAGCATATAGAAAAATGAAAACCACAAAATCCTTTGAGACATTGAGACAGAAAAAAAAGAATAGCAAAGTTCATCCATTGAACAAATATACTTTTTACTGAAAACTTGTTAGGATAGCCAAAAGTAAAGAGTTCATCGTGAGAAAGACTTTGTTTAGTCTCTAAATAGGAGTTGAGAAGAAGTGGCTATTTATGGTAAGCGTGAACATGCACGGGAAAATGTGTAAGCTTAGTAAACTAGTAAGCAGTGTGTATATATAAATGTTTGACCTTATAGAATAAGTGTGAGGGTATACGCGTAAATTTCTGTGCAAATAAATAGTTGGCGCATGTTTGTTGTAGCGTGCGATTGGGACAGTAAATAATTTTTGTTCGGGATGCTTTAATGCGCGTTATGTTTGAAAGAAACTGAAAAAAAATGCGCTAATGTGCTTAGTGTAACATGCGAGGGTGAATATTTGGGCGTTTCTAATCCAAAAAAATGTTTCCGAATTAAGTATTGTCCAATTGAGAGTCAATACGTTTTAACAGTATTCACTGTTGATTCTATACTATGTATTTAGTTTGGAAGGAGCGTATTAATAATTAGTTGTTGTCGATTAAAAATCTATTCTTCGTTTTTATTACTAAATCATTCCCTCGCATTGTATTAAATTTATTGTTTTCAATAAATCGTTTGCTATATGTATTGTGAGCCCAGTAATAAACAACAACAAAAAGGAGTTGCGATGCTATAAAACAGACCCATCAAACCGAAACAAAACAATTACAGAGTGACGACACTGTATTTGGCGTAAAATTTGGCCGTGTGCCAATGTTAGCCGCATTGTGTATTTTTCGCGTGAAAGCCTCTAAAAATAAAACTAACGACCTGGAATTATTCGGAAAAATTTACATGCTCAAGTGATTACATCCAAAACAATTAAAAATGTATATATGTATGTGTGTATATGTCAGGTCATGTCATATGCTACTGGTACCATGTAACCGAGTACAACCTGCCTCATGGTCGGGTCACCGGCGACTAAACTGGTTCCCCCACCAGACTTGTTTGGTGAGGAGAGTGGCTAGTCTCCCTGAAGGATTAAAAACAAGACCTTTCAAAGGGCGAATGAAGCCTTTTTCGGGGTCAATGGCCAACTAACACCGTGTGTGTTTGTGTGTATGTATGTGTGTGTTGGGGTGGAGAGGGCTCCCGTAAGCCGTGGTTAAGGCAACCTTCCTAGGAGAAGCAAATCTCTGATTTAAAAAACCATAAAGCGGGAGACCAGTATCCGCATTAAGCTTGTCTGCAGTTTAACTTGTTGCTTGTTGCTGGATTTCAACATTTTGAACCGAGAGAGAGAGACTAAGCTGTCGTACTCTGTAAGACTCTGTAACATCATCTATGTATAGATACTCCCTCAGACATTTGTCTATTAAAATGGTCCTGTGGCGATGGAAGTCATTTTTGGGGTCATGGACTTTAAGTGTCTGAGGGAGTGGCACTCGTCTGACAAGGCGTTGCAATCATATATATATATATATATATATATATATATATGTTTATATATATATATAGTTTATATATATGTTTATATATATATATATATGTTTATATATATATATATTTATATATATATATATATATATATATATATATATATATATATATAAACTATATTAATACAAAAAATACGACAACGAAAGTCCGTTACGCATGCCAGCGTTCCTGAAGAAAAGTGTTAAATCTTGGCATTCAATACATATCTCGATTCAGAAACAAACCATTGCGTCAGAGGCCAACAGAATACACGCAAGATTTTTCCTCCGATCGGTGGAAAAATTGTTATCTAATGATGATATGAGAAATGAATGAATGGTGTAATCAATTTTTTTTTTTGGGGGGGGGAGGGCAATATAAAGTCAAATACTCTGATTTTATCATTGTTTCTATATATTTTATATTTTTGAAAATGAAAACAAACCATTGTACACGCACATACACGTACACATACACAAACTATATATATATATATATATATGTATTTATATATATATAAATATATATATATGTGTGTGTGTGTGTGTGTGTGTGTGTGTGTGTGTGTGTGTGTGTGTGTGTGTGTGTGTGTGTGTTTGGGGAGGGTGCTTCCGTTTAAAACCTGAAATGAAAATTTCAGACAAAATAAGAGATTGATATATGGAATTGTAAATAAATATGGTAAAAGACAATTAAAAAAGGGCGAACACACATCATTAAAGTAGTACAAGGATATTTTGGTTGATTTATACGCGGCATTGTATCAAATAAGTATGTATCGACCGAAATATCTACTACTTTAGTGATGTGTGTGCGCCCTTTTTTACTTCTCTTTTTCCATATTTATTTACATTTCCTAATATCCAATTTTGTCTGTAATTTTATTTCTGATTATATATATATAAAGGTAAAACCAAACAAAAGTTCGCTGTTGTATTTAACAATGTTTTTATATAAATACTAGACTACCGTTACCCATTGGATCAGATGTTATATTAGCTATGGAATTAATGTATGAGCGTGACACTTGTGACGTGAGGAAAATAGTTTTTGTGTGACATAACAGAAACATTTCTATGAAAGTATATTACAATGAAAAAAGAATATAGATAGATTTCTATTAGTCGTTCTGTTTATAATTGTTTATTTTTGAAAAAAATACTTACAGCTGTTGAATTATAAGTGGTTTGCTATACTTATAGGTAAATGTGCACTGAACCGATACCATAATACTTAAAATTAAATTAAAATTTTGATACATCTTTTTTAAATGAAATTGTTAGTTGAAAGTACAGAATAGTTAAAAAAAAAACACTCTCTCCATGTTAATAATGTTTTTTTAAATAGAAAATAAAATGTAACTTTTTGATTTATTTTAAACAAACATTAATGGCCCATTGGGTCAAATATTTAATTTAGATGTTAATAATAAGGTCAATAACACTAATTAAGGCAATGCGGAAGTGAACGTTGTAAAAGAAGCAGAAAGTATTAACAATTATTTATTTGGCTACTTTAAACGCGAAAAACAAACAATTGGGACGCTGAAAACGTACACAGTAAAACAATACGTTTTATTGTCGCGTTTATCATTTATTTGTAACGCAAATTAAAAAAAAAGCATATTTTCGGAGTTATTTATTTATGTAGGTAGTGTAGAAAAATGTATAAATGTTTTTTAAGAAAGGTGTATTAAAAAATGGAGAATAAATTTTTAAAAAAGAGAAAGGCGGTGGGTAAATCGCCGTTGTAAAATGCTTTTATATAGTTGTTAACGGGTTAAAGTAGATTTACTTGTAAGAAAATTGCGTTAAAATAATTTTAACGTAATACCGAAATAAATGATGTAAAAAAAGCAAAAAGTATTAACAATTGTTTATTTGTATAATTTAAACGCGAAAAAAAATGGGACGCTGAAAACGTACACAGTAAAACAATACGTTTTATTGTTGCGTTGATTATTTATTTGTAACGCAAATTAAAAAAAACATATTTTCGGGGTTATTTATTTATGTTGGTAGTGTAGAAGAAAATGTATGAATGTTTTTAAGAAAGGTGTGTTAAATGGAGAATAATTTTTTTAAAAAAGGATGGCGGTGGAGAAATCGCCGTTGTAAATTGTTCTTATGGTTGTCAACGGGTCAAAGTTGATTTATTTGTAAGAAAATTGCGACAGTATAGTTCTAAACAGAATAGTTGCAAAACATCCTCACCCTTCCCATGTTACATAATAATTTCTAAATAATAACGTTAATATTTCAGTGCGCGGGTCAAATTCTGCAAAAGTAGCGGGTCAAATTCTGCAAAAGTAGCGATTTGTGTTTATTTGTTATCTGTTATAGATTTATGTTTATGTATGTATGCGCAACCGGAAGTCGTAAACCGGATGTGGGGTTACAACACCCGTTACAAGGTTCTTTGAGTTTTATAATTATAACATTATACGTGATATATGACAATAGTGGATGAAGTCATATACAATGACGTCATATAGAATGTCATAGCAGATTGAGGTTATATATGTGTATAAATAAATAATTTCCAAAAATCGGAAACGACTTAAATTTTAAAGACTTGCGTTAAGAATATGGCCCGGAAGAACGTTTCCCTTATAATCACTGTAAATAAATAATAAAATAATTACAAACAAAAACACACTTTAAAAGACAAGTATTAACGTAGGTTTACGCGCGTACTTAATGTCAGTATTGGCCTGTGGCTTTTAGTCGGAAAACTAAGAAAGCTAAAAAAAAAACTTTAGTGTTGAAAAAAAATAAGACGTACATTATTTACTTCACAACTGATATATAGAAATCCATCGGGACAGACGAAAGCTAATGTAAGTAAGTAGATCGAGCCATCCGGTATTTAATATGCGTATATTATTTCGAAACACATGAACGATATCAAAATAAAATAGAGATTGAATTCAGGAAAAGAAATTCCGCGCTCGTAATTTTTCGTAAACTTATTTCTGCTGCGCAGGTCGTGTAGAATCGTTGGGTCGTATGTCACCCTAACCCTAACCCTAACCCTAACCCGCATCGCCGCACATCATAACACATGCTTTAACTGTACCCACCAGGCGCACACGCGCTCAATGAATACGTTTCTCTTATATATCTCATAACAGTCCCATAAGTTTTTTTATGCTAGTAAAAAATGGGTTAACATTTAACCTGAAAGCTGTGCACTTAGGGTTGTGGCTCGTGCGTTGATGCGCAGCAAAAGCTTCTCCATAGAGTTACTCAAATTGCACATAAACTTATATATATATATATATATATATATATATATATAGTCAGCAAGTCATTATATAAGCATGTCTGATTGAACACGAGTGAGTTCTTTTTTCCGATTTTATTTCATGACTTTTCGATTCGCCGCGTGGTCTTTTTTATTTCGGCTGGCATGTAGTTGTTGTTCGCCCATATTCTCCTCAAGCACTTGCCATCAGTGCATCCGATCGTCGTCATGAGTGGTTGTTGTTGTTGTTGTTGTTGTCATTCTTTTCTTTATTGAGGGTTAGTGCATTTATAGTTAGTAACTGTTTGTATGACAACAACAACCACTCCAGACGACGATCGAATGTACCGATACAAGGCGCTTGTGGATAATATTGCCGAACAACAACTACTGGCCGCCATAATATACAACATGCCAGCCGAAATTAAAAAAAAGACCGCTCGGCGAATCGAAAAGTTATCCAAAAAAATCGGAAAAAAAGAAGAACTCAGTCGTGTCCAATCAGACATGATTATATATATATGTATGTATATATATATATATATATATATATATATATATATATATATATATATATATATATATAGTCTTGGAAGTTTTTAACATTTAAAATTATATTACAAAGACTTACTTAATTTTTATATTTTTTATCATTCGTTGGAAAACTATTTGGTCATTAAATCATTTAATCACCTGCAATCACTGCATCAACTTGCTATCTGGAATTCACAATAGTCCTAATGTTAATTTAAAGGATCATCAGTTGTTTACCATGAAACACTGTTTCGGGATTTAAAAACAAAACAGTATATTAAATCATGGGTTCTTAGCACTGTTGATCAAACACCACCTCCATTAATCACAAGAACAAAAACTGTTCCAGATATTAGATCAAGTTGCTCATGATTAATGTCGCTAACCTATTTATATTATAAAAGAATGTCTTACCTGTGAGATTCGTCTATTTGCAAATTCGAAATGGATATTTTTTTTAATTTACCAGTGTTGTATTTATAAGATTAGGATTAATCCATTTTACTACTTATCACCCCCTACTGTGATTAGTACTTTATACTTTATATACTTACATTCTTATTTATTTATTAAAAATATATAAAAGTTAATATATATATATGCATATATATATATAAGTTAATATATATATGTATATATATGTATATATATATGTATATATATATGTATATGTATATTTATATATGTATGCATATATATATATATACAAAGATATACGTATACATATATATACATATACATATATATGTATATATATACATATATATATATATATATATATATATTAATCATCCTTATTACTAAGCTAGAATCTTGGGTATAAAATCTATTAATTTTAAGGTAACGCGAGATATTCTCAAAACAACTACATAATGGTTCCATAAAACATAAAAACAGGACAGGTCCTATCTTTATGCGGCATACAAACTATTTGAAAGGGGAAAGAGTTTCTTTTATCAAATATTTTATAAAGAGTAATTCCATCCCCAATTTTTATATCTAAATCCAGAAATATAGCTTGTTTTCCTCTATGTTCACAATTTAATTCTAATTCCTTTGGATATATAAGTTGTTTAGTTTTTCAAATTCATCATTATCGTTTATACATATAAGGCATTCAATAAATCTCCTACAATCATGAAAATTATATGTTTTAGATATATAATTTTTTATTTGTGTTGACATATATATATATATATATATATATATATATATATATATATATATATATATATACAGGGTGACCCCCAAAAAGTTGGCCCCGTGTACACTTTATGTGATATCTCCATTATTTATTCACCGATTGCCCTTATTTTACAGGACATAGCAGAATCAACGATCGTGAGTACAGCAAGAACCCAGTGGGAGCTGGAACAAAGAATACACTGTGTTAAATTTTACTACAAGACAGGCTCGTTTAAGAAAACCCAGGACAGTTTCACACGTCAGTTCGAATGTGAAAAAGCTCCATCCAAAAGCAGAATTCAGAACTGGGTGGACCACTTCGAGAAGTATGGGATTGTGGAGAACCTCAACACTGCCAGAAAGAACCATCCAAGCCACTCGGGACGTCCCAAGAAGCGAACAGCCGAGCTGGTTGAAAGAGTGAAAGAGTCTCTCCAGCAGAGTCCGAAACGCTCTGTGCATAAGCGAAGTCAGTCCCTCGGTATGTCCCGTGAGACTTGCAGGAGAATGCTGGTGAACGATATCAGGGCTTACCTATACATAATACAGACGCTGCAGACCCTTACAGCCTCAGATAAGAAGCAGAGGAGGGCTATGGCAGTCAAGAAGATGGAGGAGACACCAAGTTTCTTTAACCTCTTTTGGACCTCAGATGAAGTTCACTTCCATCTTGATGGAAAGGCGAACTCCAAGACAAATGTCCTCTGGGGGTCCTCCAGATCCAATGAAGTAGCCACCAAGCCCCTGCACTCTCCTAAGTGCACGGTGTGGGCTGCAATCTTGGCCAGTGGCATCATCGGACCAATCTTCATCGAAGAGTCTGGCGCAGCAGTGACAGTCACCAAGGAGCGGTATGTAGAGATCCTCAAAACCTTTAAGAGTGAGCTCCAGAACATCTACCCGTCGCTCATGATCAAGTTCTGGTTCCAGCATAACGGAGCAAGTTCTCACACCTCAAACCTGTCATAGCCCGGACCAAAGCCCCCCCCCCCGATTTTTTTCTTTGGGGCTATCTTAAGGACAGGGTCTACGCAGGGAAACCCAAAACCATCACAGAACTCAAGGAAGCCATCAGAGAGGAGATGAGAGCCATTACCAATTCGGTCTGTAAGAACGTCATGGACAACTTCGTGCTGCGCCTCAAGAAATGCACGGAGTTAAATGGATGCCATCTAGAACATATGCTGTAGAACGCAGAAAAAAAGGCCAAAGACTCTAGTGTGTTGATGTGATGTTTTGAATATAATAAACTAATTATGACCAAAGTTTCATTTCATTCGTACAAAACACTAAGAAACGGGTTTTTTTTGGGGGGGGCACCCTGTATACTCGAGTCTATGTAAATACAGATTTGCCAAAAATGGTGCAGGATCTAATCCCATCCAGATACCTATAGTTTGAAGTAATATTTCCTATTTGAAAATAACTTTATTTAATAAGATGACTTATAAGTTATTTTTAAAATAACTTTGGAAACACTAGTTTTGTTGTTTTTATTTTTACACCAGAAAGTTTTAGAGTTTGAAAAGTCTATATATTTGCCGTTACCATCTTCAAATCTATTTATTTGATTTATTAATTTAAACACTTTAGATATAGCTTTACTTAAAGGTTTGGTAATGCACGTCTTTAAAGCTACAATAAACCTCGCGCTAAGTGGATTTTTATGCATTTTAGGTATCCAGTACATACATGGAAGGTTTTTTCTTCTAACTTTAATCCTACTTTTTCACTAATAATACTATTATTCAGAATAATGCTATCTAAATTAATATTACTTACTTTATAGGTATCTGAAAGTTTACCTATAATTCCTTCTTCTAACAATAAATGTTGTATATAATATTTTTCCACATATAAAAGCTATATTATTTGCCGATTTATCAATGGGAACTATTACAGACTTATATTCTTGTCTAGGGCAACGAACGCCGTTTTCCCCACTCCCGACACACCCCACCCCTAAAACTGGGCACTTGAGAGTGCTTGAGTATCATATATGCCTGAGCAATTAGATTGGGTTGACCTTCCTCTGATGGGTTGAGGGTACCGGATTGACAGTTCCTGGCTGCTGTTTCCGACTGGTAGTACAGGACCCTAACTCTTTGGTAGCGCTTAGAGCGGTTGCTCCATCAACAGTTGTAAAATATCGGGATGTCTGTAGTGCCATGTCGCGCATGGAAAGGAACCCTGCACTCATCCCCGGTGGGCTTTCCTGGGGCCATAATCCTAATTGAAGAAAGGTCAGCTGATGGTCTACTTGTGATGCATGCCTGATGCTCTGCATAACCTTTTGTTCAGCCCCCCCCCTTACCTAAACTGAAACTCTTTTAAAAATGTGACGACATTACAATCTAAAAATAAGCTTAAACCAGGCTTAGGGTCAAACAAAACCAACTTGCCTCCTCCCTTGAGGCTTGCATTCACAAATATCCGTGGGCTTAGAACTAATTTAGCTGATGTTGAAGCATTTCTCCTAACAAATACCCCGGATATCTTAGCATTAAGTGAGACAAACCTACAGTCCTCCATCCCCTCTAACTACTTTAACATGCTTGGATATCTCCCACTCTGCCGTAAGGACTCTGACAGACACATGCACGGACTTGGAGTTTACATTCATAATACCCTTCCCTTGGCTAGAGAAACAAACCTAGAATCGGATGATCAAGCCTTTATGTGCTTTAAACTAAACTTGCAACACAACATTAGCTACTTTTACTTTCTCTACCGCTCTCCCTCGACCCAGGACTGCACCATAATAAACAAAGTTTCTGACAGCATAGACACAGCACTCTCCCTCGACACTAGCGCGCAAGTACATATATTTGGTGACTTTAATGTCCACCACAAAAACTGGCTTGGATTCTCTACTTACACAGATGCAGCGGGCAGACAACTCATAGCTTCTCTATATCTCACTCCCTATTGCAAATTGTTACGTTTCCAACCCGTTTCACTGACCAGGAAAAACAACATGCATCACTTCTAAATCAAATCTGTTTTTGACCACAGTTCCCGATGATTGTATAACGAATGCCGACAGCCACCTCGGAAACGCTGATCATGCAGTGATAATGGTTGAAATCGGCCTAAACTCTAGAGCCAAAACTGAAGAGTCAGTGCTCAAAACAACGAGATATTATAAAAAGGCTGACTGAGAAGCCATCAGAGATCTTATCAGAGATGCCCCAGGGGGGAAATATTTTTTCTCTTCCTGCTGAACAGTGCGCAAACGAGACCACTGAATATATATATATATTGCATATTAATTGAAAATAACAATTACGTATATATATATATATATATATATATATATATATATATATATATATATATATATATATATATACGTAATTGTTATTTTCAATTAATATGCAACGCTTCAAATGCAAGTTACAATTTTCATTCATTCAATTTGTTGCGCAGCTAACGCGATACTCTGCTGATGACTGTTTTTTACTTCTTTTTGGTCCCCCGACAAAAGGAGGGTGGACCTGTAAATTCGCCCTTGTCCGTTCTTCCGTTCGTCCGTTCGCACTTTTTTCATTAACTATGCCTTGGATTTTTTAAAAATTGTACACAAACATTAAATATGATATGAGTAAAAAAGGAACAGAACGGATTTTCTGGGAAAATTCAGGTTGCCCCCACCCCTAATAGGCGTGCCTTTCGGATTAAACTGGCTAAAATTGACATTTTTATGTTTATTAAAAAAAAAACTGATGTCTTGGATTTTTATAAAAGTTTCTGAAAAGTTGTAACTAACTGATTTCTATACAATTTTGTGTGTCTATACTTCGCGTTAACTCTTAGGTGTGCCCGAAGGGTCTCTTTTAGGGCTAATAAAAACAGTCCATTTTTGGGACTATTTTACCATATTTGTCCCAAATTTTCTGCATATGTCTATTTATCAGTTTTGCATGGTGCTGAACTCAAATTTAAATATGTTAAAGCCTTGGGGACTTTGGGGCTAAATGGGGAGTGTAAATGATGAACCTCGTCATTTTTTATGCCTCGTTTACTGTGCACTCACGGGGGACCATACATGCTTCGCTTGTTTTTTGTTTTTTTTTAATCAAACCGTTATCATGACCCACGGACTAACATTACACCATACGGACCAGAAATAGGAGACAAAACTCTTTATTAACAAGGATGCATAGCATCGAAATATATCTGATTTGATTTAAGCAAAGAAATTTGTTTGTATTAAAAACGTACGTTGCTTTTGCCTTTAAACGTATCCGTTCGTATACGTTATTTTTAATTAACATGCAACGCTTCAAATGCAGGTTATAATTTTCATTAATATATATATTCGGCTGTGGAAATAATTATATATATATATATATATATATATATATATATATATATATATATATATATATATATATATAATTATTTCCACAGCCCAAGACTCGAGTTTCGCCCTTATTTGGGCTTATCCGTTAGGCACATCCGGATTCGGGATTTGAAACTCGAGCCTCTGGCATGCTAGGCGAGCACTTTATCAACTGAGAAAACACGCCACACACACAAAAATGCCTATTAACTTACACAGATCAAGCAACCCTCGGCAAAGAGCCGACAGTGGAAAGAACCTACCTCATATCGAACAAGGGACGAGGTATTAAACTAGCTTGAACCTAAGCCGACGTCTCACCACTAGGTGAGATCAGATGTGTCCAACTGATGATTCCAAATGAGGGCGTAACTCGAGTCTTGGACTTCTGGTTTGTTGGCCTTCTTCGCTCTTGTGGGCTGCGACGTTGATTCGGCTGTAGAAATAATTATATATTCTCTGACTCTTTCAGAACATTATATATATATATATATATATATATATATATATATATATATATATATATATATATATATATATATATATATATATATATATATATAACAGTTATATCCAAGCGTTTGTTTCGTCTTGTAACAATTCATCAGAGGATTTAATCTCAGCATTAGATGTGAAAAAAACCCTGGGCATTACACGCGAAACAAGTTTTTTATTGAGACAGAGTTGTCTCCCTTCACGTGACCTAATAATTATAATTTAATAATTAAATATCCACCGATAAATTTATCTTATAAAGACTCATCAGTGTAGCTATATAAAACTGACTCGATGGTCGTATGATTCGAACATTACGTCTGATAACTCGATATTTATATGCATGTGTTAATCGATTCAGTTGTGTGAATAAGAATTATAAATACTGCATTTTATGTAGAATAAATTATTCTTCAGGAGATTCAATTTAAGCTTTTGACAGGCGATAAAAAAACATTCGTGTTGCAGCCTAAAATCGAAACTGAGTTCCTTGCTTTTAAAAAGATATATATATATATATATATATATAATATTTATTATTGGCGCAAGTAAAAACCTTGGTATTGCCGTAACATAAAAGGGAAAAGCAATATAAAAATAAAGACAAAATATATTCATTCAAAATCGTTTTATTGATGACATTTAGACAACGAAAGATGTTTTTACTTTTTTAGTAAGAAGCATGATTAAGATATTGTTGAAATATAGTTTGTTTTTACTTGTTTTCTGTACCAATTCTTATGTCCGAATTCTCGGAGCAAAAGTCTTAAGACTGTTACTTCCAATGATGCAGATATGTTCTCCTTGCTTGGTCAGAGTGGCAGTCGCTTAAATTTCAGGATCGGTTCTGTACAAATCATCCTTTTACAGCTAAAATAATTGCAAGAAAATCTACATTATTTAAGAGATGCTGAAACACGAGTTCGAATCACACACACACACACACACACACACACACACACATATATATATATACATATGTATATATATGTATACATATAATAAATGACAAAAAACTGTATTAAAAAATTCATGATCTTGACCATCTTATAATTTATTCCTTTAATGCAGTTGACTTTTACAATTCTTGATAGTATCTGTTTCGTAGCGCAAAATCAATCACTATATTATTATATCAATCAGTGAACCTATTATCCCCTTAACTCATCAGAAGAAATATCAATAATAAATCCGTCAAAAGGAATTGAAGTGTGATTTGACATGATTGAAATCCCAAAATTGGAAGGGAAGCTGCATATACCTTTAATATATATATATATATATATATATATATATATATATATATATATATATATATATATATATATTTATATATATATATATATATATATATATATATTATAAAATAGCTATTCACGAACACGTGTTTCGCCGAACATAGCGCTCATCCATACTAGGGTTTGAACCCCTAACCATAAAGACTATAATCGTGTGTGTATACCGTTCTACTACGGAGCCCTGGTTGAAATGCAAAGCTCTTTGTAAATAAACAAATAGGATACTTTTACGTTTGTGACCTTCAATGTTTTTTTATTATCCAGCTGTTACGACACCCGTTACGTTGTCTACGATTCATTATATAATATATATGTCACTCCTCACATGTCGTAATTGTATTAGTGAAACGAAAATCATTCTCAACTAGCACTGAGGTAAAATTCTGTTTCGTATATAGAATTGAATTTGTTTAAAAAGTATTGCAAACAAAATAAAGAAATAATATATATATATGTGTGTGTGTGTGTGTGTGTGTGTGTGTGTGTGTGTGTGTGTGTGTGTGTGTGTGTGTGTATGAAATGGTGCTACTATAATATGTTAAGTTTGGAATGACAGTACGAGGAACCCATATGAGTCTCTTAAATCGTCATAAGATATTACTCACTACAACGTCATGCATCTTTATTACCGAATTTGCGGTTGGAGTTCGTTCTATGTGCATCTGGCTTTTGTGATAATTGCTCTCAGTCATGCGGCCAAGCACCTCTCCATTTCATTCCAGCGTAAGATAATCTGTTTGGATTTCTCGGTGAGCTACACTCGCGTTCCGCTTTATCCTGAAACAAGACGACAATAAATACGGCTTCTATACTTCCAGTTTTGCAAATCATTGTTTCCTTTCTAGCAACTAAATTGCACATTGTACGGTGGTTAATATTTATTGTTGTAAATATTTTATTGTTTATTTTATGTCTCTATTTTTTCACTAAGTGTACTGACTCGGAGTTACCTCGGATCCATTACGTTAAAATTTGTTTTATAAATATTTCTGTTATAAAGTCACGCTGTTTTTTTATGGATTCAGTAAATAAAAACCGATAATTAATGTCAAGATTACAAGAGTTACTTGTCTAAACTTTTCTTGATAGATGATTATATAATGTATCCATATTAGCAAATTGGCGAATCAGATTAAGTATTTATATATATATATATTGTAGCAAAGTAGAAAAACAACAAATTAAGTTAGAAAGAAAGTTTGATGTATCAATTTAAATGCTATTTAGGTTCAACTTTTGTATATAAGATTTCAATTAAAATTATTTGTCTTTTTTACGCTTATCCACTATAAATAAGACAGATTGTCTCTTAGATGTAACGGGCTACTGTGATTTGGAGCGAGATTTATATGGGCATCCAAAATGGAGAATTGGTCAGCAAAACTTTTAATCATATTAAAAATGTATGCTAGGATCTAGTAAACAGGGAACAGGGTGGGAATTCCACAGGCAAGTGGTTCAAGGAAATAAGGGTCGAAAGTCTTCCTACATCTGGGGACATCTATAATAAAGAGGTGTGATTTTGCTGGTAGTTAAGTTATTGAAGATATTCATGTAGAGGTGTACAAGTGCAATAAAGATTGGAAGTAATTCTACATCACAGGGATGCACTATTTGTGCGAGGGAATAAAAGCTGCAACTTAGTACTTAGTTAGGGAACTATAAGGTTGGACACTTTTGTATCCTCTCCAACAGAGAAGAGGGGGGTAGTGCATCATCTTATATTTGGCAACAGTGCTCACCTCATGGAAGAATGGTAATTTTATAGAGATATAGAATACAGGCGTGAGTACAAAATTTACCGCCTCATTTTATAGAAGAGTTTAATGTATTTTCTATGTAATTATTCCAATCCATGTTGGTGACGTTGGAACGTTCGTCTTATTTTTATTTTAGTAGTAACTATCCAGTTATGTCCTCATTCTACTACAAACTAGGGGTAATTTTCTAGGGATTTAGCCATTACCTTGAATATGTGTACGTTCGATTTACCCGCATGTAGTGCCATAATCTAATATATTCATCTAGTATGGAATTGGACCATGAAATTCGTGTATAAAGCTTAGGAATAATGAAGGTTTACCTACGAACCCCTGAGGCACACTTGTTCTTTAGATGTACGGCCATCAAAAACGGTCTGAATCTTTGTTTTACCTAAGAAGCATCTGACTGATTAAATCTGATTAAATATTTGTCCAACAATATCGTACAGGTTAATTTTCATTCGAAGACCATGCCAGACTTTGCCGAAGGCTTTTATGTGTAAAGTACTACTGTCCTAGCTTTTGCCTTAATCACTAAATTATTTTTATATCTGCAGTAGAACGTAGTTATCTTGAAAGCCCTACTGCCTGTCACAAAAAAAGTTTAGTATTTTCGAAATGATGGATTTTCTCTAGATTGTTTAAGAATATAATTTTTGTGAAGAGTAAGAAGAGAGTCATAGGAAGATAGTTTAGCAGATCAGCTATTTATCATGGTTCTTGAAATCTGATATTACACAGGTAATTTTGCAACTATTAGGGAAGAAAAACAGAAGTTTAGCATTTTCAAAGTATTGAACTATCTCTAGATTAATAATTCCAAGATTTTTGCGAAAAGTTGGGGGAAACTCATGAAGCAATAATTTTGCGAGTCAGTTCTTGAAACCTGGCACTACAAGGACAATTTCGCAGGTATGAGGGAAGCAAGACCCAAGAAGACATTTGTTATAGCGCCTGAAGGGGACAGGAAACCGATTTGTATTGCATTTCTTCATTACCTGATGTAGTACTCAGCAAATGCTCCGCGGGGCTGGCTCTTGTCCTGTACAGGCTTTATAACAAATACCTTCTTGAATATTGCTTCCCTGATAATTGATAAGGGATAAGATCTGGTTCATATGCTTTTTCCCATTATTTTATGATATTCAGAACATTGGAAAATGTGAGGATCAGATCCCCTAGAATGTTTTTTCTCGTAGTGGCGAATTAAGGAGGTAGCTGTTTATTGAGTCTAAGGTGAATTAAAAGCAAACCGCTGGGCAAGTAGTGCAACTTTATTAATTGCTGTGGTTAATTGACGCAAAATCCCGAGGATCCGAGTCAAATTCTGCAAGAGTACCAAAAATATATACGGGGTGTTCATTGTACAAGTCAGCTAGAAAAAAGATGCTTCTTCATTATTGTAGCGAAATGCGACAGCCGAAAAGTTGATTTTTAATTTAAAAAACAAAAAAAAAACATAACTTTCTTTTTATCAATTTCAACAATAAGCAATCTACTAAATTGTTACGTCACAATTATTTAAGTCTTCCGTGATTTTATATGTTTTGTTACGTCACATGTGATGTTAACAAAAGGGAAATAGATAAAACGTCTCATTTCTTTGAAAACTATTTTCTTTAATAATTAAGTTCTACCTTATCGTCTTTCGTAAGTTTTGGATATTTTCATTACTGCGAGATGGCAATTGAGTAGATACGACAGTTTCGCTTGAAAATCAATATTGCGATTTCCGAATTTCCCTACAATAACGAAGAAGCACCAAAATGTTTACGAATATTCTTATTAATTATATTTGAAAACAATATTTTTTCTCAAAAAATGTGCGAAAATAAGGATATTTATTTGAATAAAAAAACACAACTTATCCTACAAAATTTTTACATTCTTTTCTTCTTTCTTCCTTACAGTTTTTCTATTGATTTATTTGTGATAAAACACTATGCTTTCATACAAAAAATCGGCTAAATTTTTTAATTCACGAGATTTTCCAGTGCGTGCTCACACACATATCTATAGTAAAATTAAACCTTCATGTTTTCCTCTCTGTCAACCTCGGGAAGAACAGGCAGTGAACGTGCATTGAATGGTTTTAACGGATATACCGTTTAAACTTAAGATATTGCACTTCACAATTCGCTTGGCGTTTGCAATAATCATTAACAAGGCTCATGGACAATTTTTTTTACATTTGTGTGACTTACATCTATACCTGATTGCTTCTCACATATACAAGTGTGTGTTGTGTGTTTTACAGTCGGAGAATCAGACAATCTCTACATTTGCACAGAAAAAGGAACACCTCAAAATATTGTGTATCCATAAATATTGAGAACATAAACATAAAAAACATTTTGTCTTTTTTGTTTTTGTGTTCCATTTAAACAAACTGTGCCACAGCAACACGTGGTTTGGTACAGCTAGCATATATATATATATATATCAAACGCTAGTGTCTGTAGTTATTTATAATTATTATAGTAAATAATTATATCAACCCCTTTAAGAAACACGTTTCTTATCGTTGAGCACTTTCAGTTGAAATAAATTCGGTCAATTTATAATGATTAGATCACACTGACAGACGTTAAAAACATTTACAAATAAATGTTTAAATTTCAACAGCATTTTTTGTGGTTAACGGTGACCGAATGGATTTGGTCCTTGCTAATGGAGTCAGAGATAGCTTCATTGCCGGGTTCGAATTTCTCAGTCGGTCTTAATCATAACACCCTGCACTGATGATTCCCGAAAGAAGTAATTAGTGTCTGTAGTTATTTTGATTATTATATAACTATTATATAATAATAATAATAATTATTATTATTATTATTATTATTATTATTATTATTATTATTATTATTATTATAAGACTAGTGTCTATATGTATTTATCATTATTATAGCAAATAATTATATATATATATTAAATAAAATATATATATATATATATATATATATATATATATATATATATATATATATATAAAGATTTGTAAAAAAGGTTTTTGGCATTGGTCATTAAAAAATTATTTCGCCACCTAGAATAATTTACCTCGTCTAATTTTACTCACGTAAATTATTTTGTTAATAGAACATTTTTTTTAATCTGTTCTTGTACTTTACAACGTTGTTGCGATTTTATTTCGAAAAATGATTGCTTAATAGTAAATAAAAAATAGATGAATAGCAAATAAAAAATAATGTGCAAATTACGTAGTCCCAAGAGACACGCAGAATGTGATCACACAATTTTATTAATATCGAGACGTCACGTGCTTAATGTTTGTGGGTTTTTTTTGGGGGGGGGGTTGAGTGCAGCTATGAATAATTTAATACATTTGAAAATAGCTTGTTTGTTTTTTCAAATTGCATCTATCGTTCTATAGTTTGCATCTGGACAAATGCGTGGGGCGTAGATTTTCGGTCGGGGTGTGTGAACGACTTCTGAACACCTGGTGGTCTCTTAAAATTGTAAGTTCATCATTGCTTTCCGCTGACGCATCATCAGCAACGCTAATTTGTTATTTGACCCTCGGAAATCAGTCGGAAATCCTGGATTGCTGACTCACATGACCTCAATTAAGCAAAAACGCATTAAAGACATGTTTACTTATTAGAGAATGAAGAAAGGAAGAAATTCGTCTGACATTAACTTCATTCTTGGGGTCCTTTTTTTGCTGCCAATAAATACTTTAAAAAATTTTTTTAATAAAGTTCGTGTTGTTGTTGTTTTTGTGATGGTGGTTTAATTTTGTCGATCAACGAAATAAAAAAAATGGCTAACAGACTTACTGGTATTTGTTTTAAACACTACAAGTGTCTAATAAAAATATAGCACTGAGTGCGTGCGTGTGATAGAGAAAAAGAAAGAGAGAGTTAGGGTGTAAGAGTGTTGGGCTTACAACCCCTGAAGTCCCGGTTTCGAATCTCGCCAAAACTAATAAGCCATAGACGGTAAAACACGTATCATTGGATTATCTTATATATAAACATATCTGGTGGCGCCTGGGATTATAAATTAGATGGAATCAGGGAAAATAAAAAAAAAAGAATTAAACAATCTGGTTAATATTATATTTGAGGTGTCAAAGTCTATACAAAGGTAAAGTCCGAACTCACAATGTATTAGTATAGCATTCTACTCTGTTGATCCACGGGAGCCAGTATAAAATGATGATTCTACTAGATACGGAAAATAAACTATTTTTTCATTTCTTTCTTTTTCTCTCCCTCCCCTTTCTCTCTCGTGAGTCAGCTACTCATCAACAAGAAAGGGGTAGCGAGTAAATATGTCCATGAGTGAAAGTGTAGACGCTTTTCCCTCGGTGACTACTCAAAAAATAAATCAGTTGAAAACGACTGAAACTAATACAGACATCAAGCACTGTATGTCAATTCGAAATAGTCAGTTTAAAAGTCGATAGTCATTTCCTATCACTATTATAAAGTACTAGCAGGACCCGTGGAAATTCCACAAAATGAAAAATATATTTAATCTATCTATACTCCTATCAATTTGTGTGTGTATTGATATTCATATTAAAACCCTTTCTTCTATTTATTTAAAAAGATAATGCAACTTTGTTATATATGGGTCGTGGAATTGCATTCATCTGCAAATGATCTATCTAATTTGCATATTCTTTTAAACATTCATTTTAATTAATTCCCTATAAGTTTTTTTCGGTTTTCTTATGGGATGATCACCTTTAGCTAACTATTACGTCTAATTATATTCATGCAGATATTTTAAATGATTTATACTTGCGTACTATTTGCGTAAAAAGGTTATAGTAAACACAAACCTCTTTCTATAATTGCCTACCAACATCCTCTGTCAGTTTTTGGTGTACAGGCATGAAACTTAATACATAGGATATTAAACCCATGTGAAACTTTATATTTGGGTTTTAGCCGGGTAAAATCGGTGCAGAAGTTATAATTAAAAAAATTGAATTTGCCAGGTGAAGGGCGAACGACAGCATTACGAATATGCATGCGTAACGTAATAGCTATTTGTTCAGGGCAATTCCTACGGCAATTCCTCTTGACATTGAAGTCCTTCGATAAGGTAAGGCATAAAGGCCTACTTCACAAGATTTCCAGCTACGGTACAGCTGGAAATGTCTTCTTAATTATTAAATCATTTCTCTCTGATAGGCTCATAAGAGTAGCGTTTGATGGGCAGAAATCAGAAGCGCATAGCATTAATGCTGGAGTCCCTCAAGGTTCCATCCTGGGCCAAAATCTCTTTCTGATTTACATCAATGATTTCCCAAAACACATACATACACTGCGTGTCAAAATATTAACGAGATAAGATTTTTTACCAGTTTCAGAAACTTACCGTAGTAAGTTCCATATAAAAAAAATACCTTCGGAAACGTTGGCAATGCTGAGCTGAGCTGCGCGTACTGTGAAATTTTCGTACTGTTTCGGGAAATGTAAAAAACTTGCCATCGTAATTGCTGAATTCACGGTATTTGAGGTGTCAAATTATTAACAAGGCAGTTTGTTTTATCAATAAAATGGGTCGTAGAGGTGGTTTGAGTAGTTCTGAAAAGAGTACTATTACAGAACAGCTAATAAAAGGTAAAACTACCCTCGAAATATCGAAAATGATAGGAAGGTACCATCAAACTGTGAAGAACTTTGTCAGGGACCCTACAAAGGTACGTAAGAAAGCTGATTAAGGTAAATCTAGAGCTGAACCGCACTCTAAAACCCAGGAACGAAATCCATGGAGCTATGTCAGTTCCTTCACCAGCATCATAATGTCAGTTCCTTCTCCTGCATCATAACGTCAGTTCCTTCACCTGCATCATAATGTCAGTTCCTTCACCTGCATCATAATGTAAGTTCCTTCACCTGCATCATAATGTCAGTTCCTTCACCTGCATCATAATGTCAGTTCCTTCACCTGCATTATAATGTCAGTTCCTTCACCTGCATCATAATGTCAGTCATGTGGCACAGTGTACTTGTCCCTATTGACTTTTACAACAAAGCTAGTGATGTGACTTTTTATGCGGAAGTTGCAAACATGGAAAGCGTGCTTGCACAACGAGACAGTTGGAAAAGAGTATTGAATGAAGCTAGAGTTAGAGAAAATTTGGTGAGGATACACCTGATGATAATTTGAATGAAGTGAACGAAGAATCCCAGTTTCGAACGCACTTATTTTATGTAGTATTGGATAATGCTATTAGAGGGCTGGCGGTTCGTTTCAGTGAAACAATACAGATTTCTGATTCCTTCAGCTTTCTCTGAAACTTCCGAATAATATTAAAAGAGGAATTTAAGTGCAAATTGGCTAATGTATCAGATATTGAAACTAGCCAATGCGTTGACAAAGTACAACTTAAACAGTATTATATTGAAACTAGTCAATGCGTTGAAAAGTACAACTTAAACAGTATTATATTGAAGCTAGTCAATGCGTTGACAAAGTACAACTTAAACAGTATTTTATTGAAACTAGTCAATGCGTTGACAAAGTACAACTTAAACAGTATTATATTGAAACTATCCAATGCGTTGAAAAGTACAACTTAAACAGTATTATATTGAAACTAGTCAATGCGTTGACAGAGTACAACTTAAACAGTATTATATTGAAACTAGTCAATGCGTTGACAAAGTACAATTAAACAGTATTTTATTGAAACTAGTCAATGCGTTGACAAAGTACAACTTAAACAGTATTATATTGAAACTAGTCAATGCGTTGACAGAGTACAACTTAAACAGTATTATATTGAAACTAGTCAATGCGTTGACAAAGTACAATTAAACAGTATTTTATTGAAACTAGTCAATGCGTTGATAAAGTACAACTTAAACAGTATTATATTGAAACTAGTCAATGCGTTGACAAAGTACAATTAAACAGTATTTTATTGAAACTAGTCAATGCGTTGACAAAGTACAGCTTAAACAGTATTATATTGAAACTAGTCAATGCGTTGAAAAGTACAACTTAAACAGTATTATATTGAAACTAGTCAATGCGTTGAAAAGTACAACTTAAACAGTATTTTATTGAAGCTAGTCAATGCGTTGAAAAGTACAACTTAAACAGTATTATACTGAAACTAGTCAATACGTTTACAAAGTACAACTTAAACAGTATTATATTGAAACTAGTCAATGCGTTGACAAAGTACAATTAAACAGTATTTTATTGAAACTAGTCAATGCGTTGACAAAGTACAACTTAAACAGTATTATATTGAAACTAGTCAATGCGTTGACAAAGTACAACTTAAACAGTATTATATTGAAACTAGTCAATGCGTTGAAAAGTACAACTTAAACAGTATTTTATTGAAGCTAGTCAATGCGTTGAAAAGTACAACTTAAACAGTATTATACTGAAACTAGTCAATACGTTTACAAAGTACAACTTAAACAGTATTATATTGAAACTAGTCAATGCGTTGATAAAGTACAACTTAAACAGTATTATACTGAAACTAGTCAATGCGTTGACAAAGTACAATTAAACAGTATTTTATTGAAACTAGTCAATGCGTTGACAAAGTACAACTTAAACAGTATTATATTGAAACTAGTCAATGCGTTGACAAAGTACAATTAAACAGTATTTTATTGAAACTAGTCAATGCGTTGACAAAGTACAACTTAAACAGTATTATATTGAAACTAGTCAATGCGTTGATAAAGTACAACTTAAACAGTATTTTATTGAAGCTAGTCAATGCGTTGAAAAGTACAACTTAAACAGTATTATACTGAAACTAGTCAATACGTTTACAAAGTACAACTTAAACAGTATTATATTGAAACTAGTCAATGCGTTGATAAAGTACAACTTGAAGAGTATTTTATTGAAACTATCCAATGTGTTGAAAAGTACAACTTAAACAGTATTATACTGAAACTAGTCAATACGTTTACAAAGTACAACTTACACAGTATTATACTGAAACTAGTCAATGCGTTGACAAAGTACAACTTAAACAGTATTATACTGAAACTAGTCAATACGTTTACAAAGTACAACTTAAACAGTATTATATTGAAACTAGTCAATGTGTTGACAAAGTACAACTTAAACAGTATTTTCCAAACCTCGGCGTCAGTTTGATGAACTTCTTTACAGGTGCAGTCACAGCAGCATCAACAGAAAAAAGATAAAGCTTAAGATCATCAAAACTATTTAAAGTCCATTATGGTCGCCTGAACCAACTAGGCTTAATATTGAGTCTGACATTGCAAAACAAATGAAATTTGCTATGTAATTTGCAGTTTTGCCAGGGAAAAGCTATGCAATAAATCCCTGTGTTAAATAAATTACTTTAATTACTAAGTTTTCTGCCAGTTTTTTTTTTAATTTTTCTTTACTTTCATGAAACAGTGAACATTAAGGAGATGAAAGATTTAGCCATATTTTTACATAATTTTTTCATATTTTTGCATATTTTTGCATATTTTTACATAATTTTGCATATTATATATTAATTTTGATTAAGATGTGCTACGATTGGTTAATAAATAAATTGTCGACTCATAGTACTGAAAGGTTGATAAAGTTATTAATCATTTATGATCTATAATGTTAATAAAATGGAAACAATCTTAGAGTCTTTTATTTGACTTTATAAAATCCAAAGACCTTTTAAAAAGATTATTACTTAGAGCATGTAATATACTGAATTATCTAGATATGACCAGTGTTAGAAAGGGGGGTTATAAAAGATATTCAACCGGCACATTTTTCCTCTCAAGCGTCCTGGGGAAAAGGTAAAGCCTGAACATAACAGCAGTCTAACACTAACAAAGCCACTGCAAATTTTTTGCATATTATCTAACAGTGGAAATTTTTTGTGGAAGGAAAAATTTTTGTTAACATAAAAACTGACAAGCATTTATTATTTGAAAATAAATAGTATAATTAACAATAACTCGTACACATTGATATAGAACACTAGTAAAAAAAAATGTGATTAAAATGCATTTAGCTGCCCTTTGATGGCATCACTGATCGGTACAACTGAACTGTAGTGGTTGAACTCCAGTTGGCTGCCAACCACTATAGACTATGAGAAGGCAAGTAACGTTTGCGTGGTTTATTGTTTACATAAATGCAACTGAAAATATTACAAAATAGTTTAAAATCCGTGTACTTATTTTAAATAAATTTTAATATGCGTCTGTGAAAGTTAAAAGACCTCATTTTTTCTTTTAAAAACTATTTTACATTTGATATAGATATGGTTTAAAATATGATTTTGAAAAGATAAAAACTGGTGCTTGTGTAGATTGGTGATCTTTTAAAATAACTCATTATAAAAACGAAAACAACAACAATGTTATATTACATATAAAAAGGCAAGCATGAAAAGTAATATGGTTAAGATTAAGCCTAGAAAATAAAAGGACTAGTTGTTAAAACTAGTAAAGAAAAAGAGATATTCTAGTAAAAAAAATATAATAAATTCATAACTTAAAATATTGTAGCATTAAGAATTTATATATAATGTTAAATTGAATTTTTCAAAAAATTCTTAATGCTGCAGTATTTTAAGTTATAAATTATTATATATTTTTACTAGAATATCTTGTATTTTTCTTGTCCAGTTTTAACAACTAGTTCTGTTACTTTTCTTAGCTTAATCTTAACCATATTACCTTTGATGCGCGCATTTTTCTATGTAATCCATGATTTTTCCAGGCTTTGCTTTGAAATAATATTTTCTTTTTTGTATTCAATATTATACGCTTTGTCAACAATCCCTAAAAATTATTACCAACTTCTTAAATTGACTAAATAAAAAAATCAAATAAAAGATGTAAGTAACTAAATAGAAAGAAGGAACAAAAAAGGAGAACATAATTAACAGGTGACGTCGTAAGCCCGATTATCAACCCTAGTACGGCAAAAAAGAGAGAAACGGGATTAAAGGGCGACATCGTAAACAAAAAATATTTCAGCACTAGCACGCCAAAGAGCATCACTTTTGTTAACTATCCCTATATAACCCAAATAAGATGGCATACGAGCGAAGGTGTCGATGACGAAAACGTTGCTATAATAACCAACAGCCAATCAGAAGAAATCGTATCTAAAGCGTCAATGTTGAAAAAGTTGCTATGTAACCGACAGCCAATCAGAAGAAACCGTCTCTCACATCCTTTATTTATTCTGAAGACTTTTGAACACAAGTAATTTTATTTTTGTTTTACTGAACGAAAATTGAACTTTGTTTTTTAAAATATAGCTGAAGATGTGACCTATGAACTGTAAAAATTGTTTGAAAGTTGGTCGTAAAACGGATGAACGGTGAAGCTTTAAACAGTTTTAAATGAGTAAAACTGATCTTAACCATATATTCAAACACTACCCTGTTTGAATGATTTGCAAAACGGATCGATTAGAGGAAAGGATCGATTTTGCAGTTGGAAAATATAAAGTCTCGTCAATAGGACTTGTTTTTTTTATTTTTGAAAATGCCGCGGACAGCTAAATTAAACAAAACAAAACAAAACAAAAACAACATTACTATATTTTCAAAATGGATTGACTGAAGGAACGCATCATTTTTTTTTGTTTTTGAAAAGCGTAAAGAAAGGATAAAAAATTATTAAGATCTATTATTTTGTTCTTTAGTCCTCACATGCGATGAGCGATGTTTCTTATAAAGAGGGAAAAATGCTGTTTTAACACTGATATTTGGAAATTTCTTTGAATTTGAAGTAGTATTTTTTTAGGTACTTGCATAAAATTGCTTCATGCGTTGTCTGGAGTGATTTTCATTATAATAAAAGTGACAACATTATTACGCACTTACGTGTCATGTAAAAATTAGTATACATTTCAAAAACTATGAAAACTCATTATATGTAAAAATAGAATTTATCGAATTATGTGGAAGAGTTGTGCAATCAATTCATTATGCTAAACTTATTTATCTCCCTTGGTTTTAATCGATTTAAATTAAGGGTCCGCCATTTTTAAAGAGAATGTAATTGTAGATGATTTTTTATGAAAAATGTATCTACTGGATCATTTATCGTAGGTGTTGGAATTTATACTATTTCGACATTGCATGTACGTAATGATGTTTTCACCTGAAATGCGATAGTTTAAAAGACCATCAAACTACAGAAGCATAAAAAACGTTGAGGTTTGGTAAATTAAATTGATCGAAGTAACTCCGCGTTTTAGATAATCCAAACTTAAAGAAGCAGTGTTAAAAAAAAACGATGAAAAAAGGGTATCTCTGCTGCATCTGCACCAATAAATCTTCCAGACAAAAAAAAAACAACACCTTGTTATTTATTGGTCAGCATCCGAATATTTTAGGAATCTTACAACCTAAACAGATGTTACCGGATCTTGTTCTCTCCCACAATGCATCTGTGCGACGTAAAATTTGTGGATCGCATTCTTTTGAAAGGGTCTGTTAATAAAATTTACCAACGTTTATTCCTTCTTAAAACGAAAATTCGTCTGTCACAGTACGGGTGAAGATCTCAAAATGGGAGGAAGCCTTTTGTAACGCATGTTCAACCTTTTTTTACAAAAAAGTCTAATAGTTTAGTCACATTGTTGTCTTCTTGAGAATTTACCAACCTAGACACACAGCAGGTAAAGTTTGACACAAGATCATTTCAGTATGGGATACATAGTGACTTTCCTTAGTAAGAGTGTCACTTAAGCATTCTTCTCAATTATGAAGCATCAGAAGAAACAATGGCAAATAAATGTCACGGACAAATATCAAATGTATTTTATTTCACATTTATCGCATCACAATTGTGCTAACTCATTAGCAAAGCAATTAAGGTATATGCGTCCATCTAAAGAATGTTTTCATGATAATTAATATTGACTTGTTTTATTTGGTTAAAAATTTGAAACTTTCTCGGTTTTATCCTTTTACAAATATATATATATATATATATATATATATATATATATATATATATGTATATATATATATATATATATATATATATATATATATATATATATATATATATATAATTGATAAAACTCACTATATCTGTGTGTGTCTGTCTCTATTTTACAAATTACACATTTTCCTAAGTTCACAAAGCGGCGTGAGGCGGGTAAAATAGTTGTATTTTTGTGGACTGTGGTTTTACATATGACTATGTCTATTTGTTTCTCTCTCTCTCTCTCTCTCTCTCTCTCTCTCTCTCTTTCTCTCTCTCTTTCTCTCTCTCTCTTTCTCTCTCTCTCTCTTTCTCTCTCTCTCTCTCTCTCTCTCTCTCTCTCTCTCTCTCTCTCTGTGCAACGGTTTGCGAAATATGCATTTATCCGTAAATGTTAGTTCATTTTACCTATTTCTTATGTATTTCACGATAGCTCAGACGGTAGCAACTAAGACTGGAGAGCTATCTGTTTTGATTTCGATTCTAGCTGATGGTATCCAAGTCCGTTTTTAATTACTTTTGAAAGCACTACTATACATTGGGTGCAATATAATAAGCAATAGAGAACCGACTCTATAAATAATAAATACGAAATCGAGATAAATTTAAGTATATTTTGCAACCGGTCAAAATTAATCAATAAAATATCTACCAGATCGCTACGTCTACTTTTGAATATACGATGATTTTAGGAGTCTATAGACGTCCGTGAAGAATCACCATTTTCATTTCGCTCGACCATAACACTGACAAACTGAAAACAAAGCAAAACTCCAAGAATACATATTTTCGTTACGCCATTAAATTGGGAACTGTGGAACGTTACATATTGAGGCTAAAATTTTCCAATTATGTAATTTTATTTATTTTTTTAAATATATTTATTTATTTATATTGGTATAAGTGCATGTCACAAACCTTTTAAGTGTAGAAAAAAATAAGCAATTCTATTAATTGGAAAGAACGACCACATTTATTAAATACAGCATAAATTACATTCGTTTAAAAATACATAATTAATTCAGTTATTGTCTTACATGATTACTCTGTACTCAAGACGTGATATCATCTAACAAAATCACTCCTTGTACAGAGTGTCCAAAAAGTCACTGAAGGGTTTGGAACTTTGATAGATTCTTTATTTTTGATGATATCTTTCTGTAATTTTAACACAATCTGACTAAGACATTACGAAATGTAAAACTATTAAAAATTTAAACGATCTTTATTCAAAAAATTATATCTTTTAAATTTTGCACATTTTTAGCTTCGCATATTTGTGCCCTTTCCAAAACATTACTCATTGCAGAACTTCTGGATTGCGATTTAACTCCTTTATTTCGTTCCTGATGTTATCCTTCAATTCTTGCAGGGTTTAGGGTTTGTTAATATAGACTCTTTCTTTAAGATACCCCCCTAAAAAAAAAGTCAGGCCTAGTAAAGTCTAGGGAACATGGTGGCCATTCGACATTGCTATGCGAGAGAATATTGTTGCCAAAGCATTTCCTGATTTTGGCAAAACAATTTCATAACTTGCGTACATTGTCCAATACTATAGTTATCCATAATATATTATCTGCAAAATATCTGAAATAGAGAAAAAATATTAATTAATAGTAAAAGGATAAATATTTTCAACTCTTCAGTGATTTTTCGGACACTCTTTTCGTCTAAATTCGCTTTTCCAACTTGAACTCTAAGGTACCACGTTGTTCTGAACTTCCGTGACATTATAAAAAATAAATATTACGTCTTTATTCTTTAACAACTGGGCAATCTATTATATTTTTCTCGCACCGAAACTAAGAATTATATATATATATTTATATATAAAAAAATCCTACTCGTCCCCCGACAGCTAGTAATCTATCTGTAAGTATTTTTTAATATATACCTTATATATTTTTTAATATATACCTTATATTACGCATCTTTAATGTAAAAGCATTGAATTAAAAAAATAAATTGAATTAGAATAAATCAGATGCATATTGAATGTGTTGGAAAGATTAGTGGTAGTAACACCAATGTAGTTTAATAATCATAATATTTTTACCATAACAGCAACATTAACATCATTCTCCTAAAGGACATTGGAAAATATAAATAAAGTTCCTATTGATAACGAATGATCTAATTATACGAATTGATGACAAAAAAATCGGATTAATGTTTTTAACTTGAAAATATATGACCACTACTATTAATAATAATATCCAGTAGATAAATATATTCATTAACCTAACATATTGTAATCAAATGTAATAAACCTATAGATTTGATTAAAAGTCTTGAAAAATATTATACTCTTACATTAATATATATATATATATATATATATATATATATATATATATATATATATATATATATATAGTGAGAGTGAGTGACTACAGCCGAGGTCAGCGGCCTCGACAAGCCCAATAAAATAGTAATAAAAATTGAACATGCCAATGAATAATAGACACTTACACGCCTCAACCCCTTGGAAACACATCAAATGAAATACGAAAATGCCATTTTTACATCTCCAACACATTTGAAAATAATTTCTGACGAGGACGCTTCACAGAATGTCTGAAACGCGTAAAAACGATTTCAATGATTTAAAAACATTATTACAATGATCCAAACAGAATTCTCAATGAAAAACCAAGACACGCAATAGTAAAATAATGTTAAAAAATACACATTGTTAGTGACTACCCTCTTATTAAATATATATATATATATATATATATATATATATATATATATATATATATATATATATATATATATATATATATACCATAGTTTCAGCAACACTAAAGTAAGACTAATTATTTATTACAAGGCTAAGGCAAAAGTTTGGTGTAAAAAATAACTCCACTACTAATAAAATTAAAAAGAATCAATGTTATTTACGAGTTCAAATTTATTTCAATCCATCAACATTAAAAACGAAACAAGTGTCACTACATCTGATTTTAGACAAACTTTAGTTATCAACGCGAAAATATTTCATTCCGGGAGAAATGTTTTAAAATTAAAAGTATTTGAAGCTATTATTATTAAAATTAGAACTCTACAATAAATGCCATTACATACAAAACTAGTAACAATAGTTTAAACTGTTTAATGCAAATACAATTTATCCTGTTTTCGAATTATTTCTAATCAAGATTAATTATTTGGATTCTTCAGACTATTGTTCTCATGCTGAGTATTAATTTCACAATATAACACCCAACCTACTTCAGGTGTATCTTGTCGAACTCGGGAATCTTCCTGTCAAATTCAGGAATCTGCATGTACGAGGGGCGTGCAATAAATAATGCCACTGATCCACTTCCAGTTGTCTGATCTAGCTGTAATTTTGCATTAGCAATGATTTATATCTCTACAGGTTATGCGGCAAATTACAGCTCTGAACTAATTGTGATTTCTGTTTTACAGAATCAGGTGTGAAATGGAGCCTGTGTAATGTCGAGCAGTGATCCGGTTTTTGTATTTGAAAGGACGCACACCACAGGAGACTTTTGATGAAATGAAAGAAACTTATGGTGATAATGCCCCATCATATGACCTTGTAAAACGCTGGCATCGTGAATTCAAACATAGCCGGAAGTCTGTGGAAACAGCTCCCAGACCTGGTCGCCCCCCTTCTGCCATTGATGAGGCATTTGTCCGTCAAGTTGAAGCTGCCATTTTGGAAGATCGGCGCATTACTATTCGCCAAATAGCCCAAGATGTCAAGATTAGTACAGGGTCTGTGGAAACTATCATTCATGACCATTTGCATATGCATAAGTTGTCTGCCAGATGGATTCCCAGATTGCTCACCCCATTCGCTCGTGCTCGAGAATGAATTTGGAGATGTGCCAAGAAGATGAGTCAAAGTTTTTCAAAATCTGGGTCCATCACTATGATCCAGAGACCAAAGCCCAGTCAATGCAGTGGAAGTACTTGGACTCACCACCTCCAAAGAAGTCAAGGGTGCAGTCCTCCGATGGCAAGGTCATGCTCACATTCTTCTGGGACCAGGACGGAGTAGTGATGATAGACCTCCTGGCAAATGGCACCACAATTGCAGGAGTCTATTATTCTTCACTTTTGAGTAAATTAAGGGAAGCTATCAAAATCAAGAGGCGGGGCAAGATCAGCAAAGGTACCCTCCTCCTGCAGGACAACGCTCCACAACTCGCATCCAGCCAGATCAGAGGCACAGGCGTGTGGTTATGAAATCCTTCCCCATCCTCCCTACTCTCCTGACCTTGCACCCTCTGACTTTCACCTCTTCCCAGCCATGAAGTTGTTTTTGAAAGAAAAGCGTTTCCCAGATGATGCAGCCTTGGTTTCTGAAGTAACGTCGTGGTTGGAGGACCAACCTGGGGTGCTCTACAAAAACCAGAGCTGCATCAAACGATGGGAGAAATTCATAACTCTGGGTGGTTCCTATGTAGAGAAAGACTAATAACTGTGCCAAGTTTCATTGCTCTACTGCTATGGGAAGTGGGTCAGGGGCATTACTTATTGCACGCCCCTCGTAATTTCGAATGGAACACTTTATTTAATCCACGGGAGTAACATGATCTCGTTTCGTCATGCACGAGTGGATAGAAATCCCAAGTAATTCGCAATACTTTTTTCAATTTTCAACTACCAAAAGAGTGAATTTTACCAAATAGTTACGTAATGGGTCCTTGCGGCCAGATAGATTTTTAAGCTGTGACAATTTATACTGTAACGCTTATTGCCTTGTTCTCGAACATCAATTTTAAAGCTGTTTTCTCGGACTAACACTAGTTTGTTGTTGATGTTTAACCACCTCGCATATGTTGTTCGGGTTTGTTTGTTTTTTAATTTTCTTCTTTTTCTCTCGCATTTTTGTTCATTGCGTTTTCATTCGAAAAGGATTCGACGAATAATCGACTGTATTCGTGACACATATGAACCATTTATTAATCCTTTTGTTAAGTAAAATTAGGAAAATCGAAAAAAATACAAAAGTATAATTCAGCAGAAAATTCTGTTTAAGAATGAAAAAAAAAAGGAAACGAAGAATTATTTTTGCAACCACGTAGAGAAAAAGCCATAACATTACCTACTAATATGACATCGAGAGACCCCACCAGAAGTTACTGCATGTTCCAGAATCCATTCACCAAATGAAGATATAGCAAACCCAGTATTTTGCACCTGTTGATAGGAGGGCCTCCTTGATGGTTAATCCAAGGTTCAGGTCCCTATCAGACGAATAACGTTGGCTCAGGTAAAACGTTTACCTCCAGCACCCTTACTAGTGACATGGGCACACGGATAGAAATAAGAAGAGAAAATAAGGACATCTCAATCAACTGCTCAGGAAAAACACTGACAGAGCAGTCCACGGCTATTTTCTTCTTCCTTTATGTGTTTAAGAGGTTTAAATTCAATTAAACAAGACTAAACCTCACCTATTGTTCCGGTTCGAAACTGGTATTAGACCGACTGTTTCTCTAGATTAGTTTGCGATTAAAGGATACTCAAATCTGACCGCAGAAATGGTCATGGGCATGGAATATGTGCCTAGTAGGTAATACCTTTGTCTCTGCCATCCGACCTCTTTCCTATAGAAAAGACCTAGCAAGCCTGTCTGTGCTTTATCGTTTTTTTCATGGCAAGTGCTCGACTGACCTTCAATCTATGGTCACCTTGCCAAACGTTCACAAAAACACTCGACTGACTACAATCACTATATACGATTTCCCCGACTGACCTAAATCTAAACGCAGATTCCATGAACAAAGCTTCTTTTCCAAATAGCCTGTCTGTGAAACACTGTTCTCCTGGCCTGCTCCCCAGTTGAATACAACATGAAAGCCTTCAAATCTAATGTAAACAATTCTATACAATTTACACCATTAACGATTAATACGCAACCACCTTACATTTATTAACCCTTATCCTCGAGTGGCCTTTGGACCTTGATAAGTAGTGACTCTCAAGTAATATATATATATATATATATATATTGGATTTCTAAAACTTATGAGCTATTATTAACGAGTTCTACAAATACGAAAAGAAATGAAGTTGCTGATTCAAATTACAGATGTGTTTTAGAAACTAAAACATATTCTCTTGGGTAAAGGTATGACATATCCCTGCATTTCGAAAACAAAATTATCATCACGAACCACAGTTTTAATAGTGAAGGAGAGGAAGGGTAAAGGAGCACCTGGTCGAATTTATCGTCTATCCTAATAAAACGACTGCTATACTCATTATCATCCTTCACGCAGATTAATATATATTACATGTTTCAAAGGCTTCATCTTAATTATATATTTTGTTAACTTGTAAAGTTAACAAGATCACCCGTGTCCCAATAGTATTTAGTACTCACCCTCACACACACACATACATACATATATATATATATATATATATATATATATATATATATATATATATTAGTGAAATTGTGCGTATGTGTGTGTGCATTTCCCTACCAAACTACTCTGTCAATTTTCAGTCACAGCCTCGAGATTTGACATAAGGGGTATTGAGATTGGAAAAATCTTTTTAATTGGTTTTCGAACAAAATTTTGGCTGTCAAGGACCTTTGAAAACTCTACCAAACTCCTCCGCTAATTTTGGGTCTATACGCTTTTAATAAATTTTAGATGAAGGTTTCTTGGACATTAATCATACTTTAAATTTTGATTTGAGCCCAAAACTATAAATGTTAAGAGGTCAAAGTTGGGATCAAAGTTTTAAAAAATTTGACCTCTCAACAATTTTTGGTCTAAACATTTGAAATTTTACATAAAGTGTATTCAGACATAGGGCAAGCTTTGTAATCATTTATTAGCCGAAAATTTGCCTACCAAGGAATCAAAATACAAAATATTTTACTTTTGCGTTTTCTAGCAAACTATTCAGCCAATTTTGGGTCTAAACATTTGGAATTTTACATAAAGGGTATTAAGGCATGCAGCAAGCTTTTTAATCAGTTTTTGGACGACAATTTAGCAAGTTGAAATAGTAGACCTTTGTAGACTCTACCACACTCCTCCGCCAATTTTGAGTCTAAACACTTGATATTTGAAATGTTCAGATATTTATATATATATATATATATATATATATATATATATATATATATATATATATATATATATTTTATTTTAGTGTATATTTATATGCATGTGTTTTTAAAATTTATATTTTTCACATGCTTGTGTTTATTTTATATGTGCGTATTTTATATACATGTATTTATTTTAAATATGTACATCTCTCTCTCTCTCTCTATATATATATATATATATATATATATATATATCTATATAATACTAAAAGTCTATGGGTCTTGTATGTTTGCAATCAGATTTCCGGTTTTCAACATCCGGTTGCGCATGCGTAAATAGCAACGTCTTCAATCCGTTATTCCAATTCCGGAATTTTTATATCGCTTTTAATACAAACAATTTCATTTAATTTGATCAAATAGTTTTTTGTTTTTTTTCAACACTCCTACTCCCTCTGTTTTCGTTACGTACGCGAGAAATCTTTAATTCATGTCATTATAAATAAATAATTTTATAAAATCAACCGTAGTTTTTTTTGTTTTTTTTAACGGCTAAAAACATTCAACTTCGTGAAGTCTGTCGCAGTTTCAAAGAAAACACCTCTCACTTTCACTCTCATAGATTTCAACACTCCTACTCCCTCTGTTTTCGTTACGTACGCGAGAAATAGTTACGTGTATGTGTGAGAGAGAGAAAAAGGTAACCGATGTAAAACTGGATAGAGTTATCCCCCTTAACTAATGCAGATCTTTTTACTAGAGGGCGTTATTACAAAAATATTTCTTTTTCTTCTTCCCATGTTTTTTAAAGTCGTCTGCTTACATTTCCAAACGGAAAGCTGAATCGGTAAATGCACACATTTCTATTACATTAAATAGTGTTTTCCTTTACACAATGGGTACTGAATGTTTGCTTAAATTAAATGAAAAAAGTTACATTTTATTTTCATTTTCTATTTAAAAAGCCATTATTAACATGTGGAGAGTGTTTTTTTTATTATTCTGTACTTTCAACTAACAATTTCATTTAAAAGATGATATATCAAAATTTGAATTTAACTATAATAAGGATTATGATACCTGTTCAGTGCATAAGTATGACCAACCACTTATAATTCAGTGACTGTAATTTAAAAAAAAATAACAATTATAATAAACAGAACGACTCATAGAAATCTATCTATATTCTTTTTTCATTTTAATATACTTTCATAGAAATGCTTCTGTTATGTAAAAAAAAACTATTTTCTTTATGCCACAAGTGTCACGCTCATACATGAATTCCATAGCTAATATAACGTACTGACCCAACGGGTTACGGGTGGTCTAGTATATATATATATATATATATATATATATATATACGTGCGCATTGTTATTTGCACATTTATAAAATATGTGTTTTTACGAGTGTATTTAATATACGTTTGTCGATTTAATTTGTGCGCATTTTATATACGCGTGATTATTTTAAATGTGCCTACTTTTATATACATGTGTCGATTTTAAATGTGCATATTTTTATATACATGTGTTTTCAAATGTGTATATTTTCTTTACATCTATTTACATTATGGGCATATTTTTTTACAAGGAAGTCACCACTTATCAAGGCCCGATGGCCACTCACGGATAAGGGTTATTGCGTGTACAGTAATCAATGGGATAATATCGTAGTAATCGCTAGTAATGGAGATCTGATAAAATGTCTTACTTAAGGGGGCGGTTCATCAGGAATTTGTTTATGTTGGACTTGAAGACATCCAAGTTGTAGTCAGGTGGAAACAGGCAAACGGAAGAGAGTTCCACAATCGTGCGCTTCTGAGAAAGAAGCTCTGCTCATGGAATCTACGTTTTGATTTGATTGTTGACATGTGTCGATATTAAATGTGATTATGTTATACATGTATTTTTTAAATGTGCATATTTTCTATACAAGTGTTTATTTTGCCTGTGTATATTTCACATACATGTGCTTATTTAAAATGTGCGTATTTTATATACATGTTTTTTAATGTGTATATTTTATATGTATGTGTCCATGTTCTATGTGCAGATGCATGTGTTTTTATATGTACGTATTTCATATACACGTGTCTTTTTTAATGTGCATGTTTTATATACAGGTGATATTTTTAAATGTGCAATTTTATATCATGTAAAATCAACAAATGTTTTATACATGTGTTTATTTTAAATGTGTATTTTTATATGCATGTGTATAATGAGTGAAAGTAAATACAATTTGTTTGTTACATAACATCTTGAGGTAAAATCCCTTTTTTACGTATTAGATTTACACATAGAATTTACTTGTTCTCTTTAGAGTCGAAATTCCCTGTTTTTTTTTGGGGGGGGGGGGGTTATTGCACTGAATCAGGATCAAATAAAAAATAACAGTAAACATTTTTCTAAAAAGGCAATGGTGACGTCATATTAATACAAGTTTGAATTAATTCCTGAAATCTTCGACCAACGTTTTTTAGTTACGTAGCCTTAAATAATTTGGAAACACTATAAAAGTGAAACTGATACTCAAAGAACATATATGATGCGTTTGTGTTATGCAGATTATATGCTAAACAATACATTAATATCTGCTTAAACTTCGGCACTACCTCATTTATATTTTTGGTCAATGGCATTCTCTCTGTGTTGAAATTTCACATTGGGTTAATATACCACTATTAATCTGATTGAGATTGTCGGACTGACTTCCTCATCTTGATTGTTATAGTCACTACGTTTCGGTCGTTTTGCCCTGCGGCCTTCATCAGGTGTTTTGTATAGAACTGGGGAACCGTTTGTTAGGAGTCTCGAACCCAACTCTTTATTATTATTACGGGGGTACCGTGTTCGGACTCCAGCTAGGCTCTGGAACATAGTTGCTGATTCTCTGTTTTGAATGTTACTTTTCATTGCCTTCGTTCAGGATTGAACTCAGCACCTTTGGGTAACTGTAAACTGTAATAATAATAAAGGGTAACTGCAACTGTAATAATAATAAAGGGTTGGGTTCGAGACTCCTAACAAACGGTTCCCCAGTTCGATACAAAACACCTGATGAAGGCCGGAGAGCAAAACGGCCGAAACGTAGTGACTATAACAACAAAGATGAGGAAGTCAGTCCGACAACCTCAATCAATGAAAACACCTCATCTCAAAAATACAGACAATCACTATTAATCTGTTATGATATGTTCACATTTACTTGTGTTATTCGTCACTCTAAAATATGTTTTCAACAGATCGCCCTGGAGTGAAGCGATGGGTCCCTGCCATTCCCAAATGGCGCGAAGTCTTCAATGGCGCGCCATGCCGGTAACCATCGTGAATTGGTTCGGCTTTACGAGTGCCTCTCCGTCGTTACTACGTGAGTAAATGCATTGAGTCTTAACTTGACTTACCAAACCAGCGGGGCATTTCATTAAACTTCCTGATATTTGCATATTACTTTTGAAAGAAGACGTTTTATTTATTAGCTTTTATTTGTTGCTATTTCAAACTAATTTGCATTCATACAAATAAAAAGCAACAATTTACATTATATATTTATACTATACTTGCTGAGTCCTGTCTGACGTTGCCCGAGAAAAGAAGATAAACTAAAAAAATTCTATGCTTAACATTAAATGATTTGTTATTTGGATTTATGTGACCTATTATTAATAATAACATTACCACAAATATCATGGTTGTTATGCAAACGAAATCAGTGTTCCTGCAGATACCTATCTCGTTCAGGTGACACAGATTGTGTGTACTGATCCATGATGATAATTTGATAAGCATAAAAATTACTTTTATTTTATTGGATTTTTTTCTAATTAAATAAATAAATGGCGTCTTATATCCACAATATAAAAATGACAATTCTTAAAAGAATTACAGTTAGAAATCCATCATTTTATTTCAACAAAATCATCTCTGTCGGCATCTAGAGATTTGCACATGACGTAAACAGTTCCGACTACGAATGGAGAAAATCGAATCCAGTTCCGCCATTCGGAATTTTAGCGAAATACACAAATATAAATAGCGTTGCTAAAGAATGATAATGTCAGCATTCTAATTTTTTTCGGTCCGAAAATTTAGAAATCCTTAGATTATCATTGTACGATGAATTGAAATCGAAACTAACCTCCACGTAAAAATGTAAAATATTTCATTTCTCTTATAATTACTTTTGTTGCGGCCTCTCCCTCCACTGACACTTCAAAATAAGAGCTCATAAATGTAATTTGTTTATCGAAAATGCTAATTGTTTTTTATTTGTATGTATTTGTTGCGTGAAAGAGAAACCCTTTTAGATTGAGGCAATATAATTTATTTTCAACGTAGTGACCTTCATTAGAGGTGCAGTAATTTTATCAAAGAAATAAAATTGAGAAATAACAGTAAGTAAAATAATAGAACTCTCACCCCCACCACCACCCAAAAAATAAAGTCAAATAAATCGTAAGTAAATGGTAAGAAATCCTTCTTCATTGAGGCATTTTCCACAGCTAAATAAATAAAAGTAAGTAAATAAATCACAAGCAAACAGCCGTAAACTGAAGAAACTCTAAGATGCATTTGTTAGTGACAAAGGACATTCCCCCAAAAAATTTCCCTTCCACAAATTAGGATGAAATATTACGGAATAAGGTTTGTCGGAAGTTTATAAAATATTATCTTTTTAAATCGAAAATGCTAAAACCATTAGTTTTTCGTTTTCTGTACTCGTTCTGTGAATGATAAATCCTTCTAATTAGGGGTAATTTAAAATGTGTTTCAACCCAGTCATTCTTACTATAGTTTCGTCACATTAATAGATGCTAAATACAATTAAAACTAAAAATTTATTAAAAATTCCTAACCAGAAAATATATGAAAAAATGTTTTCCGGGTATGTGTATGTAAATAAAACGTAAGAAATTCTTCTAGACTGGGACATTTTCCACAACAGATATAGTTATTTAATAGATATCAAAATGTCGTAAACTGGAGAAGTACCAAGTTGGATTTATTTTTAAGTAATAAAGAAAAGGCATGAAATGTGTTTGCTCTTTGTTTTTAGTTTCATAGGAGATGTTTAGAGGTTATTAATGGGTTATCATTTGAAAAGTTAGTTTCTATTTAGCGTAATAAAAAAATAAAGTAGTTAAAGTTTTTATAAGTTATAGAAAATGTTGTTGTTAACAGTTAATAATCGATGTATTGCTTTGTTATACTATTTGTTATGCAACGTATGTCTATTTATTTTGGACGGAACGTTTGTTTATGTAATTGATGTAAAAGAAGCCGATAAAGTTTCAGGAATATTTGTTTTTGTTGTTAATGGAAAACATAGGCTTTCTAGCAATATCTTTCATGTAGTGAAATGAATTGGAGAGCACAAACCAAATGAATTCGCAGAGCATATTTAATTATAAAGAATAAACTACTTACACTGTGTATAGTCTTTTTGATACTGATCTGATGTGCTCGTTTATGTATTAAAATATTTTAAAGACTGAATAGGAAACAGCAGTAATATGGAGGAAACAGTCAATCCGATATTCATTGAATAGAATCTGGACGCCATTTTGAATGTAAGTGAAATGGGGGGATCGCTTATTATTTTGCTTAGAAATGTATTCTAGTATGTTGGAATTAGTATGAGTAAAGAAATGAAATAATAAATCTGACTTTAAAAATAATTAAATCAATAAAGTTGAGAGGTGTGAGGGAAGTTAATGGATAAAGAGTGAAAGTCATTGCTACTTTCTTTATGGAACTACGAATTTGAGAGAAACAGTTTCTTTAGAATAAATGTAATAATCTTTAAAAATAGTTATTTTTAAAACTCGCTTTAAGAAGTGCTTTAAATGACGCGTGTGAAGGATTTATTTAGGAAGTCTTCAGTTACTTTTCTATTGAAACAGTTGTACCAGGGCAAAAATCAAATTTATTTCATTAAATGTGTTGATATATTAAAACTAAAAAAATATTTTAATGCATATTTAAAAGATTTAATAAAAGTATTTTTATTCGTATTTTGATTAACTTCGTATGACAAATTATATCACCTTTCAAGTATTAAAATGGAACATAGAAAAAAAGAAAGGAACACCTTATTCCATGAAACGACGGTAAACGTGAGTTCTACTATCAAAATGAAGCTTGTTTTTGTTCAATAGATGAGGAATGTGTTTGGATAAATAAATCCAATTTTGGACAGGCGTGATCAGTCATGCGTGAACTGGCGTTTTTTGCTCTCCTCCTTCTTTTCTTCGTTGTCTTCCTCCTTTTTTGACTCGATAAACCATGAATTGACCTTTGATTAAAATCCAGCCTTTAGATGGAATGAAACGGACCTTAAAGATCCTTCGAGGTTATTAGATACACAAGCTATGTGGGAAAAGGCAAAAAAATAATGAACAGGCAATGGTCTCTAAGGACCACGCCGGTTTTCTGGCGAACCATTGGATTTAGGGGTCAAGTAAGATTCCAGCAACACCAATGGCCCACCATTATTCTTTCACTGGCTGATAAAAAAAATACTAAAATACTTTATCCCATCAAGAATAGTAGCTATAATACTTGCGATTCGGTCAAATATACGTATTCCAAGGATGGAACACCGTAAAAAGCATATAGATGCTTGTGAAGGGATTGGGGAGTAACAAAACGTCTGCAGATCTTAAAACTTTATAATAAAATAGTAAACTATAAAAGAAAACTTTATAATAAACTAGTAAACTAAAAAAGAAACCTTTATAATAAAATAGTAAACTAAAAAAGAAAACTTTATCATAAAATAGTAAACTATAAAAGCAAACTTTATAATAAACTAGTAAACTAAAACAGAAAACTTTATAATAAAATAGTAAACTATAAAAGAAAACTTTATAATAAACTAGTAAACTAAAAAAGAAAACTTTATAATAAAATAGTAAACTAAAAAAGAAAACTTTATAATAAAATAGTAAACTATAAAAGAAAACTTTATAATAAAATAGTAAACTAAAAAAGAAACCTTTATAATAAACTAGTAAACTATAAAAGAAAACTTTATAATAAAATAGTAAACTAAAAAAGAAAACTTTATAATAAAATAGTAAACTAAAAAAGAAAACTTTATAATAAAATAGTAAACAAAAAAGAAAACTTTATAATAAAATAGTAAACTAAAAAAGAAACCTTTATAATAAACTAGTAAACTATAAAAGAAAACTTTATAATAAAATAGTAAACTAAAAAAGAAAACTTTATAATAAAATAGTAAACTAAAAAAGAAAACTTTATAATAAAATAGTAAACAAAAAAGAAAACTTTATAATAAAATAGTAAACTAAAAAAGAAAACTTTATAATAAAATAGTAAACTAAAACAGAAAACTGTATAATAAAATAGTAAACTAAAGAAGAAAACTTTATAATAAAATAGTAAACTAAAAAACAAAACTTTATAATAAAATAGTAAACTTAAAAAGAAAAGGAAAAACTCAGTTGAAAAGGAAATGAAACTAAAATGTGCAATGTCGTAAAAATGAAGATATATTTTTCAGTGCTTCTTCTCAACTTATCTACGATTAATAATTGAATCTACTTGGAGAAAAAAAACCGTTTTCTTTATTATAAAGAATATTAATACTTCGCGTTTTCTGCTGATGTATATCATTATGCATGGCGGATAGATAAGTACACATAGCAACGTTTCGCTTGAATACATATTGCATTTTAGGGTATTTAGCAAAAAAGCCAAAAAACAATAAAAATACTGATAGAAATCCACGCAATAACTATCACTGTAATACTTATTGCGTGGATTTCTATAAGTATGCTTTCTACTTTTTAGCCACAAACAACGCTCTGAAGACGACATGTTCTTGTTGGCACATGTATACATACTAGACACTAGCCTCATTATTTATTAATTGGTCACTTATCTGGTATTTCCGAAATTTATTACCAATCTGATACTGACCTGGCTCAACGCTACTTAAGTACGATTATCTAGCGAGAATCGGTGTGTCAACGTGATTATGTTGTATATATATATATATATATATATATATATATATATATATATATATATATGCATACATATATGTATATAAGATTGGTGCAAACTGACAATACAAGCCTGCATGCAGTCGTTCATTGATTTAATGGCATATTTTGCACTAATTAATGTAATCAGCTGCATCAATAAGTGTGAATTACAACTTTAAACAACTCATTGTGTGAATAGTCCTTAAATTTGGTCACGCTACTTTTCGAAAATAACTTAGTAGGCAAACCAATGCTTCAATCGAAAAATGTTCACTGGCAGTAGATTTGCTGGTGGTAGAGGCTGATAGAGGATACTCTTTGGGCCTTTAGCCAGCACTCTGCACAAATAGCGGTGTAACAGGTAATGGCTATGTTTTGTAAAACACATTTTGGACAATTACACAGTTCGTGTCTTCTATTACGCGGCAAAGCAGATTTGTTGGAGACAGGATGGTCTGCAGTGTGATAGACGATCCCGTCCTCATGTATATAATGGTGGATGTATTTAATGGTAGAGGAATTGAAGACAAAAGGTCACATAATGAGAACGAAAATATACCGTTATATATCAACGAAACAAATGCAATTTATTTGCATAAATATACAGGAAAGAGTGATGGGAAAAATAAGAGTTCATTGAAAGATGAGTAACGTTACTTGCGGTTGACTGGCTAGTCAGGACGCGACGGTGGCTCATGGCCCCACCGGAGCGGTGTTTGTCACATCTTGACTGGTTGAGCGTTCAGCAGAAAAGAGGGTGAAATATGAGAAACAGGAAGTGACGTAGCTAGGTCGCTCTTCTGAGTTAAAGGGCAACAATCGAGTAAGGTTGAGAGTTTTCAACTCCCACAGATGTTTTAAGTATACCACTACTTTCCCAAGCTGTTGACTATCTATCTAATTATACAGTCAGAACAGAAGTCCAAATAGAAATGCAAGAAACATTGGTTTAATTTTGGAACATGAAATGTTCGCGCGGTGCTAGACAGTGGTGACTCCTTGAGAAAGACAGCATTAGTCGCAAAAGTATTGAAACTGTACAATATTAGTGTTGTTGCTTTGTCTGAGTCATATTTGCTGAGGTCAGGAGAAGAAAATGGTCGGAAAAGGCTACACATTCTTTTGGTCCGCTCAACAGAAAGGGTTGAGGCGTTTTTCAGATGTTGGTTTTGTAATAAAATCAAACATTGCTGAATCACTTTCATCATTACCTCAGGTTGTTGATGGCCATATAATGACTCTGAAGATGGTGCTTTCTGTTTGAAGAAGTATAACACTGGTCAGCTGTTATGCTCCAACTCTTAATGCAGAGGAAGTAGAGACAAGCACCTTCTATAAGAAACTTGGTGATATTGTAGCAAATGTTGGTTACCATGACAAAATTTTGTTAATGGAAGATTTTAACGCCATGGGATAACATGATGAGGGCGCATGGCATTGGAAAATTAAACAACAATGGAATCTGTTTGTTGTTCTTTTGTAGTAAGCATTGGCTCTTTCTTGCAAATACCATGTTTCAGCAACCTAATCTTTTTAAAAGTCTAAGCATTGGTATCTAATTGATTTTGCGATAAACCGGAGAAGATACAGGATAGATGTATTTTAACTGGTTTATTTCACAATACATGTTGGCTGTCAGATCATTCCCTGATTCGCTGTAAGACGTCAATGAAACTTCGACTTAAGGTGGAGAATCATATTTTGAAGTTGCCTAAACCATTGAATATCAAGGATGTAAACACTGAAAAGAATAATGAATTATCCTTTTAGGTACAAAATAAAATTAATTGAAATTACAGATTATATAAAAGATATAGAAAAAGCTTCGAGATGTTAGATTTGAATATTCGCGCGAAGTGTTAGGATTATTTAAACGTATGCATAAGAACTGATTTGACAAAAATGACGCTGAAATTCAAAGTTTTCTAGATCAGATGTACTCGACTCGTTGAGCTTGAATTTTCAACAAGAACTGTAATAAAAAAAATCAGCTTACCTTAGTAGAAAGAGAGATTTTCAACACCATTTAAGAAAGATGGAAGAAGATGGTGATCAATAAAAGCTTCCAAATTAAAGACTATAGAGAAAAACATTCGCATATTTTATGAAGGAATTGAAAGAGGTTTATGAACCCCCAACGATGTGTAACCTTATTCGTTATGGCGGCGAATACCACAACAAGGAAGGATCATTTTGAAGGTGGACTTAATTCCTCTTCTGATGTGGTTGATGAAATTCTGAATTTTTTACCAGCAGTTTTTGAACCAAGCTCCTAATTTTCCGAAGTTTATGCAGCTGGAAAACAAATTTTTCTGAGAAAATCTGCGGTTCATAATGATATAACAGCAGAAATATTTAAGTATGGTGGTAATATAGTTTGCAGAAACTTTTGGAGTTGTTCATAGTTAACTGGGATAAAGGTTGTATACCCCGGGGCTTTAGGAATTCACCAATAATGCATCTCTTTAAAAATAAGCGTTAAAGAGTTGTTTGTGATAACTACTTTGGTTTCAATTGATGGGAAAATATTAGCTAGGATCATCTTGAATAGAATGACGTTTATCTTGTGGGTGAAATTTATCCAGAAACACAATGTGGTTTAGGTCAAGAAGAGGAACAATTGACATGATTTCTTGACTCCGTCAAGTAGCAGAAAAGGTTCGTGAGAAAAATAAGGATGCGTACATTATTTTCATCGATTTGACTACGGCATTTGACTCAATCAATAGAGAGGCACTCTAGAAGGTTATAAATATTTAGGTGTCCCTATATAATCATATCATTCCACGAAAACATGGAGGACCATATAAGAGTGGATGCAAAGTTCTCCGAGTCATTCAACGTGAAAATCGGGACAAAGCAAGGTTAGGCTTATGATCCCTGAACTGCTCTTTTTGTCGCATTGATGTTTCAGCATGCGTTAAAGAACTACACGCAAGATGTTCAATTTGAATTTAGAACAAGTGGAGAACTTTTTAATCATCAAAAGTCAAAATGCTGATGAGAAGTAAAAAGATATTTGTCTTACTTTTGCGGATGATGATGCGCTTGTTTCAACATCATTTGAAGAAACACAAGAAAGTGTCGATAGATTTACTAATGCCGCAAAAGCGTTTGGATTGGTTGTTTCATTTTCTGTGCAAATATAGAAATTGTCTTGTTTGCCGACTCTAGTACATGCAGCGAAAACGTCAATCGCATTGGAGATTGCAATTTTCTTAAATCGAAATGACATATCCGTTGGAATGATAGGAATATATCGTCACCTTTAAAAGGCCCTGTCAAAATTGTTGCTTTTTTATATATGGTTCAAATATTTTTTTTCTGCAAATCACGTGCTATTTGCAAAGCTTGAGATGGGTAATATTTCGCAACATGATAATTGATACGCCAATTTTCTATTGCAGTACATGCGGTAAAATCCCTGGCAAATCTAGTGAATTAAACTGGCACTGTTCCGTTCCCGATTTCAAACAATTGATGTGAAAATATTTCTGCCGACCGATTGTTTCGCAGTTGAACATGCATATTTGTAGTTAAGTTTAATGTCTTCCCATGTCGCCAAAGCGTATAGTATTTATGGTAAGTATTTTTTTTTTCATTTGTTATGTTGATCTAGGAATTAAATTTAATGTTTGCCTGAAATCTACTACAAGCAATATTATTACTGCATTCCCAAATGATAAATCATTTTCATACAAATCTTGCAATGATTTATCGAGAGCCTCGAATGATTTTTCTGCGTCATTTTCTATTCATTGTGTATCCATTGCGTATTCATTGTGTATTCATTATGTATTCATTGTGTATTCATTGCGTATTCGTTGTGTATTAATTGTGTATCCATTGTGTATCCATTGTGTATTCATTGTGTATTTATTGTGTATTCGTTGTGTATTCATTGTGTATCTATTGTGTATTCATTGTGTATTCATTGTGTATCCATTGTGTATTCATTGTGTATTCATTGTGTATCCATTGTGTATTTATTATGTATTCATTGTGTATTCGTTTTGTATTCGTTGTGTATTCATTGTGCATTGGTTGTGTATTCATTGTGTATTCATTGTGTATCCATTGTGTATTCATTGTGTATTCATTATGTATTCATTTTGTATTCATTGTATATTGATTGTGTATTCATTGTGTATTCATTGTGTATTCGTTGTGTAATCGTTGTGTATTCATTGTGTATTTATTATGTATTGATTGTGTATTGATTGTGTATCCATTATGTATCCATAGTGTATTCATTGTGTATTCATTGTGTATTCATTGTGTATTCATTTTGTATTCATTGTATATTGATTGTGTATTCATTGTGTATTCATTGTGTATTCGTTGTGTAATCGTTGTGTATTCATTGTGTATTTATTATGTATTGATTGTGTATTGATTGTGTATCCATTATGTATCCATAGTGTATTCATTGTGTATTCATTGTGTATTCATTGTGTATTCATTTTGTATTCATTGTATATTGATTGTGTATCCATTGTGTATTCATTGTGTATTCGTTGTGTAATCGTTGCGTATTCATTGTGTATTTATTATGTATTGATTGTGTATTTATTGTGTATCCATTATGTATCCATAGTGTATTCATTGTGTATTCATTGTGTATTCATTGTGTATTCATTTTGTATTCATTGTATATTGATTGTGTATTCATTGTGTATTCATTGTGTATTCGTTGTGTAATCGTTGTGTATTCATTTTGTATTTATTATGTATTGATTGTGTATTGATTGTGTATCCATTATGTATCCATAGTGTATTCATTGTGTATTTATTGTGTATTCATTGTGTATCCATAGTGTATTCATTGTGTATTCATTTTGTATTCATTGTATATTCATTGTGTATCCGTTGTGTATTCATTGTGTATTCATTGTGTATTCATTGTGCATTCATTGTGTATTCATTGTGTATTCATTGTGTATCAATTGTGTATCCATAGTGTATTCATTGTATATTCATTGTGTATTCATTGTGTATTCATTGTGTATCCGTTGTGTATTCGTTGTGTATTCATTGTGTATTTATTGTGTATTCATTGTGTATCCATTATATATCCATTGTGTATTTATTGTGTATTCATTTTGTATCCATTGTGTATTCATTGTGTATTTATTGTGTATTCATTGTGTATTCATTGTGTATTCATTGTGTATTGATTGTGTATTGGTTGTGTATTCATTGTGTATCCATTGTGTATTTATTGTGTATTCATTGTGTATTCATTGTGTATTCGTTGTGTATTTATTTTGTATCCATTGTATATTCATTGTATATTCATTGTGTATTCATTTTGTATCCATTTTGTATTCATTGTGTATTCATTTTGCATTCATTGTGTATTCATTGTGTTCCATTGTGTATTCATTGTGTATTCATTGTGTATCCATTGTGTATTCATTGTCTATCCATTGTGTATTTATTGTGTATTAATTGTATATCCATTGTGTATTCATTGTGTATTGATTGTTTATTCATTTTGGATCCATTGTGTATTCATTGTGCATTCATTGTGTATTGATTGTGTATTCGTTGTGTATCCATTTTTTATTCATTTTGTATTCATTGTGTATTCATTGTGTATTCATTGTGTAATCATTTTTTATTCATTTTGTATTCATTGTGTATTCATTTTTTATTCATTTTGTATACATTGTGTATCCATTGTCTATTCATTGTGTATTCATTGTGTATTCATTTTGTATCCATTGTCTATTCATTGTGTATTCATTTTGTATTCATTGTGTATTCATTGTGTATTCATTGTGTATTCATTTTGTATTCATTGTGTATTCATTTTGTATTCATTGTGTATTCATTTTGTATTCATTGTGTATTCATTTTGTATTCATTGTGTATTCATTGTGTATTCATTTTTTATTCATTGTGTATTCATTGTGTATTCATTGTGTATTCATTTTGTATTCATTGTGTATTCATTTTGTATTCATTGTGTATTCATTTTGTATTCATTGTGTATTCATTTTGTATTCATTTTGTATTCATTGTGTATTCATTTTGTATTCATTGTGTATTCATTTTGTATTCATTGTGTATTCATTGTGTATTCATTTTGTATTCATTGTGTATTCATTTTGTATTCATTGTGTATTCATTTTGTATTCATTGTGTATTCATTTTGTATTCATTGTCTATTCATTGTGTATTCATTTTGTATCCATTGTGTATTCATTTTGTATTCATTGTGTATTCATTTTGTATTCATTGTGTATTCATTTTGTATTCATTGTGTATTCATTGTGTATTCATTTTGTATCCATTGTGTATTTATTTTGTATTCATTGTCTATTCATTGTGTATTCATTTTGTATCCATTGTGTATTCATTTTGTATTCATTGTGTATTCATTTTGTATTCATTGTGTATTCATTGTGTATTCATTGTGTATTCATTGTGTATTCATTTTGTATTCATTGTGTATTCATTTTGTATTCATTGTGTATTCATTTTGTATTCATTGTCTATTCATTGTGTATTCATTTTGTATCCATTGTGTATTCATTTTGTATTCATTATCTATTCATTGTGTATTCATTTTGTATTCATTGTGTATTCATTGTGTATTCATTTTGTATCCATTGTGTATTCATTTTTTATTCATTTTGTATTCATTGTCTATTCATTGTGTATTTATTGTGTATTCATTTTGTATCCATTGTGTATTCATTTTGTATTCATTTTGTATCCATTGTGTATTCATTGTGTATTCATTGTGTATTCATCCGAAACAGTAAGTTTGCATTTCTGCAATACTTTTCTCATATTAGATGTTTTAGAATCAATAAATTGCATATCTAATGGTAATTGTAATGCAGTATAATGCAAGAGCTAAGTCTATGTTATATTCTGATCGAATGGTTGCTAACTTAATTATTTCAATTCTACAAGCTGTACATGGATATCTATGCTCAGCTTCTCCATCCAGGAATGGGTATCCTTGGTGAATTTTTAAATTACGATAGCAGCTCGCATCTGAAATCAGCCAGAAATCTAATTCACAGCTTTAACAATGTGCACTGAAAAAAAGATGGATGCAAAATGAAACAAAATAAATTAAATTAAACATCCAAAGTTAGATTTGTTGTGTCATTATTAGACTATGACAAGAGAATATTCTTTTCATTATTTTGACTCTCGAGTATATATCAATTACTATCTTATATGTTTTGAGATAGAGTGATGTGGTTCTCGATTGATTAACTGTGTCTAACTGTGTCGGATATATACTCGAGAGTCAAAACAATGATAAGAATATTCTCTTGTCATAGACCTAATCATCATATTGGATAGCACACCGTTTTTTAACAAGTATTTCTTGCTACATGACTTCCACGGTCAACTTAGCTTTTTCATTTTCGTTGCAATAATTTACATTAAATTAAATAAAATTACAATATATTAAACTAACCTGAGTGCCTGGCGTTGCTCGGGTGTTTGGAGGTATATGTTGAGCAGTAAAAATGTGGTAGTAGGAAGGCAGGCCCGAACACGTACCGCGAAAGAGGAAAAGAGCGTGAAAAAAAAAACGCGACGTCTTTTTGTTGCGCTCATCGCCAAACCGAAAGTGACGAAGGTTTAAATTAAGGCTAGTCAATCGAAAAGAGGGATGACTTTCGAAAATATTGGCGAAAAACGCGACCCTCCCTGTAGAAAAATGCACAGTTGAGGGTGAAGGAATTAATGTTTTTAGCCAATTTTTGGATATTTGTCGTCTGAAGGGTCCAGCTTCCAAACGATATCGATCTTGTGAAAATCTATCGCCTCTGTCGAAAGTTTAAGACAAACATACATACATACATACATACATACTTACATACATGCATTTTAACAGACAGGTGAGATTTATATTACAGACTAGCCGGGGTACCCGGCGTTTCCCGAGAGTTTGGAGGTGTGTATTGAGCAAAAAATAAGTGGTAGTAGACAGGCAGGAAAGCTCGAACTCGTACCGCGAAAGAAGAAAAGAGTATGACAACAACGCGACGTCTTTGCTGTTGCGACCATCGCCAAACCGGGAGTGATGAAGGTTTAAATTAAGGCTAGTCAGTCGAAAAGAGGAATGACTTTCGAAAATATAGGCGTAAAAAGCGACTATCCCTGTAGAAAAGTGCTGAGTTGATGGCGAAGGAATTAATATTTCTAGCCAACTTTTGTATATTTCTTGTCCGAAGCGTCGAACTTCAAAACGATATCGATCTCGGGAAAATCCGTCGCCTCTGTCAAAAGTGTTAGGCAGACATACAAACATACATACATACATTTAAACAGACAGGTGAGATTTATATTATAGAAGAAGATTACATTATATTAAATTACATTATATTGATTTGTAATTAAAACTGCTTTTACACAATTATGAAATGTAGCCGGTATTTTAGTTTGATCCCAGGCCAAACAAAGTAATATTTTTACGCTCAAATGAATAGGATCTTCAAATATATTTCAATTCACTTGTGTACCCACCATAAACACTATGTAAATTAGATGGTAAAATAACAAGCCCATTTGTGTTTTTTATAAAAATAATCAGGATAATATGTAGATATAAAGAAAGTTATTGGTCATGGAAAGATAATCTCTTTACAGATACGTTACAGTTTATGAATTTCCGAATGAAACCAAAATAGAATAAATAGAATAAATCGCGACCGAGATTGTAACCCAACTGGTCAACGCTACGTCTAATTATCAACAAAGGTAAACATAAAGATGGTGAAAAATCACGATGTTCTTAAAAATAAATATTGATAAAATATTCCAGGTGCATCCAGTTAACAAGATTTTTTTAATTTTTCTGGCTAGATAATAGATTTAACTATTGTTTAATAAATGTTTTAAGCAAAAAGATCCTCGAATTAAACAAACAAATGAAACAATGGCAACTTGTATAAGATTTAGTTATCATGTTCACTGAACGCGAAATCGACAGGGGGGATAATTCAGAAAAGAGAAAACGAAACAAAAAACATAATGACTGGACGGCTTTATTCAGTCTGACGCGTGTATGTGATAAGAGAATTATCTCTTATCATTTGCTACGTATTTCGTTTCTATGAAAATAGTTCCTTGTATCTTCATGATTTTCATTTATCTGTCCTCATTTTCTGAGTACACATTTCTGCGGTGTCCGCAAATGTCAGAGGAACATTCCTGGATGAGATAGAAAAAAATGTCCGTGCGCTTTGCAATAAAATAGCAAATAAAATAGAATAAATAGAAAGTCTTTCATGCCAAATGTTAGATGCTTTTTTTTAAATACAGGAATAACCACTTATCAAGGCCCGGAGGTCACTCGAGGATAAGGGTTAATGGGTATACATTAGTCAATGTGATTATAGCGTAGTAAACATAAGTAGTGGAGATTCTGTAAATTGGATTACTTAGGGGAGCGTTTCATTAAGAACTTGTTTACATTGAAATTGAAGACAATCAGATTGTAGTCAGCTGGAAAACTCTCTTCCGAGTTCCACAGGCGTGCAGTTCTAAGAAATAAGCTTTGTTCATGGAATCTACGTTTAGGTTTATGCATAGATAAAGAGTTGAGGAAATTATTGATAGCGGTTTTTGGCTGTTTTTCGTGAAAGTTTGACGAGGGGGAGGGCATAGATTGAAGCTCAGACGAGCACTTGCCATGAAAATAACGATAAAGCAGGGACAGGCTCGCAACGTCTCTTCTGTGGGAAAGAGGTTGCAGGGAAGAGAAAAGAGCATCCGCCACTAAGCTACGAAGTCTATTTTGAACTCTGTCAAGGCATGATAAGCTAATTCTAACAGCTCCTGCCCAGATGTTGCAACAGTACTCTATCGTTGGCCGTACCTGGCATTTATATAGAAAGAGAATTGTATCAAGAGTCAGCTATCTAATGGAGCCGGAGAAGGATCCCACCGTTTTTCCAGCAAGCTTGGTGATGGATGTGATATGCATGTTCCATTTCAGGTCAGGAGTAAAGGTCAAGCCCAGAAGCTTGTCAAAACATGAAGCCTTTCCAAGACGAGAGCCATTCATTTCAACCGATGCCAGATTGGCATCAAAGTGTAGATGATGTAGAGATAGAAGCTTGGTTTTAGATGCATTAAAAGTAACCAGCCACCTCTTTCGCCACTGTACCACATGCTCAAGATCAGAGGAGAGAGAATCAGAGGGAACTTGATCGTTTACGGTCTTTGATGTGCTAACATAGATCGTGCTACCATAGATCGTAGTGTCGTCAGCCTAAATGTCTACGAATGATGTAAGGATATGATTTTGAAGATTATTAATGTAGATCAAGAAGAAATTTGGCCCGGGATGGACTCCTGAGGGACTCCAGCATTTATACTGAGAGCTTCTGATTTCTGTCCATCAACCACTACTCTTATGAATCTATCAGAGAGAAATGATTTAATAATTGAGAAGACATTTCCAGCTCTATCATAGCTGGAGATCTTGTGAAGCAGGTCTTTATGCCATAGCTTATTAAAGGCCTTTGATATGTCCAAGAGCAATTGCCTTAGAGAGGAAGCCTCCGTCGAGAGATTCGCTAATCCTATGAGATATAAATGTAAGCATGTCTGCTGTAGATCTAGCAGAACAGAAACTATATTGTAAGAAGGTTGTTTTTTTCTGAGGTGGTTGACTACTTCTCTATTTAACACAGATTCCAGCAGCTTACTCGTGATTCACAGGAGACTTATTGGTCTGTACTCAGAGGGAGATGAGCGATCACCTAAATTCTTAAATACATGACATACTGATGAGATTTTCCAAGGTATTGGAAATCATTTCTCCTTAAGACAACGTTTAAATAACTTTGTAAGTATGGTCGCTAGTTCAGGTTGAAGCTTTTTGAGCAATATAATTAGAATGCCGTCAGGGCCAGTTGCTTTACTGGAATCAAGGTTTTTGATTAGCTTGACAACATCACGTACAGATATTAGTATGTCGCATACCGTGTTTTCAGATACACGAGAAAATACTGGGGGTTGGCGGCCTTGGTCGTAAAGGGTAGAATTAGCTGCAAAGATGTTGGCAATGAGTTTGGCTTTGTTAGATGCTGACGAGATTACCTCAGATTCATTGATGATTGTTGATATAGAGCACACCCTTCTGTCAGGATTCTCTTTGCTATTTGCCAAAACTCACGGGAACCTAGCCGCTGCTTAGCTACTTTTGACTTGATGGACTGAGCATACAACTCTCTCACATTCTTTATTACTTTTTTACAGAGGTTGCTGGCGGACCTCAAGGCGGCTTTAGTCTCAGTACATCTATTACGTTGGAAGCAATGGAAAAGGTGATTTCTGTGTGCAATGGCAGCAGCACATTCTTGAGAGAACCACGGCTGGCTGTTGGGTTTTTGCTGGAACATTTTCTAGGGTATGAAACGGTCTATACCTACAATTAACTATTCCGTTAGGTCTGATACTATAGCGGACACATCCTTTTTAAACATGAAATGTAAAGGTAGATCTGATATAAATGTGCGGAAGCTATCCCAGCCAGCTATGGAGTATCTATATACTGTACGATGGAGAGGTGCGTTTGAGGACCTATTATATTTCGTTTTTATCTTAACTGATACAACAGAGTGGTCGGAAGATCCCAGTGGAGATGTTTAAAACTTTTGACCTCTTCATAAAATTATTGATGATTTGATCGATTTCTTAATTAGAATATGGTTTTACCCTGTATCTATTGCTTTAGTCAATCAATCAACAAATGTGCATGATAACAACTGGTGATCGAATAGTTTTCCAATGATTATGTTTCTTTGAATAAGAAATTTGCTTTTAAATTTTGAGAATTATCCACATCTGGATTCCAATGCAAGATGTAATCTTCTGCTGGTCCTTGTTATTGTTGCTAAGCGAACCAGATTACTGAATATAGCTCACGACGATCGTGCCTCAGGATTGTCCGGGCCGCACGAAGTCCTCCTCGTTGGTAGAAGCTATTTGTTAAGCTGATAGATCGTAGGGTTTTATCGCCGACACCGGGAACAGCAAATCTCAGACGTTACATGTGAAGTTGGGGAAGATTTGGCACAGAATCCACAATAGAATGGATGCAGAAGCAACCTTTTTTATTCAATTTTAACCCCAAACAAAGCACAGTGCCACTTTGAAGTAGGGGGTTACTATCAGCGACATAATTTGCAGGGACCTTTGAAGGGGTATGAGCAGCAAGATGTCTGTTCACATTACACTTGAATTCTGCGTATCAGTACAGTTGGGGAAGCAGAATTCAGGAAGGGAGTTCCAAAGTGTAGCAGTTCTGGGAAAGAAACTATTGGAGTAGAAGGCTTTCTTGCACCTAGCAATCTCTACTGTGTAAGGGTGGTATTAAGCTGCTTTTCGGGTTTGTCGAGGGTACTTATGTCGAGGGGGGTACAAGTGCCTGTAGTTCTACAGAGCATTTACCATTAAAATACTTGTAGAACAAGCAAAGGAATGCAACATTTCGTCGATGGGACAGAGGCTGGAGCTTAGATGACAGTTCAGAACCTATTAAGTTGACGACTCTATTCTGAACTCTGTCCAAGAGTGAGAGGTTAGTAGCAGATGCGTAAGCCAAAATGTGATAACAGTGTTCCATACATGGGCGAATGGTGGCCTTATAGAGGTACAGGATACTTTCATGCGTAAGCAGCTTTCTAGCATGGTAGAGAGAGCCTAACTTCTTCGCGGCAGCTTGCTGCTATCACTTAATTATTTCGAGGTTCTTTACATGTCACATATTTACTTGGCATGCGCAGAGGCAGAGACGACCAGATGACTACAGATCCTGATGTCGACTTCTCCTGTGCCTCTAATACCGTTCAGTATAAAACCTATCAGTCATGGGCGGCAATGCCAGAAGCCGAAGTTCCAGGTGGACTTACTTTGACGCACCAAGTTTCCATTGCATCAAAAACGATGAAAAAAGTTTGTACAGTATGCGGGAGGCTTTTGCTGATTGTGAGTCTGATATCGCTTTAAAAAGATAATGTCATGCGGATTATATATATATATATATATATATATATATATATATATATATATATATATATATATATATATATATATTAAACCTTAATTTACTTGATTCCTCCGGCCTTGGCAGACGTGTTTTAAATATTATCTCCAGTGCTTTTTCTGTGTACATTTGAACTTTTCTTTTCATGATTTGGAACTCATTCCATTTGTGATTTTTTCCAAGGAATTCTGCCTTTTGGATCATTTTGGACCATTTAGAACTTACCTGTTTGATTGGAAATTTTTTATTCTACCGTGTTTGGATTTTACCATTCTTGGATTTTTTACCCTTCACCGTTCATGTGAAATCTTTTTAGCATTTTTCTTTTACCTCCTACTCCCCTTACCTCACCCTTTTTTAAACAAGTAAGATCTGTGACTAAATACTTCACTAAATACTTCACTAAATACTTTTACATGCAAAATCCGATCGCGCATTTTGCTAATTCCTGCCTTCTGATGAGAAGGAGAATAGTTCTTCGAAACTCCGCGGATTAAGGACTATCCACTTATCTTGTGCTTCCTTTTTAAAATTAAATATGTTTTTAACTCTTTTTCAAGATGTCTTTTAACATGTTTTATTAATCATTTGTTCATTGAAATTAGAAAAATAGTTATAAAGATATACATGCTTTCTATTTTCTATATTTCTACATATATTAATAATAAAATAAATCGGTAAGTTTTTATTTAATAATAAGCATGTTTTAATATCTAGGTTCATATATCTGATGCAGTAACAGACTGTTTTCTTCTGCATGAATAATTTAATATTGGGCTGAAATCGGTCAACTGTGAACCTATATCCTTCCTATATCTTCACATAACTATGGACCAAATATTTATGAAACATTTGTCAGAAACATTTGGAATCTTTAAAAGCGTTTTTCATCAATAACTTGTCTGGATTTTTAGATAAGAATTTATAATCATTTGGATTGCCATTCTTTGGACATGAACGTTCATATATGTATATGCTGCGGCCGTTTTTAGCCGCCTTCGTATGCACTGTTCATAAATAGTGAACATTTACATTTTGTATTTAAATTTAACTGCTATAATTGTTGTTTCTATATGTATTTAATGTACATCGAAATCCGGTGAACTTTGATTTGTACTTACAAATAAACTAACAAAATACCCTTCACAGGAAGAGTAAAGTTAGTTAACCGAAAAGAGCAGTTTTATACCATTTTTGTTTCCCATTAGTAAGATTAAAATTATATAATTATTATAAGATTAAAAGCGATAATACTACTAAATCTTATGTCTAGAATCCGTATTCCAATTTTTGACGATATCTATTACATGGTTTGGATTTCAGAAAATGTGCTAAGGTTTCAAGTATCTTGAGACTAAATTAAAATTTAGGGAATCGTGTTGATTTGTATCAAATTGGATTAAATTTAATGCAAATCTGAAATATTTGTTTCCTAAAAACAGAGATTGTGCCCATATAACTTCTTAAAATTGTTTTAAGTTTTGCAAGTAAACAGAAAGTTGGAGAATATTTATTGTCTCACTGACTTAATTCACCCTTGTCCGTTCGTCCGTTACTCCGTTCGTCCGTCAAAATTTTCAATAAATACTCATTACATTTTTCTGAAATTTTGCATAAAGTTACAACTACACAAGGGAGGAAATATAACATTCTCGGATTTTTGGATAAAAATTCTGCTTGGGTCCCCAGTGGTTTAAACGTGGTCAAAATGGCAAAAAATAGCACTTTTTGCGACATAGAATCTTTTCCGACCATTACCTTTGCTAAAAATTACTAAAAACGAGATCACATGGATATACATCTGAAAACGCAATATTTGCCCCCTGAGAAAATTCTAGTTGCGTCTCCAGTGGGTCAAAAATGGGTCCAAATGGTTCAAAATAGCACTGTTCGGGACATTGAATCTATTTTAACCATTAGATTTTGCTGGAAATTACTCAAAAGCAAGACCACATAGATATACATACGTAATATTTGATGATGGGAAATTTCTGAAACTGAACTCCAGAGTATTTTATGGGTAAAAAATACATCTTTTGAGGCCTACTTTTTACTTTCTCCTAAAATTCATACCTGTATCTAAATAGGGGTTTTAAATCGTAACGAATTAAAAAGAAATTAATCCATCGTTTGTCATGAAACGGTGTCATTTGGCTGTTTTATCCCAATGTTTTACATAAGGCTAGGGGTTTAAATTATCAAAATAGGTAACTCTTCTACGACTGATTTTAGCTAACAGTATAAGAGAAGTAACTTTTGTAGTCTCGATTTTACAAATTTTGATTATATATTCGTAGAATGAACTTTAATATATGTGATTGGTTTACAATATAAAGTAACAAACTAGCGAGCAGGCAACTCATTGTTTTAAGTGCCTTCTACATATGAATGAAGATCCGACCTTTATCTAAATATACCCTTGTGAGGATGCAAGTAAATAAGAAGATGCCTATTTGAATTTGTTTTATAATTCGAACTGATTATGTATTTATTCCAATTCATGTTTGTTACTTGTGAATATTAGGCTGAGATGTTTAGGCAGTCATAATTGATAAGAACCTTCATTTTTGTTGTACTTTGTACATAGATCATTTAGTTTTCAGAAAAGGATTTTTGGGATCTGCCATGAAAAATAGAAAGAGGAAAAGCCGTGTAAAGTGTGGTGTCATTTATTTTACTGGCTGCAGTATCAGTGGAAGCTGTAACAAAAACAGCTAGATGTTCCATATACTTGGGAAAAGGTGTTCGCTTGAGGTAATCAGCTATAAGGGTAAACACATGACTCTTTCCAGTCTCACCACAAAAAAAAAACATGACAGAGGTATCAGTCGGAGGACCATATAGTTTTTGATTTGTTAATGATGCCCAATACTTACTGTTCAAATTTCATAAATTGACTTGTTATTGATGTCTAATACTTATTGTTCAAATTTCATAAATTGACTTGTTATTGATATCTAATACCTATTGTTCAAATTTCATAAATTGACTTGTTATTGGTGTCTAATACTTATTGTTCAAATTTCATAAATTGACTTGTTGTTGGTGTCTAATACCTATTATTAAAATTTAATAAATTGACTTGTTATTGATGTCTAATACTTATTGTTCAAATTTCATAAATTGACTTATTATTGATGTCTAATACTTATTGTTCAAATTTCATAAATTGACGTGTTATTGATGTCTAATATATATTGTTAAAATTTCATAAATTTACTTGTTATTGATGTCTGATACTTATTGTTCAAATTTCATAAATTGACTTGCTAATGATGTCTAATACTTATTGTTCAAATTTCATAAATTGACTTGTTATTGATGTCTAATACTTATTGTTCAAATTTCATAAATTGACTTGTTATTAATGTCTAATACTTATTGTTCAGATTTCATAAATTTACTTGTTATTGATGTTCAATACCTATTGTAAAAATTTCATTAATTGACTTGTTACTGAGGTCGAATACTTATTGATTAAATTTCATAAATTGACTTGTTATTGATGTGTAATACTTATTGTTCAAATTTCATAAATTGACTTGTTATTGATGTCTAATACTTATTGTTCAAATTTCATAAATTGACTTGTTATTGATATCTAATACCTATTGTTCAAATTTCATAAATTTACTTGTTATTGGTGTCTAATACTTATTGTTCAAATTTCATAAATAAACTTGTTATTGATGTCTAATACTTATTGTTCAAATTTCATAAATTGACTTGTTGTTGGTGTCTAATACCTATTATTAAAATTTAATAAATTGACTTGTTATTGATGTCTAATACTTATTGTTCAAATTTCATAAATTGACTTATTATTGATGTCTAATACTTATTGTTCAAATTTCATAAATTGACGTGTTATTGATGTCTAATATATATTGTTAAAATTTCATAAATTTACTTGTTATTGATGTCTGATACTTATTGTTCAAATTTCATAAATTGACTTGTTATTGATGTCTAATACCTATTGTTCAAATTTCATAAATTGACTTGCTAATGATGTCTAATACTTATTGTTCAAATTTCATAAATTGACTTGTTATTGATGTCTAATACTTATTGTTCAAATTTCATAAATTGACTTGTTATTAATGTCTAATACTTATTGTTCAAATTTCATAAATTGACTTGTTATTGATATCTAATACCTATTGTTCAAATTTCATAAATTGACTTGTTATTGGTGTCTAATACTTATTGTTCAAATTTCATAAATTAACTTGTTATTGATGTCTAATACTTATTGTTCAAATTTCATAAATTGACTTGTTATTGATGTCTAATACTTATTGTTCAAATTTCATAAATTGACGTGTTATTGATGTCTAATATATATTGTTAAAATTTCATAAATTTACTTGTTATTGATGTCTGATACTTATTGTTCAAATTTCATAAATTGACTTGTTATTGATGTCTAATACCTATTGTTCAAATTTCATAAATTGACTTGCTAATGATGTCTAATACTTATTGTTCAAATTTCATAAATTGACTTGTTATTGATGTCTAATACTTATTGTTCAAATTTCATAAATTGACTTGTTATTAATGTCTAATACTTATTGTTCAAATTTCATAAATTGACTTGTTATTGATATCTAATACCTATTGTTCAAATTTCATAAATTGACTTGTTATTGGTGTCTAATACTTATTGTTCAAATTTCATAAATTAACTTGTTATTGATGTCTAATACTTATTGTTCAAATTTCATAAATTGACTTGTTGTTGGTGTCTAATACCTATTATTAAAATTTAATAAATTGACTTGTTATTGATGTCTAATACTTATTGTTCAAATTTCATAAATTGACTTATTATTGATGTCTAATACTTATTGTTCAAATTTCATAAATTGACGTGTTATTGATGTCTAATATATATTGTTAAAATTTCATAAATTTACTTGTTATTGATGTCTGATACTTATTGTTCAAATTTCATAAATTGACTTGCTAATGATGTCTAATACTTATTGTTCAAATTTCATAAATTGACTTGTTATTGATGTCTAATACTTATTGTTCAAATTTCATAAATTGACTTGTTATTAATGTCTAATACTTATTGTTCAAATTTCATAAATTTACTTGTTATTGATGTTCAATACCTATTGTAAAAATTTCATTAATTGACTTGTTACTGAGGTCGAATACTTATTGATTAAATTTCATAAATTGACTTGTTATTGATGTGTAATACTTATTGTTCAAATTTCATAAATTGACTTGTTATTGATGTCTAATACTTATTGTTCAAATTTCATAAATTGACTTGTTATTGATATCTAATACCTATTGTTCAAATTTCATAAATTTACTTGTTATTGGTGTCTAATACTTATTGTTCAAATTTCATAAATTAACTTGTTATTGATGTCTAATACTTATTGTTCAAATTTCATAAATTGACTTGTTGTTGGTGTCTAATACCTATTATTAAAATTTAATAAATTGACTTGTTATTGATGTCTAATACTTATTGTTCAAATTTCATAAATTGACTTATTATTGATGTCTAATACTTATTGTTCAAATTTCATAAATTGACGTGTTATTGATGTCTAATATATATTGTTAAAATTTCATAAATTTACTTGTTATTGATGTCTGATACTTATTGTTCAAATTTCATAAATTGACTTGTTATTGATGTCTAATACCTATTGTTCAAATTTCATAAATTGACTTGCTAATGATGTCTAATACTTATTGTTCAAATTTCATAAATTGACTTGTTATTGATGTCTAATACTTATTGTTCAAATTTCATAAATTGACTTGTTATTAATGTCTAATACTTATTGTTCAAATTTCATAAATTTACTTGTTATTGATGTTTAATACCTATTGTAAAAATTTCATTAATTGACTTGTTACTGAGGTCGAATACTTATTGATTAAATTTCATAAATTGACTTGTTATTGATGTGTAATACTTATTGTTCAAATTTCATAAATTGACTTGTTATTGATGTCTAATACCTAATGTTCAAATTTCATAAATTGACTTGTTGTTGGTGTCTAATACCTATTGTTAAAATTTCATAAATTGACTTGTGACTGATGTCTAATATTTATTGTTCAAATTTCATAAATTGACTTGTTATTGATGTCTAATACTTATGGTTCAAATTTCATAAATTGACTTATTATTGATGTCTAACACTTATTGTTCAAATTTCATAAATTGACGTGTTATTGATGTCTAATATATATTGTTAAAATTTCATAAATTTACTTGTTATTGATGTCTGATACTTATTGTTCAAATTTCATAAATTGACTTGTTATTGATGTCTAATACCTATTGTTCAAATTTCATAAATTGACTTGCTAATGATGTCTAATACTTATTGTTCAAATTTCATAAATTGACTTGTTATTGATGTCTAATACTTATTGTTAAAATTACATAAATTTACTTGTTATTGATGTTTAATACCTATTGTAAAAATTTCATTAATTGACTTGTTACTGAGGTCGAATACTTATTGATTAAATTTCATAAATTGACTTGTTATTGATGTGTAATACTTATTGTTCAAATTTCATAAATTGACTTGTTATTGATGTCTAATACCTAATGTTCAAATTTCATAAATTGACTTGTTGTTGGTGTCTAATACCTATTGTTAAAATTTCATAAATTGACTTGTGACTTATGTCTAATATTTATTGTTCAAATTTCATAAATTGACTTGTTATTGATGTCTAATACTTATTGTTCAAATTTCATAAATTGATGTGTTATTGATGTCTAATACTTATTGTTCAAATTTCATAAATTGATGTGTTATTGATGTCTAATAATTATTGTTCAAATTTCATAAAAATTCAGAGGTATCTAAATTTTTATGAAAGACTTCCAACTTCCTCCTATAACGTGATCATGACCGATATCGATTCAGAAATGACCGAAATTTTATAGCAAAACAACAATTGTCCAATGTAGGATCCAAACCCCGAATGATGGCATCTAATATTGATCTTGTACATGAACGGCTACAGATGAAACGAAAATGGTTAGCCAACATGAAGTTCGATCGGCTAATAATCTGGGTTTGACCTTTACTCCCGATCTGAAATGGAAGGTCGCTGGAAAAACGGTGGGATCCTTCTACTGCTCCGGTAGATATCTCACTCTTGATACAATTCTCTTCCTATATAAAAGCCAGGTACGGCTAACAGTTGAGTACTGTTGGAACATCTGGGCAGGAGCTGTTAGAAGCAGCTTATTCTGCCTTGACAGAGTTCAAAATAGACTTCGTAGCGTAGCTTAGTGGGGGTGCTCTTTTATCTTCCCTGCAACCTCTTTCGCACAGAAGAGACGTTGCGAGACTGTCTCTGCTTTATCGTTATTTTCATGGCAAGTGCTCGTCTGAGCTTCAATCTATGCTCCCCTCGCCAAACTTTCACGAAAAACATTCGTCTAGCCAAAACCACTATCAATAATGTTCCACTGTCTTTATCTGTGCCTAAACCTAAATGTAAACTCTATGAACAAAACTTATTTCTTAAAACTGCACGCCTGTGGAACTCTCTTTCGATTGCCTTTTTCCAGCTGACTACAATCTGATTGTATTCAAGTCCAACGTAAAAAAGTTCTTAATGAACCGTCTCCCTAAGTAATCCAATTTACAAAATTCCCGCTACTTATGTTTACTACGCTATAATCACATTGACTAATGTATACACATTAACCCTTACCCTTGAGTGACCTCCGGGCCTTGATAAGTGGTGACTCCTGTGTAAAACAATTTAGACTAGAAATAAAACGCTAACAATATTGATGCATTTGTTTCTAATATTATTTTTACTAACTTTAATTTTGAATAATGACTCTAAGAAAAACTCGATTTGTCTTCAATATATTGTAAGCAATATCTTTTCGCGAGAAAAAACTTTACGCAGAATTGAATGGTGATATACTATAGAATATATTCACTTTTTCATACAATAGTAATATTCACTTTGTATACTATAGTAATATTCACTTTGTATACTATAGTAATATTCACTTGGTATACAGCAGTAATATTCACTTTGTATACTATAGTAATATTCACTTCGTATACAGCAGTAATATTCACTTTGTATACAATAGTAATATTCATTTTGTTTACTATAGTAATATTCACTTTGTATACAATAGTAATATTCACTTGGTATACAATAGTAATGTTCACTCTATATACAATAGTAATATTCACTTTGTATACAATAGTAATATTTACTTTGTTTACATAGTAATATTAACTTTGTATTCTAAAGTAATATTCACTTTGTATACAATAGTAATATTCACTTTGTATACTATAGTAATATTCACTTTGTATACTATAGTAATATTCACTTTGTATACAATAGTAATATTCATTTTGTATACTATAGTAATATTCACTTCGTATACAATAGTAATATTCACTTTGTATACAATAGTAATATTCACTTTGTATACAATAGTAATATTTACTTTGTTTACATAGTAATATTAACTTTGTATTCTAAAGTAATATTCACTTTGTATACAATAGTAATATTCACTTTGTATACTATAGTAATATTCACTTTGTATACAATAGTAATATTCACTTTGTATACAATAGTAATATTCACTTTGTATACTATAGTAATATTCACTTCGTATACAATAGTAATATTCACTTTGTATACAATAGTAATATTCACTTTGTATACAATAGTAATATTCACTTTGTATACAATAGTAATATTCACGTTGTTTACTATAGTAATAGTCACTTTGTATACAATAGTAATATTCACTTTGTGTACAATAGTAATATTCACTTTGTATACAATAGTAATATTAACTTTGTATACAATAGTAATATTCACTTTATATACTATAGTAATATTCACTTAATATACTAAAGTAATATTCACTTTGTATACAATAGTAATATTCACTTTGTATACTATAGTAATATTTACTTTGTATACAATAGTAATATTCACTTTGTATACTATAGTAATATTCACTTTGTATACAATAGTAATATTCACTTTGTATACTATAGTAATATTCACTTAATATACTAAAGTAATATTTACTTTGTATACAATAGTAATATTCACTTTGTATACTATAGTAATATTTACTTTGTATACAATAGTAATATCCACTTTGTATACTATAGTAATATTCACTTTGTATATAATAGTAATATTCACCTTGTATACTATAGTAATATTCACCTTGTATATTATAGTAATATTCACTTTGTATACTATAATAATATTCACTTCGTATACAATAGTAATATTCACTTTGTATATAATAGTAATATTCACTTTGTATCCAATAGTAATATTCACTGTCTATACTATAGTAATATTCACTTTGTATCCAATAGTAATATTTACTTTGTATACAATAGTAATATTCACTTTGTATACAATAGTAATGTTCACCTTGTATACTATAGTAATATTCACTTTGTATACTATAGTAATAGTCACTTTGTATACAATAGTAATATTCACTTTGTATACAGCAGTAATATTCACTTTGTATACAATAGTAATATTTACTTCGTATACAGCAGTTATATTCACTTTGTATACTATACTAATATTCACTTTGTATATTATAGTAATATTCACTTTATATACTATAGTAATATTAACTTTGTATACTATAGTAATATTCACTGTCTATACTATAGTAATATTCACTTTGTATCCAATGGTAATATTTACTTTGTATACAATAGTAATATTCACTTCGTATACAATAGTAATGTTCACCTTGTATACTATAGTAATATTTACTTTGTATACTATAGTAATAGTCACTTTGTATACAATAGAAATATTCACTTTGTATACAGCAGTAATATTCATGTTGTATGCTATAGTAATATTCACTTTGTATAGTAGAGTAATATCCACTTTGTATACTATAGTAATATTCACTTTGTATATAATAGTAATATTCACTTTGCATACAATAGTAATATTCACTTGGTATACAATAGTAATATTCACATTGCATACAATAGTAATATAAACTTTGTATACAATAGTATTATTCACATTGCATACAATAGTAATATTCACTTTGTATACAATACTAATATTAACTTTATATACAATAGTAATATTTACTTCGTATACAGCAGTAATATTTATTCGTATACAGCAGTAATATTTAATTTGTATTCTATAGTAATAATCAGTTTTTATACTATAGTAATATACACTTTATATACGATAATCATATTCACTTTGTATACCGCAGTAATATTCACTTAGTATGCAACAGTAATATTCACTTTGTATAATATAGAAATATTCACTTTATATACTATAGTTATATTCACTTTATATACTATAGTAATATTCACTTTGTATACAATAGTAATGTTCACTTTGTATACAATAGTAATATTCATTTTGTACACAATAGTAATATTTACTTTGTATACAACGGTAATATTCACTTTGTGTACTATAGCTATATTCACTTTGTATACTATTTTAATATAATATTCACTTTGTATATAATAGTTATATTCACTTTGTATGCTATAGTAATATTCACTTTGTATACAATAGTAATATTCACTTTGTATACAATAGTAATATTCACTTTTTATATAATAGTAATATCCACTTTGTATACTTTCCTAATATTCACTTTGTATACTATAGTAATATTTACTTTGTATCCAATAGTAATATTCACTTTGTATACTATAGTAATATTCACTTTTTATACAATAGTAATATTCACTTTATATACTATAGTAATATTCACTTTGTATACAACATTAATATTCACTTTGTATACTATAGTAATATTTACTTTGTATACAATAGTAATATTCACTTTGTATACAATAGTAATATTCACTTTGTATATTATAGTAATATTCACTTTGTATACTATGGTAATATTCACTTTGTATACAATAGTAATATTCACTTTGTATACTATAGTAATATTCACTTTGTATACAATAGTAATATTCACTTTGTATACAATAGTAATATTCACTTTGTATACAATAGTAATATTCACTTTGTATACAATAGTAATATTCATTTTGTATACAATAGTAATATCCACTTTGTATACAATAGTAATATTTACTTGGTATACAATAGTTATATTCACTTTGTATACAATAGTAATATTCACTTCGTAAAATGTCATATCTTTTACAATAGTATCCTGTAATCTTTGCTTCAATAAACAGCCCAGAAATGTTATGATTCTCAGAGGTTGAACATTGAATTATAGGAATAAAAAATAAAAATTCTAGTATATGTTTAGAGTTGAATGAAGCAGGGGTAGATATTTATTTCAGAGCAACTCCACCTGTGGCTCTTTATACCCCAAGTGCCAATGTTGTATCTCTATGTCTATTTACAAGTGGAATACAATACTGTGGGGCTTCCTTCCAGCTGACTACAACGTGGTTGTTTTCAAGTCTAATATGAATGTTCTTGTTGAACCGTTGTCTTGAATAATTAAATCCTGCCCAAGTTCCATCATTACTGATTGTCACGTGTTGGATCACCTCGCATTGATTAACGCTTATTCTTGAATGGTCCCTGGGCCTTGATAAATGGTAACTCACAAGCAAAAAAATAATAATAATTCTTTTTTATTATTTTACTTTTCAACTCTTAACATTTTGAACAAGCTTCAAATGGCAACATAATTGTTCAAAAAAAAAAACTTTTTGCCTCATTTAAATGTCACAATTTGTTATTATTTAACATTCTGTCTTTTAGTGTCACGAATTGTTGATATTCTTGTCCTTGAGTTTGGCGAGTATTTATTTATTTTCAGCGCGTGTTTATTTCTAAATATTCCTGAGGATTTCACGAAAGATGTGAAAAGAAAAACTGAATGATGTTCTTAGAATTGATAGCATGAAACATTCATGATTTTGTTTGTTTGTTTTTTCAAACCAGACGGTTGTTGTCATTAGTGTCATTAGTCACTGGTACATTCGGCTTGATCCCCATCAGATGTTCAATGCACAAAACCTTTTATAAAACTTGGTTTAGTCTTGAAAACAAAAAAGAATTCATTAAGTTTGCCTAAAGTTTCGGGGTGGTGTATTTGTAAGAATCATAGTTAGTTCAGTTATAGATAATTATTTCTAGCACGAAAACGTAATACTGTCGTGTGATTTAGAATTCACATCAACTCACGTGATCATAAGTGCTGAAATAAGGATTCTTATTTGCGCAGCCTTTAAATTCCTTCTCTTTAACATGCTGCCATATTTACTGTTCTTTTCTGATATCATCAATCAACTTACACACAATGATCAAGGAATCAAAACTTTATTAACATTTTCTCTGAATTGGCGCGTCCATGTAAGTGCCTAAACATACACAAACTTCTATTTCGTTCGCTAATGATTTGTCGAGTTTAATATTGTCGTCATGGTACATTGCATTCTCGTTTAAATTCAACTTTTCTTTAGAATTTCTTTGTGTACTTCCTAGTGATTGGACGATTTCAAATCAAATTATTAAGTCAGATCCATGTCCAAGGAACCTATATCTAAAATTTCAATTGTTCATACCCAAAATTGTCGGAGGAGTTTGGTAGAGTTCTCAAAGGTCACATCATTGAACGTTGACTCCTTAACAGCGATATTTCTGGCCGAAAACGGATTATAAAGATTTTCCCAAATCTCTATACCCTGTATATCAAATTTCGAGTCTGTAGACTGAAAATTTACAGAGTTATTGTATAGGGAAGTGTACATAGACAGACAGACACACAAACACACACACACACACACACACACACACACTTTTATAGATATACTAGAATTTCAGCCCAGCGTTGCCCGGGTTTTTGGAGGTGTATGCTGAGCAAAAAAAAAGCGATCAATTTTTTTTAACTTTAACCCCTATTATGACCCCTTAAAATTTATTGCTTTTGGCTCAAATCAAGTTATTGAGTTAGATCCATGTCCAAGGAATCTATATCTAAAATGTCAAGTGTTTAGACCCAAAATTGTCGGAGGAGTTTGGTAGAGTTCTCAAAGGTCAAATTGTTGAACTTTGACCCCTTAATTGCCAAATTTCTGATCGAAAACCGATCACATCGATATTCCCAAATCTCAGTACCCGAAATTTGATAGACAAAAATTGACAGAGTTATTGCATAGGAAAATGTACACACACACACACACACACACACACACACACTTTTATAGATATACTAGAATTTCAGCCCAGCGTTGCCCGGGTTTTTGGAGGTGTATGCTGAGCAAAAAAAAGCGATCAATCTTTTTTTAACTTTAACCACTATTATGACCCCTTAAAATTTATTGCTTTTGGTTCAAATCAAGTTATTAATGGGTTAGATCCATATCCAAGGAACCTATATCTAAAATGTCAAGTGTTTAGACCCAAAATTGTCGGAGGAGTTTGGTAGAGTTCTCAAATGTCAAATTGTTGAACTTTGACCCCTTAATAGCCAAATTTCTGGTCGAAAACCGATCACATCGATATTCCCAAGTCTCAGTACCCTGTCTATAAAATTTCGAATTTGTAGACTAAAAATTGTTATTGCATAGTGAAATGTACACAGACACACAGACAGATAGACAGACAGATACACAGGCACACAGACACACGGACACGTTCACTTTTATAGATATATAGATATAATGAGCGTGGATGACTACAAATACGCATCTATATTATTATATATACATTATATATGCGTGTGTGTGTGTGTGTGTGTGTGTGTGTGTGTGTGTGTGTGTGTGTGTGTGGTACCTTGTTTGTGTGTGTGTGCGGAACGGTCTCTACTGAACTACTGTGTCAATTTTTGGTCTGCTAACTTGAAACTAGATATATAGATTATTAAAACAAATTCAATTTGGTTTTTAGCCAGTAAAATAGCTGATCCGGAGTCATAATGGAAAAATTAGAACTTGGCAGGCCTAAGTCGAAAATTATTTTAACTTTTATTCATCCTAAGTCACAGTGTCAGCGAGATGTAAGGAGCTACTGGGAATTAGAGGCCAGATTTATAGGGAAATGCTGAGTGGGTTATTGTGTAGCCAGATGTTTGTTTATATTACATTTAAAATTCTGCATGTTGGTACAGATGGGTGGGAATTTATTAATTATCGGATTGGTCAAGAATATTTATGTCGATGAAGAACAAGTGCAGCAAGTTCATCAGAGTACATTCCATTGAAGTACTTGAAAACCAAGCAGATGAGTGCAACAATGCGGTGATGGGATAGGGCTGAGCTTGGTAGACAGTGTGGGATCTATTTGATGAGGGGCTTTTTTGATGCAGCAACCCAAATATGACGCTAATACTTTATGCATTAACGGATGGTGCCTTTGTAGAAGTATGGGATATTAGTACATGCGAGTAGTTTTCTAACATGGTAGCGGGAACCCACTTTCGTTGCAGCAGCCTTGGCAGTGTTTTCTGCGTAATTGTTTACATTCATGTTACCTGTAAATATTAGGGGGGTGTTAAAATGAAGGGCTATCATATAGGGTTCTATTAGTTATTGATTGCAATATTATATCGTGTATTAAAAGGTTTCTTATTAAAGCTTTGTCTTAGTAGCATTAAATGTTATCATCCATTTTCCCCCCATTCCACTACAAACTAGAGGTCATTTCCTAAGGATTCAGCCGTTGACTTAGATATGCGTGCGTTTACTTTGCCCACATGTCGAATATAGATAGTATGTTAACATACTATCTATGTTAACATGTTAATATATATTTTAATTAACATGTCGCCGTTTAAAACATGAAAATATTCGAATTTTAATTTAAAGAAAAACTAAAAACAAAGAAAGTAAATGGATTTGATTACACTATTTCTCACATGATTATCCCTATAAGAGACTAAGTGTTTATGCAATTGAGCTCTTTTTTTTTCTTTTTTTTTACTGGAGGCGATGGGAATTTCTTAATGTGAAATGAATTGGATAAAATGGTTTCAAATTATAACATTCTTTAAAATTTTAAGTAGGTTGTAGAATCACAAACTCATCGCAAATTTAAACTGTTTGATAAAATTGGAGGTAATATTGTCAAAATTAAATCCTATCATTACAACATCAAATGAAGTACACTACAAATGAAGTACACTACAAATGAAGTACACTACAAATGAAGCACACTACAAATGAAGTACACTACAAATGAAGTACACTACAAATGAAGCACACTACAAATGAAGCACACTACAAATGAAAGTGGCGTGCATCTCTCTTTCTACTCACTCGCTTGCCACTTTGAATTAATACGGCACTAACTAGGCTACAGACCTTTTGGAGTCCTGGAATGTATTTTCTAAAGATTAGAGTTAGTTAAGTGCTATTGACTTATATACTAAAATAGTGTTTACTATCACTTAACTTTTCTGGGCTAATTATTTATCACCTTTGTATAATCAATTGTTAAAATCCAACTAAATCTGAGAATATGCAAATTTATAGTAAGTGTTTTTTTTTTTGTTTTTTTTTTGGTCTTTTTTTTATATTATAGGTGTTCAGAATATTTTACTCTCTTCTGACTTTATATTTCGGAACCAAAATAAATTTTTGATAATATATATTTAAGTATATCTTTCTTGAGATGACTAAGAATCAAATTGTATTATTTAGTTTTATATGTTACTTTTTTTTAACTTTGTTATTAAAATGATGCTAGTTGTACGTACGTAGCGTTGCCCGAGATTTTTTTACTTTCATTTTCGATACGTTTTTATATTTTAAACTATGAATTTGTTTTTTGCTGTTGTTTTTCCATTTTTAAATATTTTGGAAGTTAAATTTAATTGTTAAGGCATCCTTTGGCTAATCATCAATTTAATCAAACTGTTTATAAAATTATAACTAATTTATTAAAATAATTTTTTAAACTCATAAAATTAGATGTAAATATTTCTCAAAACTTTTTGTAATATTTTATTAATTAAGAACTTGAAAGTCTGAAATTACATTCGATTCAGCAGTTTAAATGTTTTCAAATATCGAATGATTACGAAATAATTTTTTTTCATCTCCAACTTTTCAATTATTAACCAAAATTAAATTGGCTTGTAATTAAATTATTTATTAAATTAAATGTTCTAGTTTGCACTATTGTATATGTTTTATTTCAATAAATATTTTAATATTAGTAAATAAAAAAGCTCAAAGTGTAATTTACATTGACTTAAGAAATACACACACGCAGACACACACACACACACACACACAGACACACACACGCACGCACACACACACACACACACACACACACACACACACACACACACGACGTTGTTGCACGATTTCCGCACTTGTCCAGAATTTCCTCAATGAAAAACAAAAAAGAAAATACAACTTGAAAAATATAGAACTTAATTTAAAAAAACAAAAACAAAAAAAAAACCGGTACTACGGTTCCGGGCTGAAGGGGGAACGGTTGATTAGGGTACACAAGGGTCCTCGTTCAGGACGGGAATGTCATTTGGTATGGACTCAATAACGCTTGCCTAGGTACACATTATGCATTCAACGTAAAGCCGTCTAAACTAAAAGTTACTATAAAATAAACATTAAAAAGAAAATAACTCTCAAACTAAATGACTTCACTATTTATTCGACGTACAAAGTTGTGTTCTGTTTGTTTTTGTCTTTAATGTAGAAAACTTTCACGAACTTTTCACTAACCCGACGAGCGCGCACACCCGTTCCTTAGCGCATTAGCCCCGCCCCTTTCGTTCTATCAATCTTTTTTCTCGTCTTTCTTAATTTGTTCATTTCTCAGTCGGCCTGACCGCCTTCCTCCTCTTTCCCCCTCGCTTTCTTTGCTCTTAAATCTACGCTTCTTTGCATCTATCTCGCTTCTTCCCCCTTTCGGATCGTACTGTGGCAAAAAGAAAGAAAAAAAAAGTAACTTTTTTTTCTTTCCCTCTTTTTACCCCCTCCCCCTTATACGATGACAGAAACGCGTTCGCATGCAGGAAGAAAGGTACAGATAAAAAAAGGCTCTTTCGATCAAGTTTTACAGTGACTAAAATCGTTACTATAGAGCAATCCAAATTCCACGCATAAACATTTAAGGATACCCGAATTACGCCAGTGTTTATCACTTTTTTAATAATATTAAAAAAAAGAGAAGCATAAAAATGCCGAAGAAGCCGCCTATTTTTATGGACGAACAAAATACAGTACCAAGAAAATTCCTCAAAAATACTTTGAGCCTTCGTAAAAAGAAAATAAAAGGTAAGTTTTGCTTCATCACTTTTTTAATTCAAATGAAAAGTTATGTTTGTTTTTATCTATAAAGTAATACATATGTGACGACACGCAACTCACATTTCGACATAGAGAAACAAAATGAGAGAATGATCAAATTTGAATTTAGTCAGATGTTTTGTTTTTATTTATTTTCCGCGTTGACCAATTGTTGCGCATGAGCGTTGTTGCGCCGTTGCGTTATTCATTCTACGCCCGGTTTTGCGCCGCAGACATTAGATTTTAATGAAATGTATTTTGTTTTCATTTTAACCAATAATAACACATATGAGCAAAAAATAAAATAACATTTTTTTTAATTTTTACTTACTTTCCACTTTAGCAGTCACCTTTAAAATTACGACTTTTGAGAAGTTTTCGGGTATGCTGAAAACGAATATCGCATTTAAATTTTCCGCAAACAAGTAGTTTTCCGGATATAAAGCAATGCGATTCCTTTATGTTATCATTGCTGCCCATTGTTGTACGCGCAAGCGCGCCAAAAATATGAGCGCTCGCGCCGCTCGTGTGTACGACAATGACCACCAGTGATGTAATAAAGGAATTGCGGTAAATGTGACTATCGGCATACCCTGGCCTAATTACCGCCAAAAAAATCACCCGCGTCCATCAAACTTAAAGACCGAACCGAAAACTCGGAAACGAAATGAAACGAAATCTTTTTTTTTTTAATTATTTATTTATTATTATTATTTTATTATTAGTAGTATATATATATATATTTTTTTTTTTTTTGCTTCATTTATTTTTTATTTATTTTAGTTCAGGTACGCGTTTACCAGAAAAGATATATTTCGCTTGTTATTATTTTAGTAAGAACGAATTACTATTTTTTTTTTTTTATCTTTCTTACTAAAATGAAATCAAATTGTTGATTCTTTTATTTATTTATTTATTTTCTTTCATGCGTACTTAAATAAAATTCGCTTCATTCCGTTTTCGAGTTTTCGATTCGGTCTTTAAGTTTGATGGACGCGTACGATTTGTTTAGAGGTGATTTGTCCAGGGTATACCGATAGTCACATTTACCGAAATTGCGGTGCTTTATATCCGGAAAACTACTTGTTTGCAGAAAAATTAAATGCAATATACGCTTTCAGCATACCCGAAAATTTATAAAAGTCATGACGACTTTTAAAAGTGATTTTAAAGTTGAAAATTAAGTAAAATGTTACCTTTTTTTATAATTCTAAACAAAATTGGGCATTTTCCAGAATAGCTAACAAATAAAACCTTAAGATTAGCACATCTTTATTTTATTCATAAATATCAACTTCTATCGTTACATTTATATACAATTGACAATTAAACTTAGAATTGTTGTAGTTACATCAACCTAATCGCAGTTCGATCGTAGATCACTTTAAATTTTGGCAGAATTTTCCAAAATATCTAACAAAACAAAACTATGATGAAAAAAATAATATACAACAAACAAATGTTACCAAAACCAAACCAAGTTACTTTTCCACCTACTTAGATATATTTTTGTGTTTTAATTTAAAATGTTTTTACTTTAAAATAAATTGCAGTATAAATCCTGTCGAGTTAAAATGAAAAACAAAATAGTGGTCTCGTTAGAGCATTTGTGTAGTTTCGATATTCGCTCAAAAATTACTAATTAAACAAAACTTGGTAGAAGATTAAATTTTCACACGATTGGTAACATTTATTCGATGTGTTTCTATCTATCAGTATTTTCTTTAATTATCGATTTTTGAGCGATTATCGAGGCTCAACCATAGCTATAATGAAACCAACATCTTGTTTTTCATTTTAACACGACATGCTTAACTATCTTATTTTTAGTAAAAAATAAGTTAAAACAAAAAATTTTTTCCAGCTTGTCAGCCATCATATCAAGTTTTTCAGCTTAGCTTGCCTTCGGTAACATTAATTGTATTTTTGATGTCTTTTTTGTTTTGTTAGCTATTCTGGAAAATGTTCAACAAATTTCAAATGAGCTGATAAGATTTACAATCGAACAGCAATTGAGTTGATGTAGAAAGCCAATCACACGGAATAAAAACAAGACTCAAGAACTAAAAAACAAAAATTGTTGTATTTGATCGCCTTTTCTAATTAGTGATGTACATTTTATTTTTATTGTTATTATAATTATAAACTGCCTCAATGTAAACAATTCAAACCTTCTTTTTCTGGTGTCAACCGTTAAACAACTATTTTGATGTTTAGAGAAGAGTATAATGTTGACATTTGGGAAAGAATGGAGACTAAAATACAACGATTTACAATAAAGAATAAAATATAACAATGTAAATAAATCAGTCATTTTATTTATTTATTTATTTATTTATTTATTTATTCATTCATTCATTCATTTGCGCATGCAAAACTCTGCACAAAACTCGACAGGATTACTTTAAAAAAATTTGCCCCTTCCCATGTCAAAAATGGCTTCGTACATATGCAGAATACGGACCGTGCTGAAATAATAGCATTATTATTAGAACTCCATTCTTCAAGATAATTAAATGTAACTCTATGGCTAAGTATGTATTGAGCTTTGTTTTTTATCTTGTTTGGTTGTTGTTGTAGCTCCTTACTGGATTTCACTCAGGCAATATTGTCCGCCATGTTACTGCCTGGTTTGTAAAAGCAGCGTTGTTTGTTTCTCTTTCAAATATGCGGAACTGAAAATGTTTTTTTTTTTTTTTTATGTTAACACGAAAAATTGTCCTAATCAACTTTCCATGCATTTGTGTTTAATTCTTAATTACGTTTTTTTTTATCTGTTTGTCCTCCAGTGACAGAATCGTTTATGCAAACTGAGTTTAATTCTGAACAAGACGTCTTTATCATGCCATTCTCAAAATATTTCTCTTGGTTAAGACTCAAAAGTAACAAAATTTTAGCACTTTTTTTCTGCATCGGATTTTATTTATTCCATCATCGTAAAACTGAAGATGCGGCATAATAATCGATTGGCGATATCAATTATTTTAAAGAAAATAAATTTGGGTAATTACTACAATAATTTACTATGCTTTGCCTACTTATGTGCTGCGTTAAACAATTAATATTTAAAAGAAGTTTGAAGACATTTATTTTAACTTGAGTAAACTGCGGTAGACGCGTTGTTTCTGGACAGGAACTAAGTACACAACCGAAACGGAAGCGAGAAATGGCCGAATACTTGGCTCCTGCATTTTCGGCCCTTATTCGCTTCTGCTCGTGTCATGTGTTTAGTTTCTGTAATGACTCGAAATAACTGAACACGAATTATTCTATTCACAATCACTATTTTTGCTAAAATTCTTTAACTTCTTGGAAATATTGTTCAACGCAAATAAATCACACATTATAGAAAAGTAAAAATATATTGTTTTTAACGGTATATTCTTAAAAAAATAATTTTTCATTGATAGCAATGAGTATTCTTTACTTTTACACTTGTCGCGTAATCAACGCGAAAATACGCGACAGATTCGACGATAAACGTGAGTTTGAATTTCGTTGGGCCTTGTGGTTCTTTATTCTCTAATATAGCAATGTGGAAAAAGATGGTAACATGAGATGTAGATAAGGACATCATTCACTGCCAGGCAGCGACTGGGTTGCTTGTAAACCATGGAATATGAAATGTCATAAAACAGCGGAAATCAAATAAAAGAACAACTTTTTTCATAAGGTTTGCTTTACTTACATCTTAACGAAAGCAAATATGACACAGTTAAAGGATCATACCCCCCCACTCCCTTGAGGGTAACGTACTCAAGAGAATAAGTAAAAAAAAATATCCGAACTCACTCCACGATTTTGAGTGTCTCGGTCATCAGAAATTGACCTTCAGTGGCGTTTGTTGTCAGTACTCGAAGGAAAGCTAATACAGCACTTCCTAACCTGTAGACTGTTCATTTTCTCCAAATCTCTACAACGTGTCTAATATTGAATCGCTTAACGCAAACAACTTTTACTCTATTATAGATTAATCCTAGTAGACTTAAAATCGAAAAGAATCCTGCTTTTGGACATCGAGGAAAAACATTTTTTCCCCTTCGAAAATACTTTGTGCACCCAGGAAAAATGCACTCCCATGCAACACAACTGCTGATCTGGCACATTGGACTTTAAAAGGAAAATATTGTAGCCAATCGACATTATGTAGTGAAGACATTCTTTTTATGTGCTGTGCAATTCTTACTTTTCGCTACGAATGATCAGAGTTCTCTATCTACCAAAGTATGTATATAAGGAGAATTATCATTTCCGCTTTTGGTTCAGTTGAGATTGTAGTCTGAGTAAGTTAGATTGCGAAATAAATCCTAGCTGAAACATATATTAACATGTGTAGCTAACAATGTTTGAATAAATTAACACATGTATACTATGTGTGTGCGTAAAGTATCTTTACTAGATGGTTATTTTAGTTAAAATGTTGACGAAAAATGTGTTATACTTTTTCAAAATCCAGAAACTATTTAATTTTTATTTTATGGATAAATTCGAAATATCGAACATAGCATGTGTGTTAAAAATGAGCTAAACTTATTTATTTGGAAAAGTTATACGACAGAGTCCGTGTAAAAACGAAAATAATAATAATAATTAAAAAACAGCGTCCGTTAAATATATAATTTCCGATCAGTTTTATTTAAAAACATTTTCGTAGACTGAAATATTTTTAATTAGATATTTAAAGAATATCTAATTAAAATATCAAAATATTCGTTTTAATTATTCCAAATTTGAATTAATAAAATGTTTATCAGAATCTAATTTTATAAATTAATTTGTTTTTTATAGATTGCCTTTATCTTTACCAAAAACAATTGGGATTAACTTTCAAATATGTATATTTAAATTGTTTTTTTAATGAAAATCAATTCTGGGTCCTGTTTAATAGTTCTATTCTACCGATGTGCATAGTGTCAATAATTTTTTAAAGTCATGACTCAAAAGATTTCTTAATGTTTGTTTATAGTATTCATATTTTCACGTTCAATAAAGCATAACATTATGAACATTTTACTCCGAGAAAAATGTCTTTCAAATGTATAAAACACATTAATCATGCCTATAAACTAGTCTCCTCCGCTCTATTTAAAAAACGGGTGTATTTCTTTGGATATCGACTGTGACATAAACAATAACGACACCATTTTAGACAAGATAGACTATCGCTCTTGGGATTTGTACACAACTGGACAATTAGTAGATGGTCTGCAAGAAAAATAAAACCGGTTTTTATCAAACGGAAATGGAATTATGTCGTCTTTGCCAGGGCGACAGTTTTATCGTTTCACCCTGTATAACTATTGTGTTTTACCATTTAAAAGCTTTCACATCGTTCCTACGCTAACTAGTTTAAATGAATTTAATTCTAAAGCGTTTTATATAAATTATCTATTTTGCGTTGTTGTATTACGAGTTCTGTTTATTGTTTTCTTTAATCAGCTCATAGAACATGGCTGAAATATAATGAAGAGAAAAAGTGTGCGTTAATTCATGTTTTCAAAATCGTTTGTGATTGTTGTTAGCATATTTGTTTTCTTGTATATTAACCATAGACTGAAGTAAAGTCAGCCGAGTTTGTCTCTGTAATGTAACAACGAATGGTCTCGTTTCTATAGCGGCGCCTACATCTGGGCAAATACACCATTTGCTGCCCAGTGAAGGCGTCAAAGGAATAGGTCACCTACTCTTGCGTTTGAAGAGGAAAGCACAGCCCTGGGGTCAAAATCCCGAAGAGGCAACTCTCATTACGACCTGCTAAGTATCCCTGATAACGGAGACACGACGTTGCGCTCCCTACCGTGTTAAGGAGTTGGCCAGATATAATAAAACCAGAATAATACTTTGATGCGACTAGACCACATGTTGATAATCCTAATTTTTTTTTCTTTGAAACATAAATGTACCAAGATGTTATTTATCTTATTTGAATTCTAAACAAATTGTATTTGAATTCGTAATGAGATGATCGTGTTATTTTCATAAGTAAATTAGGTTTGTGGTGTGTCCACTGATATGATTTACTGACAAATTTTTAGTAGATTTCTTCAAGTATTTTCCTATTAATGGGTTAGTGCTTATGAAGGCCAAAGGGCGACTATAGGATAAGTTAAAGATATTGTCATTTGACCATGACCAACACGTTTGAGAAGATTGATAACGATGGGTTAAATGATCAGAATTTGATAAAGTTGACGGCTCGATAAGAATTTGTTATTATTCGACTTTAAAACGACCGTATTGTACTCTGTTGTGGAGCAGCCCCACGTTATTGTATTCCATAGATGGGGAGTTCTTCGAACATATTTTTCCTGATAGTTCCGTTTAGTTTCAGGCGACACGGTGAGTCAAGAACATTCTTTGTAGTGTTTGTAAGATAGAAGAGTCCTTGCTGTGAATGTTTTTTGGAGTAGGGGAGGCACAGATCGAACTAGGTCAAGTACCTAGGATGAATGTAATCATGGAGCAGAGAAATGTTATGCAATGTTTTCATCTAAAACGAAACACCGTACATTTTGGTACGTAAAGAACAAGGTAATATCTTCAAATGTGATTCTTATTTAATAATGCCGTTGTTATGATACTAAATGTGTTAATGTGTTTATGTATCCATCTTTTATATGTAATGTAACGTGGGATTTGGACCGGTATATCTCCATAAACTGAAGTTGCATATAAAAGTTTACTTCAGACGAACTTTAGCCTGATTATTGATAGTGCTTCACAAAAATGAAATTAGTTTAGTTCAAACGGACCGATTTTTCCTATTTACTCGTTTCCTTTTTGCTTAGAAATTTCAGTTCACTATTAGGATAGACCAACTCCTCTACTTAGTAATCAGTCCCCATCCTTGGACTCAAAATACCATAAACAAAATTACGGTAGAAATTTAATTAGGATTTTTTTTTTCGTATTACACCCTCCACTCTTTTATTTCATATTAATTGCTACGCGCATCAACAATTAATCATTTGTTTAATAACTATTTTTGCACAAACTAATGCTTATGAATCCCATTATATTGAATTCAAAAATTTATTAATTGATTGAATTATTAGTATGAACCCGTCTGTGTTAGAAAATAAGTTATCGTAGAAAGCGAGAAAATATCCTTCGCATAATGTTTTTCTTGCCCCCCCCGTTTAATCTTCACACTAGATCCTCCGTAAATTTCATTCACACGAAACCTCTTGACAGCGAGAGAGGTTAACAATCATCAAATCCGTCTAAAAGTTTACAGAAATGATATTTAAAACCTTGTAATTATGCATGGAAATATGAACTCGTTACAAAAAGTATACTTGCTCCTTTCTCTTGAAAATACCTTTATTTGTGTTAAATGTTAATTGTCAGAAGAGGAACACGGGGTTTCTGCTGTATGTAAAATGTGATTGTCCCACGTGGGAAATTGAGATGAAAGGTAAGTTGGTACGTAACATCGAAAAAAAAATAGGTACCGAGATGATATGAACAGCCCTGCGATGAGGATGCAATTTATCTGCATCGTTTATTTATGGAAATAGAAATATTCATGTTATCTAAATGTGTGTTTGCAGAGACACCTGACACGACACGAAATATTTTGTTGCTCCACACAGAAAGTGGTAGTTTATTGCTCGGAAGACAACTGATGTTAGAAGAAAAAACAATAATAACAGCAGAAAAAACAATAATAACAGCAGCTGCTCTTATTATTGTTGGACTATAATCATCTACGACTAATGGAGATTCGGTATCTGTCTGTCTGAAAGCGAAAATATCCTGTGACTCCTATTAATGTACTATCTTTCAATGCTTCTGAGGAAGATTTCAGCATCTGCTCTGTTGTAATGAGAATATCTTTCCAGAAATGCCATTCTCCTTTGACGCGGTTTTGGAGTATATATTTTATTGATAGGAGATCATTGTCACGACTTATCATTCTTTAGAGAGATAGGCTATTATATATCAAGAAGAAATTGTTACAACTAACTGTTCATTAACAAAGTCAGCGCTTACATTTGTAAAAATATGCGACCGGAGGAAACATTTTACTCCAAATAATAATAATTAATGATTAATGCGTAGGAAAGTTTAAGATATGATAATTCTATAGGACTTTAAATACAAACAGACAAAATCATCTAAGCTAGAAAACCAGACATAATAATAGTCTACAGAGAGATAAAAATAAATAACTGATTTCGCCGTTTCAGCAGATCATAAGGTGAATCTGAGGGAAACAAAATATACCTACCTCGAATTCGCTAGAGGTTATTGATCGCGAAATCTACGGTTGTATCAATGATTGTCAGCAATCGTAAGAACAGTTCCTAAAATCTGAAAAAAAGATTAGAAATACTTGAAATCAGATGAAGGATTGACATCATGCAAAGCACAGCAGACGGAAATTACGGGGCTAGTAAACGAACGCACGTGAATAACAAAAATGAAATAATGAAAATCAAACCCAACTTGAAGGAAACATAAAAATATTACTTGAGACAAACTGAATGAAGTTTGACGATAAGTAAGAAAAAGTCTATAACTGCCCCCACCCCTAAAAAACAACATTGATCTGATTATAGACTTTGTGATTTGCACTGATCGCAGTGGCATCTGAAAACATGGAATTTGAAGGTAAATTAATGCAGTTGCACTGGGAGTTCACCTGAAAAGAAAGTGGTTGAAATGGAAATTCAGGATATCACCAAGTTTCTTTAGATAACACGATCAATAAAATAATTGTTTTTCTAGAATATTAAGGAAATTGACTAAAAAAAAAACACTCGTCAACCACCTCAGCAGGAATAACCTTCTTAGTGACACACGATATGGTTTCCGCTCTGCAAGATCTACCGCAGATGTGCTGACGGTTATATCCGACAGGATTAGTGAATCTCTTGACAAAGACTTCCTTTCTAGGGCAATTGCTCTTGACATATCAAAGGCCTTCGACAAGGTATGGCATAAGGGTCTACTTCACAAGATTTCCAGCTACGGTATAACTGGAAATGTTTTCTCAATCATTAAATCATTTCTCTCCGATAGGCTCATAAGAGTAGTGGTAGATGGACAAAAATCGGAGGCCTGCAATATAAATGCTGGAGTCCTTCAAGGGTCAATCCTGGGCCCAACTCTCTTCCTGATCTACATCAATGACCTCCCTAAACACATACTTAAATCATTCGTTGACATCTATGCTGATGACACGACCATCTACGGCAACACATCAAAGGCTGTAAACGACAAAGTTCTCTCGGATTCTCTCTCCTCTGATCTCGAGAGCGTGGTTCAGTGGGGGGAAGACGTGGCTGGTTACCTTTAATGCATCCAAAACCAAACTCCTATCCTTACATCATCAACGCTCTGATCCCCAGCTGGCATCAATTTTGATGGATGGCTCTCGTCTTGGTGAGGCCCCGTGTTTTGACAAGCTTCTGGGGTTGACCTTTACTCCTGATCTGAAATGGAACACGTACATCAAGTCTGTTGCCAAGGTCGTTGGAAAGATGGTGGGATCCTTCTACCGCTCCAGAAGATATCTCACTACTGATGCAATTCTCTGTCTATATAAAAGCCAAGTACGTCCAAGGATGGAATACTGTTGCCATATCTGGACAGGAGCTACTAAAAACAGCCTATCCTGCCTTGACAGAGTACAAAATAGACTTCGTGGCTTAGTGGGGGATGCCCTTTTCTCTACACTGCAACCTCTCTCCCACAGAACAGACGTTGCGAGCCTATCCTTGTTTTATCGTTATTTCCATGGCAGGTGCTCGTCTGAACTCCAATCTCTGGGGTCCCCCCTCGCCAATCTTTCACGAAAAACACCCTAGCTGAATCCACTGTGAAAAATTTCCCCCACTCTATATCTGTGCCTAAATCAAAACGCGGATTCCATGAACAAAGCTTCTTTCTTAGAACTGCATGCCTGTGGAACTCTGTTCCGTCTGCCTGCTTCCCACCGGACTACAACTTGGATGTCTTCAAGTCCAATGTTAACAAATTCCTAATGAATCGCCCCTTAAGTAAACACTTCATCAAATCTCCACACTAACGTAATGTACTTGCAATAACCCTTATCCCTGAGTTGCTTCCGGGCCTTGATAAGTGGTGATCACTGTGTAAAAAAAAAATTGTATAAAGACAGTTTTGAATATTATGTTGTTCGAAAAATTCTAATCGATGTTTAAGGATATGAATAATAATACGTAATTTCGACGCATTAGAAGCATCTATTATATAAAGGAAATGCATAATTCTTCTGTGCTTGGGTGAGACTGGCTAAAAGTCAAAAACTACACGCGATATAATTACAACGGTGATATATAATGTAGCCTGGTTATAGTAACTAAAATAACTGTAATATCGAATTCCCCAGTCACTAAAGACTAAATTAGTGCTGAAAAAAGGGTGCTAAATATTGTGTTTATTATTCCTTTTAGTGATTGTTTCAAAAACAAATCGAAGTCTGTCAAATCTTTTACTTACTTACTTTCGTTCTATTATATTGAATCAGCTGCCAGAGGCATGACGTCTCTTTACAAGTTCCGAATTGCCTATATGATTGTATTCGACTTTTAAACTGCCAATGAGATTTTGACGAAAGCATTACATCAAATATATAAATAAATATACACTAGGTATCAACATCAAGTGATAGTAATTATTTCGTTAATTTTATTTCAAGTAAATTTTATTGAAGAACTTGTTGTTTTTACCTACAAACGATCGTCATCCAACTCAGAAAGTTTTCAATGTCGAGTGATAACCCTTACATTGATAGTATTGGTTAACTAGTTATGATATTGAATAGAACTGAAAAATGGAGATACATTATTTGCCGATGTGACAGTAATATGTAGATCAATACCCTACAAGTGATGTATATCGATCATGCCAAAATTAGAATTGTTTTATAACAATACTTGTTGTATATACACGGTGTTGCCCGGCAGTATATCGACTTGTAATTTGTGCTTTGCATTTTTTTTTCAATTATACAGTTTTATTTTTCTAAAATGCTATTTTTGTTCCAATCAAAGGGAAGGAACTTTGTATTCATCTACAGAGTTGCTTTCTCTTTAGAAATAACGGCCATTTAAAAAATAATAATGATCGAAGGAATTAAATCGAATTAAATTTTATTCTTAACAAATTGCTGCAACGATCCACGAGACTAACTAATGAATCAGAATCAAATATTGGGTTTGCAAGAAGGATGTTATCGATCGCAAAAAAACTATAAAAAGATTTGATTTCAAACATAACTGTAGAAATATACGAGCGGATTGAAAATAATAAACAAAGATACAAATGGAAAAATACTCATGGCTACTTAGTTCTGAAGTTAAAACAGAGAATTATATAAGTAGCACAGGAGTGAAGTTTCTTTATTTGCAATTATCAAACAAATGTAAGAATAAGAATTGTATACATTTAAACTAAACTCTTATTTCTGGTACTTCGATATTGTCACCAAATGAATAACTTCTGGTAAGGTAGGTTAATATTTGTATTTGAATATATATATATATATATATATATATATATATATATATATATATATATATATATATATATATATATAATCACCGAATAACAAACAATATTACCAGCTTGTATGGAACCTGCGCAAGTAATAGAATATGATAACGTTATAATATTCCAAAATTCTCTTAATAGGAAAATATTTCTAAAAGAAATTCAAAAAAGAAATTGAAAGAAATCCGGAAAATCGTACTAATAAGCACTGTTCACATTTTTAAAAAGTAATCATTGATATAAAGTACAAAAGCAAGCTTATAATACTTTCGTAAGAAATTGTAATACATAGACCCGCAAAAAAGAAATAATAATAATAATAATAATAATAATAATAATAATAATAATAATAATAATAATAATAATAATAATGGCATTAATTAGTATGCATCCCCCATTGTTTCATCACCGTTCCTCCCAATAAAAAAATGATGCCAAAGAGTCGAGAAGAGTCAATAAGGACTGAAAGACCAGGAGCGAACGCCAACCAGACCTCGGCTGGACAAGCGCAAAGAGAACTGGGACCTTGGGGAGGCTGAGTGCCACTCAAATTCCAGTATAAACGAATGGCCACTACCAGCGAGAAACCAATGGTAAGCGGCTGTTGCGATGATGCAAATTCATTTGCAAATGCTATCGAAGGAGGTGGAGAGAGCTGGACGTCTGGGGAGACTTGTTGTCACTCAGCTTCCAGAGAGCACCACAGACTTCCAATCAGATCGTTGTTGACTTGTGTGAAAGCTTCTTGTGAGCCAATAATAATCCTCTATATAATAAAATGACTGCAAAAACTCACCCCCGTACCAAAGTATCGTAGGTTTGCAACAACAGATGCCACATACATATTGAAGACATTTGGGATATTAGCAACTATCTTACGTAGCTTTCGACTACCATTGTAGATACATTCAGTCGTGATAATAAATTGCTACATTGCATCCGACCAGCAACATCATCACAATCTCAACATCTACAGAGGAAGGAGTTTCTATTTTTCTCTCTAAATATCTTGTGCTCCCACCGCTACCAGATGACATCGGGACAAATTCTAAATTCCCCTACGATACTGTGATTGTACCGCTCATAACTGGTTATTAGACACATGGACATAACATAATCTTTATATTTTCCTATTCAGAAATAATAATATCTCCCTTACGAAGTCCGCTCATTCTAATAGACTGAGCTCTGAAAATTCTCAAATTTCATTATTCGTTTCTTCCATTCATAAACGAACGGTTAATGTATTTTAAGCATAGTGTCATTAACACACATATCATTTCGTTTCTTCGACATATATTTTTCCATACTATTAAATTCATAGCTTTCCGTTTTTATTTTTTTTTTTTTTTTGTTAATTTACGCTACTTACATTACTACAAAACGGTAATTCATTAGCTTCTGCGTTAACAACAATACGTAAAAATGTTTCTCTCTCTCTCTCTCTCTCTCTCTCTCTCTCTCTCTCTCTCTCTCTCTCTCTCTCTCTCTCTCTCTCTCTCTCTCGCTCGATCTCTCACTGCATTCTTTTCTCTTGCGTGCTTTTTGTGTCCGTTTTTCGTTTGTCCATTCGGCTCGCACCATAAGATTGTTAAAAAGAAAAAAATTATAAATAGTTGTCACTCCGCATTTACTTACGTATTCACAGATCAAATAAGGACTTCGCTTACGTTTGTTTTGATCATGTAACATGTATGTAAACACACGGAAAACCTTTCTATTTTTTTCGAGAGCTATTTTCTTAGCTTTTCTATTTAATGGAATTCTTGAGATGAATAATGTTTATATTATTTACTAATTCACTTATTTACGGACTGTTGTCCTCATCTTTTACACTTGTTGTTTCACGACGTTCCAACCAACTATTCCTCTGGTCGTCGTCAGGTGGTTAACCTTTATTCAGCATTTTTGTTTTGATCACGTGATATTTGCCGTAAACACACCTACTCTTTCTACTTTCTTCGAGAAGTATTTCTTAGATTTTTTCGACCAAGATAAAAATAGTTTGAATAATACAAGGTGACCCCAAAAAACGGGCCCAACTCTAATTAGGCCCCGTTTCTTAGTGTTTTCTCCGAATGAAATGAAACTTTGGTCATAACTAGTTTATTATATTCAAAACATCACATCAAAACACTAGGGTCTTTTGGCCTTTTTTTTTCTCCGTTCTACAGCATATGTTCTAGATGGCCTCCATTTAGGTTTTATTTTGTTTTTTGGGTCATCCTGTATAAATTCATGGCCTATCACGGTTTGGGTTATTTCTTTATTGTATGCAATTGATTTAACACAAACTGCTATTTTACCTGCTGGGTCATACAGTATTCCTGCATGAAATAATGTGATTTGAACTAGCTCTAGCTGATTTCATAAGTGGTAACAGGAGTCATGATAAACGATCACAGTATTTGCAGTTATTTACAATACGAATTATTGGAAAAGCTTTGGTGAGAGAAAAGAGTTATTGCAGACGTGGAAGTTCTGTAATCTTCTTTCTGTGCAATTCAGGCAAATAGAAGCAACTTTTCATTTTTAGCATAGAGTGATAACAATTCTCCCCATCGTTCTTGTCATATTGCAAACATGCCTACCTTTTGATGGCATAATTTTGACATTAATGGTGGAAAAGAAAAGCAATTTTGCATCAAAAGAATAGTCGTGATAATCGAGGGTGCTTAACTGATGGGAAGGTAGCATAAGGTCGAGTGGTGTACGTGCGCCAAGTGGAGAGGTTGAGGAGAAGAGGATATAACGACAGGCAGCTACAAGACGGTGTAAGATGAACTTGCTATAAACGCGTATTAAGCTGCCATAACGTTCTATCCAAGTTATCACATTTTCATTAGATGTTGGTATAGATTCGTGTTATTTGGCTAGGGTTGCAAAAAGTTCAGTTTTAGTTGGTATAGGAACCTGATCCGATTTCTTTACTTGAAGAATCTCTCGATTTCATGGTCATCATCATTATCATCATCATATTCGTTTTAACGCTGTTTTACTGACATGTTTTGTGTGTATTTTTTTATAATAAATTTCAAATTAACTTATTTTCGTCTAGGTCTCTTTTCAACCTTCTATTTTTCAAATCCTTTCTTATCACTACCTTACATTTTTCCTTGATGTTCCACTACAAACGGACTCTGCTATCTCAACTGCTTTACATCTACTAACGCAAGCACTGTCAAACATCTCCATATATTATCTAGATATATTTTCTCTGATGACTCGATTTACGCATACATCATTTGAACCGATTTAATTTTGAGATATCTAAGTCAAGGTTGTGGATAAAATGTAAGTCACACTTTTAGCAATAACTTAAGTTCTGTGCGTTTTAGAGACTTACTATTTGACTTATATTGTAGACAACGAAGTTTTGCGTTTATGAAATTAAATTTGACTTTGTAAATTTCGGTTAAAGTCGTAATTTTGATGGAAATTAAACTTTTGATTTTTTTCAAATTTGATTCCTTGATCTGATGTTCTTTGATAAGTCTCACAACTGACTTAAGTTTTTTTTGGTCTATTAATGTTTCGTGTAAAATCTTCGAGTAATAATGGTTAGTTAAACGTTATTCTATGGATTGTCTTCAAAAATCCATAATTTAGAACGAATTTTGATATCTTTAAATACTCAAATGTGTGCAAAATCCTGGGTTTATATAGCGCCACAGCTAAATAGGCCTCTTTAATAAAACCAATTATTTAAAGTGCTCCGAGTTTGTTCAATGAAACTCCCCTTAACTCGAAATAATACTGCATTTCTTGTAAAAAGAACGTGTAAAGTTTTCGTATATCTCATTCTTTTACTTTTCGATTGAATGCGAGCATAAAATTTCCTTGTGTGTGTGTGTGTGTGTGTGTGTGTGTGTGTGTGTGTGTGTGTGTGTGTGTGTGTGTGTGTGTGTGTGAATGAAAAGACCCCAAAAAAGTACATAAGAATTCTTTAAATAGAGACTTTTCAGTCTGTGAAAAAGAACGATATAAAAAAAAAAGCCCGTGTGTGCAAAGAGACTTTCGAAAAATAATTAAATCTGTTGTTTTGGAAGAACCATGAATAAATGCATTTTATTTGCACTTTTAAAAATGTCGAGTCTGGTTTTCTTTTCTTTTCTTTGTTTATTTGTTCTTGCGACGTTTATATACAGTGCCACACAAAAGTATTGGATACATTACATTTTTCTTCATAACTTTCATTGCGGTTCAAGATTTTACCTTAAATCTGGTCAGTATATTCTTATTACTATTCTAACTTATATTTGGAGTCGTAACTACAAAATCAAAGTATACAAAGTTTTCATTTAAGGAAAAATATCAATTAACAAACGCAAAAGTATTGGATACAATAAAAAAAACGCGTTTTTAAAATAATTTTAGATGACTTTTGCTTTGCGTGTTGCAATAATGTAAGCGAATTATCACTGACCAATCAGAAAGCTTTATATTAAAATAGTTTTTTATAAAATTCTTCCGGTTTTTGTTCACCTGCTTCAAAGTCAACCAGTTCATTTATAAAAATGTTTAAAACTAAAGAACTGTTAACAGATATTCGTCAAAGATCATTTATAAACATAAAGAAGGGAAGGGGTATCTAATAATATCAAGGGAACTTACTCTACCACTTCGTACAGGTGTAAGCGTTATTAAAAAGTTTAAAAACTCTGGTGAAGCTGTTGCAAATCTTCCAAGATGTGGTCAATCAAAGAAATTAAACGAAAAAAAAATCAATTTGAATTATGTTAAAACATATGGGGAGAAACCACAGGAATTTTGGAACAAGATAATCTGATTAGACGAAATGAAAACTGAAATCTTTGGAAGAAACAGAGCAACATAGGTTAAGCGAAAAATGTCACCGTCTACAACAAAAAGAATACAATTCTTACAGTGAAGTTTGGCGGTTCGATTATGGTAGACGAAGTGTTTTTCATCCGATGGTACTGGTAAATTAGAAATCACCAATAGTAGAGTGAATGAGCGTATTCTGAAGAAAAACCTCCGGAAATCTGTTGATTTGTTAGGACATAATAGCTATTTCGTATTTCAGGACGGCAATAATACCAAACATACTTCAAAACTAACTATAGAATGGCTTCAAAATAACGAAATTGACGTTTTCTATTTGGCCCAGTTATTCTCCAGACTGATCTGAAAAGATCACACGCCACCATTCGTCTACAGTCCAGGTTTGATGAGCAGTTGCTTTTCAGATGAGTCTCGATTTTGTATCGCCTTCGGCGACCAGGAGCCACGTGTTTGGCGAAGAACCACGGAACGGTATAACCAAAAATGCGTTAAGAAGTCTGTAAAGTTTGGGGTTGTATGAGTGCTACAGGTGTTGGTAATTTATGCTTCATCAAAGTAACTGTAAACGCAAAAGTGTACCAAGATATTCTGGAAGCTAATTTACTGCCAGTGTTGGATAACCTGTTTCACAGGGAGGCGACAGACATCATTTTTCAACATGACTTGGCGCCGGCGCACTCTGTCAGCACCACATCTTCCTGGCCCCGAGAATGATCGATCCCTGTTCTTGAATGGCTGGCGAACTCGCCAGATTTTAATGCTATTGAAGCCTTGTGGGATCAGATGAAGAGGAAGCTCCGCAAAGAAAAACCTGCTACCCTTGCAGCCATGAAGATTGCAATGTAAAACACATGGGATTCAGTGTCTACACATGATTGCGAGAAGCTTGTTGATTCCATGCCCCGATGAATTGATGCTGTTATCAAGGCAAAAGGTGCTGCTACTAAATATTGATTAATTTTATTTATATTTATATTAATAAAAAAAAACTATTTTGTTTACTTACCTGCATTGTTCTATTATTTTGAAACACCAAATATTCAAAAACTGACATTGCAATTTATATGAAATAAATTTTCTGTCGTAAAACAAGTATTTCAGTTAGTTTAGCATGATAGGAATATTTTAGCACCAATTACATCTCACAGATTGTCATCAATAAGAATTTTGCGCTAAAAAAACATGATGTTTTATTTTTTGACCAGCACGAGTATATATATATATATATATATATATATATATATATATATATATATATATATATATATATAGAATCCCTGTTTCCTTTCTCAGCATAGGTCTGGACTTGTCATGAAAAACACAGCTATCACACATCATACAAGCTACACGTAAATATCAACTAATGAACTCCTCAAGAGTTTCTGTGAATGTATATACATGAAGTAATTTCGCATCAAGTGCTAGGCAGATATCACAGGTCACCGTCTTTCAATGTCGACCACAGGTCATAAACTTCTTAGCTCTTTAGCTTTAGCAAATTTACAACGAGTCAAAAATAAAGTCTGAATTGTGTGTTTATTTTTTTCTGTTTTACGGCATATTTACTGTTTGGGGCTTATTTCATGGCGAAATACAATGCCTAGAGGAAGTGTGACAGCATATCTAGCGCATAAACTGCTGCAATGAATTCGATGAAAAACTCCGCCATACAGTGTCGGCTGCGAGTTCTTTCTTCTTTAGAGAGTATATCGTCACGTGATGATAGACATGTTTGCAAAATCTACTTGTGGGTGTTTATAAACTCTCTGTTTGAACTGCGAACCCTGAACGTAGAAATTTCTGGTAGAAACTTCTACGTTGAATAACCTATGAGTGATCAGTTAACCTTATTAAGTTTTATCTCCGCCAGAGAAAATAGATAACAGTGTTTCTCCCTGTTACATCTCTATACGTGCAACAGCATGATGTCTTTTCTGATCTTTTCATCACACCACATTCAAGCCGTGTAATCGGTTGCCAAAATATTCAAAATCACAGAACATTTTCTTCATTCAAGAGAGGGGGTGGGACACAATTGCAGCGACATCACTCATTATTTTTACAACCACTGACTACAAAAACATTTGGTTTCTACTGTTTTTGCTGTTAAGCTGAACACTTTTAACCAATTATTTTTCTTAAGAATTACAGACGTACCCTTTTGATTATTTTTCTAGCTTTGTTTTACTTTTCTAATCGCATTGCTTTGTTACATATTAAAAACGCTGCGTCAGTGGAGATTACGTTAGCTAGTGTGAGTTTTTGCAAGGGTCACATTTAGTGCATGTTATACTTTTAATCAGCAAACAAAATCGTTCCGAAAGACGGATGACGTAAAGGAGGCATCAGGTCAAATGTTAGAAAAACCAATCGAATAACGACGAATGACGTAACATTTTTCGAGCTGTGAGAGACAAAGGTTCTCAATTCCGTCTCTGTGGAAACCGTACAAATGTTATTTCTCTTTTTTTTTTTTCATTTTTCTTAAACTTTTTCTTCTAGGGGATGGGACATCCAACCAGATGTCTGACATTTACCCCTATTTTAGTGAGTCCAACCAAGAGATCTTTTCAGGATTCTAGCCGTCCCTTTCAGTGCAATCGTTTGTATTTCACTTACACTTGGTTCACCGGGTATGCTTGCTATGTACTTTTTAAAGTTCTTTTTCATAAGCCCAGTTGCTCCTATGATGACTGGTATAATTGAAACGTCTTTTAATTTCCAATTTCGTTTCATATTATCACGTTTCTATCCGCGTGTGTCTGTTAAGTTAAGAAGTAAATAATTAGATAACATTAGTTTCTATTTCGTGAATCAATTCTTTCCAAATAAAACCTTGAAGAAAATTTGACAAACATTTTCTTGCATCCTCTTTCTTCCTGAAAAGAAGCTTATTTTCATATCAACAGCTAGATGAATTGGTGACGATGAACGAAGTCACTATAAAAAAGAGACGCCTTATAAACATCGCACGTGTATCTAAAGACTTATTTTGTTATTGAAAATGTTACCTTTATCTAAATAAACTAAAGGCGTATTATCATTATTATTATTAGTAGTAGTAGTAGTAGTAGTAGTAGTAGTAGTAGTAGTAGTATGTAATTCGAATATAAGGGCCATTTACAACAGATATCACATTGCTGAGACGTCGTTTAAAAAGAAAACGCTTCTTCGTTAATAGGACCTTAAAGTCAGTGGCAGCAAAGCAAAACTAATAACGTGCATGAAAGATGGGGTCAAATGAAATGTTTTCCTTCAACGAAAACATGCTTTCAAATAGAAGCATGTCGACATCACATTTTTTTTAATGGCGAGTGTTCGCCGCCTTTTTAAAAAAAGCAACAAAAACGTTTTCCATTATTCTTCAAATCCCTTAAGAACGTATTTTTTCTCTTTTAATTTATGTCTAGACAAATGTCTATCACTCGTTTATGTTCTCCACCCTGTTACCCAATGAATTCATTATACTTCAGAATGTATTTGCCTTAATCATAATGTACATTTAGGACAAGTATGTAATGGAAAAATTGTTGCAAATACATGACAAGACCCTATAATTGCGAATGGCTTTTCTATAGGGAAAGGCATTATGAGAAAAAGTGACAAAACCTGTACAAAATAAATTTATATTTCCGAAAGGCAACGAATTTGGGCGAATAGCTGAATTTACCGTCATTGGTAATGTATTATTTAGTGCTAACGTGTAAGTAATCGCCCTCCCCCCAATAATGAACCTAAACAAAGTATGAAATGTAGGTAGTTGGTTTTCTTTAAAATATTCTTTATAATAAATATTAAACGATAATAGATGTTATTATCATTGGTTTCTTCAATATAAATTGGACATCAATTCCGTAAAAATATCAATATTTCTCAACAATATTAAAACGGATTAGGATTTACTAGGCACCGCCAAAAATGGCCGCAAAATCAAGTTGTTGTTGTTTTTTAAAACTAAATTACATTTATTAAAATCCATTATTTCTGAGTAACTTTTTTTTTCCAGAAAGATAAAACCCTGAATTTTATCATATAGAAAACAGAATAATGTAAAACTTTTTCTACTATTTTTAATTCAATTTTAAATGTTAAATTTTCCCAAAAAGTTAACAATTGACATTTTTTGTCTTGCACAAAAAACGTACTTAAATATTTAAAAAAAAAAGGGTTTTTGAAATAATTAATTTATTTATTTATTGTCTAACTAAGATTTAGGATGATTTTCTAAGAGAATATGCAAAAATATTATAATATAAGTACCTGAATTTCAAATAATTCCACTTATTCATATAGGTAACCTGATATTTCGCGTTCATGTAGAGTCGAGATCGACTCTGTTTACGTTTGCGGATTATAAGAAGAAAACTATGGAAGACCAAACAGGCCAAAAAAACTTATTTTTCAGTGACGAAAATTTCAATGTATTATAAAGCTGAGGCTGGCCAGTACCAGATGGGTGACCATTTGTATGAGTTTGGTTTTTAATGTATATGTGTGTGGGGGCCAGACTCCCCAAAATAGGGGGGGGGCAATTTAAAGCAGAATAAAAAAAAATTATTTCAGCGCGTTTGGTCCACCGTAGTCGAAAGGCGGCAAACGTTTTCAAACGGGATCGAAAAAAATGATGCTATTTTTAACACAAAGGGCACAACATTTATCGAATTTTTTTTTTTTTATATCAATTATTCAAAGCATGCCCTGTTTAATAATGGTCATGCATTATTCGGCTCGCTAAAAAAAAATTGGTTATTTATTTATCAAAAATTTTAAAATGGCTTTTTTTCGTATAAATATTAAAAATTTTTTTTTTTTGTTTTGCTTAACTTCAATTAATTATTTTACTTAACATATTCACCGAATTTCACACTTCAAAACTCAAAAGCGGGATAATTAAACACAATCGAAGTTCTGATATTCAGACGTCAAAATAAGGTATGCAAACAATTTTTTTTTTTTTTTTTTTTTTAATCTATAATTCTGTCCCTTACAACAACACAATATGTTGATTTCAGTTTCAGATGATTATTTTAAGCATATTTGTTCCCCCTTCAAAACAAGGGGGGGTTGTAAGCAAAAAAATATATATATATAAATATCGTTTATGAAAAATAAGTACACTGTTATAAAGTTCATTCTTCTCCTAATAATCGCTGAAAATTTCGTATTGATCGGATAATTACCTGATTGTTGGTAGATTTTTAAAAAGACGGTCCGTCAAAAAGTACTGACCTGCCCCCCCCCCAGTTTTGGCGGTGCCTAGGATTTACTATCGTGTTTAATACGACTGCTCGAAAAGAAAAAGTTTTGAGACAAGAATGACAAGTATTCTTTTAGAATAGTGTATGCAATGAATGCATATTCGTTAACATCTTTAAGAGTGTGAATCGTATTTGTATAAACCGCCCCAAGATGTTACAACACCTTGAAAGAGGTCATCCTTAAGCAGTCCGGATTGTTTGTGACTGCTCAAAGGTTAAGTGCGTGTCTCTTTACTCTTGGGAGAAATGTCTTCAAGGCAAACTTACAATCTAAATCAGTTCATATTTCTTGAGATAGTTTTAATTAATTATACTGCTGATAGTAAAAAAGACACTCTCTCTCTCTCTCTCTCTCTCTCTCTCTCTCTCTCCCCATTTAGAGATGAATTGCCTGCGCCTTGCAACTACTAAGAAAAATGAGTTAAGCTTCCTTTTCAATTTTTCGTCTTATTTTATTTTTTACTTTTCTTCACCCAAAGAAAGCATATTGTCATTTCGACCTAAAGATCTACTGTGATTAGGAGCCAGATTTATAAGAGGCATCCTGACAGAGAAGTTGTGTAAAAAGATGTTTATTCACATTACATTTAAATTTCTGCATGTTATTACAGTCCGAGAAACAGAATAGGAAGGAAGAAAGGAATTCCAAAGGCAAGCGACCTGAGAAAAGAAACTATTCGAGTAGAAAGTTTTCTGGAATCTGAAGACCTCAACATTGAGGAGATGGGATTTGATTTCTATAGAACTATTTATATGCAACATTATGGTTATAGGGCAGCGCCTAGAAATTCATAGACAGTGCATGACCTACAAATTTAGAGACTCTTTTTTGCATAAAGAAATTGGATGTTAACAAATTACGATATTACGATATTATGATTAAAAATGTTTCCATAATTTACGTTTTAATAAGTCCACGTTCGTAATGTTACATTTTCTTGCCTTATGTATTTATGCTCATTCTGAATATGAGCGGCGCGAAGTCGCCAACGTCACACCGGCGCACAGATAGGTTGAGATAGTTTACTTAGATAAGGAGTCTGCGTTATCAGGGGCTGTAAAGCAGTCAACCTTAAAGTGTAATGAACTTTTTTTTTCGTGCGTATGTGTGTAAAGTTGCGTATCCTCGTGTGATAAAGGATGGAGGAGCTTTATCTTACGACTAATCATCCCATTCCCCGTCTCGACCAAAGGATTCTGATATGAAAATGATTCTCATCTCGACTTTGAAGAGGAATGAAAAAGATTTCTCAGTGAAAATGTATCTCGCGACTAAACTAGAACACAGTCAAATAAAATGCATAGATTGATACAATATAATGATAGGTTCCCACGTGTACAGCTATACACATAAATAATTGTGTAAATATTGAATCCATATTATTTTCTCATGTCTGTTAGTATGCTGGCTTGCTTATCCACTGCAATGTAGAATTCCGAGGTGTTGAAGCGACGTGTGAACAAAAACATAGATAATCGAACGAATGTTTTAAGATTACAAATCTGAACAAAGGAAAGAATCAAACCAAAGACTATTTATATAATGTGCATGAGATAGAAACGGAAATATAAGCATTTAGCACAATTTAAAATAAATAAATATAATTTGATGATGGACTGATTTTTTCTTGTCATGGGATAGAGAGAGAGAGAGAGAGAGAGAGAGAGAGAGAGAGATAATTATTCAGATTCGGGACATTACGCATGTATGTATATCTATATATCTATAAAAGTGGAAATCTCTGCCTGTCTGTCTGTCTACATTTCCCTACTCTGTCAATTTTCAGTCTACAGAGTCGAAATTTGATATACAGGGCATTGAGATTTGGAAAAATCTTTGTAATCCGTTTTCGGCCAGAAATTTGTCTGTTAAGCGATCAAAGTTCAACGATATGACCTTTGAGAATTCTACAAAACTCTACCGACAATTTTGGGTCTAGGCAATTGAAATTTTAGATATAGGTTCCTCGGACATGGATCTAACTTAATAACTTGATTTGAGCATAAAACAATAAATGTTGAGGGGTCATAATAGGGGTCAATTTTTTTAAAAATTGACCTCTGCGGTCTCTGTCAAATTACTCAGACAATTCCAAGTCTAAACATTTGAAATTTTACATAAAGGGTATTCAGAGATAGGGCAAGCTTTTTAATCGGTTTCGGGGAAAGATTTGAGCTATCAATATATAAACGCATGTATGTATGTATGTATGTATGTATGTATGTATGTTTGCATGTTTGCCAAAAACTTTCGACAGAGGCGACGGATTTTCAGAAGATCGGTGTCGTTTTGAAGTTCGACCTTTCAGACAACAAATATCGAAAAATTGGCTAAAAACCTTAATTTCTTCGCCTTCAACTGGGGTTGCTTTTTTCGTCGATATTTTCGAAAGGCATCTTTCGATTGTCTAGCTTTAATTAAAACCTACGTCACCTCCGGTTTGGCGGTAGTAGTAACAGCAAAGACGTCCGGTTTTCCCCCGTTCTTTTCCTTCTCCGCGGTACGGGTTCGAGCCTGCCTTCCTACTACCACTTTTTTTATTTGCTTAACATACACTTCCAAACACCCGTGCAACGCCGGGCACCCATGCTAGTATATTTATAAAAGTGAAATTATCTGTCTGTGTGCGTACAATTCACTACCAAACTACTCTGTCAATTTTCAGTCTACAGACTTGTGATTTGACATAAGGGGTATTGAGAGTTAGAAAAATCGTTTGAATCGGTTTTTGGTCAGAAATTTGGCTGTAAAGTGGTCAAAGTTCAATGATTTGACCTATGAAAGCTCTACCAAACTCCTCCACAAATTTTGGATCTAACTACTTGAAATAAGATCTAGGTTGCTTAGGCATTGATCAAACTTTGTAATTTAATTTGAGCCCAAAACAACAACTCTTAAGAAGTCAAAATTGAAGTCAAAGCTTTTTTTAAAAATTGACCTCTGCAGTCTCTACCAAATTACTCAGCTAATTTTCCGTCTAAACATTTGAAATTTTATTTGAAAGTGTATTCAGACATGGGGCAGGCTTGTTAATCGTTTTCTGGCTGAACATTTTGTTGCCAAGGAGTTAAAGTTCAAAAGATTTAACTTTTCCGATCCTTAGCAAAATATTCAGCCAATTTTGAGTCTAAATATTTGAAATTTTATATAAAGTGTATTTAGAGACGCGGCAAGTTTTTAATCAGTTTTTGGACGAAAATTCGGCAGCCAAGAGGTCAAAGTCAAAAGTGTTGACCTTTAAAGACTCTACTAAACTCCTCCCCAGATTTGGAGTCTAAACACTTGAAATTTTGGATGTAGGTTACCTGCACATTAGTAAAAAAAATTATATATATATATATATATATATATATATATATATATATATATATATATGAGAGCAAACCGTTAATAAAACATGTTAAAAAACACTTTGAAAGAGAGTTAAAAACATATTTAATCTGAAAAGGAAAAACCTGATAGTGGATAGCCCTTAATCCGCGGAGTTTCGAAGAAATACTTTCCTTCTCATCAGAGGGTATGAATTAGCAAAATGCGGGATCGGATTTTACATACAAAAGTATTTGATGAAACAACAAGTAAGTCAAAGACCTTACTTGATAACAAAAAGTGATGTGGACAGAATATGTTGAAGAAAAAGGTGAGTACACGTGAATGGATAGTCTGGTGAAAGGTAAATAATCCAATGACGGTAAAATCCAAAAATATAACTCCAACAAAGTTAATTGAGTTTCCATTTGCACAAGTAAAATCCAAGGAAATCACGTAATTGCAAGATGATTCAAAATAATCCAAAAGGCCGAAGTTCACAAATATGTACAAAGAAAAGAATAGGGGAAAATTCCAATAACATTACTAAAAGAACAATAAGATATGCTTTTCACACGACTGCCGAGACATAATAAGAAAGATCAGGGAAGAAGAAGAGGGAAAAAATTAAATGGTGATAGAATAAAATTTAAGATAGAAAAGCAAATGTAAAAATGACCCAGACGAAAAGGATGTTAAAAGGCGCGAAAAAAATATAGGGCAAAGAAATAGATCAACTGAAATGTACAGGTTATTACTTAAGAAAATGTCAGTAAGAGTTGTTAAAAAACACTAAATGGAAAAAATAAATTAATAAATAAATAAGAAATAAATGATAAATAAATAAATAATAAAATATAAAAAATAAAAAGATAAAAAATTTTAAGGGGAGAGGATGGCCGGTATCTGCAAATTCAGGATAAAGCAAGTAAGTATGTAAGTAAATGGATATAGTAAAATATTAGTAAATATACATGCAGAATATAGATGTGTGGGTATATAGGAATATTTAAAGACTAAGGCGGAAATTGCAGATAAAAAACGGCCAAACAAAGAAGAAATAAAAAAGTAAAAGGATTTTTAAGTTATAAAGTATTAAGAATTTATGTAGAAAAAACGATAAAGTTAAAGAAAATTATATATCTATCTGAAAGGTTAAAGTAATAACTATGTAATTTCAAAATTACGATAATTAAATTTGGACTTGTGTTTACAGAAAGAGATCAGTTCGTTTTTAGAATTTATTATATTGTTACTTTGAGCGGAAGTAATTATAGTTATAGCTTCGGTTGTGCATAGGCAACATGACTTAGAGCCTGGAGTATAAGACTTAACGTTTTATGATAGTCCATTTGATTGAGAAGGGAGTATTGTTAGAGTTAAGTTTTTTAATTAAAGTGGTTAGAGAAGTTCATTGGTTATTATTAGAATTATAGTTGTTAAAAAAAGAAATGTGGTTTGATATTCTTTTCTTAATTAATGTTGAAGTACCGTCGATATATGTATGTTGAAGTAGCGTCGATGTATGTATGTACTTTATTAAAAGCTCGAGGTCTGATATTAATATTAATTTACTGATTTGTATGAGTAAATAGTTTGAAGTTTGTTCATAGTGTTCAACAAATTGTGGGACAATGATTGTATGAGGACTATTTTGAAGAGGATAATGAGTGTTGTTAGTGTTAGGATGGCTGTTAGGAGAATTATTATTATTATTATTATTATTATTATTATTATTATTATTATTATTATTATTGCTAGTTGTATGATTGTAGGTGGGGGCTGCTCGAGTGGTATATTGGATTAGTAACTATGTCAGATGGGGGATGGTAAGAAGGATAACTTGAAGATGAAATATTAGTGTCTGTTATGGGAGGATTACGTGGGAGCTCAGTAATTGTCCATGAATATATAACATCTTTATGAATGCAATCATTATTGGCTGGGCAAAGATGTTTGTTATTACAAATACAGTTAGTTTTGAGTTTAATTGGGAAAGGGATTTTGGGGGCTGATTTAATTTTTTTGTTATTAGATGTTAAGGTTCTTTGTGCTAAATTAGACATTGTTGAATAAGAAATCCTGATTGAGTTTTTATTGAAAATAGAACTATATCCTTGTAGGTATTTAAAAGAGTTTTGTACAATGTTGAAGAATTCCTTAGGTATATTAGTTTTACGCTAAATAGAGGATTAAACCAAATATTTTTCTTTTCCCTGATGCGACTGGGTGGGTTAGATGTATTGCGATTAGTATTTTGGTTTGGATTATATATATAGACTGGGTCATTGTTATTGATAGCAGCAGATCTTGTTATTTGAACTGGTTTCTTGCGAGTCATATTCTGTGTGATTACAGATTTAAGGCGGCCTGCAGGAGGAGCATAATGGTTGTATTTAAATCTTTTCCTTGTGCCCTGAGTTCCTTAAGGCATTATTGAAGAAAGTAACATTTTCATTAAAAGTTTTTTATCAGCAGAAAGAGCAGAAATTCTTCTAGAGACAGATGGTACTATAGATTTTATAATTGACTTTGGGTAGTTAGAAGATTTATGGACGTATAAAAGCGTAAGGTTAGGTTTATGATAGGGGCTATGAGTTTCGGTGTTAAGATTAAGTGTAACATCTAGAAATTTGAATTTTTTTCTTTTGTTCGATAATTATAGAAATGCCAAAGTTATTAAAGAAGTTATGTATTTTTTTAAATTGTCTTGTTGTACTCTCTCTGGCTGTTGTAGTAAAAAGGGCATAATCTCTATAAAGGCCCCCTTGGATATGTTTAAAGTGGTATTTAAGTTCTTTCAGTAAGAAGAGTCCCACTAAATCGGTAACATCTGCAGAGTCAGAAGCGCCCATCAAGATGTCAAAATTAACAGGGGTGTCCTTTCTAGTCCAAAGCTTATTGTTAAATTGTATAAGGGACTTTCTCGCCTGGACAATTAATTCAGAATTTCTTTTAGTAAAGATTAGAGCCTTATTTAAAAGGATCGGAGAAATTGATTGATAATAATTTTGGATATCAAAGGTTATGAAGTTAAGGAGGTGTTTAATTTTAAGGGAGACAAACCAATTAATTACGGAATCTGAATTTAGCCAAAGAGGGAAATTTACTTTTTCTTTAATAGACGGGATGATTCTATCTAAGATATTTTTGCTTACAGCGCCTAAGTAAGAGTTAGATTTTGTATGCAAAATCCGATCCCGCATGATGCTAATTCTTACCCCTGATGAGAATGAAAATTATTTCTTCGAAACTCCGCGGATTAAGGACTATCCACTTATCAAGTGTTTCCTTTTCGGATTAAAAGTGTTTTTTAACATGTTTTATTAACTGTTTGCTCTTATTATAAGCTCTATCTCCTATTTGGTTTTATCGAGCTTTTACACCCGGTTAAGATTACTTTCTAAATATTAATTCTTTAATATTTATAATATACTTTAGTTTTACCATCTTGGATCATTTTGGTAAATTTAATTGTAATTTTTGTTTTATATATATATATATATATATATATATATATATATATATATATATATATATATATATATGCACATAAAATTATGAACAATACATTAGGCCCGAGCAAAACCGAGATGAACTATAAAAGTGAAATTGTGTGTGCATACATTTCCTTAGCTTACTACTCTATAAATTTTAAGACTAGAGACTCGAGAATTGACATGAGGGGGATTAATATTTGGGAAAATCTTTTTAATCAATTTTCGGTCAGAAATTCGGCCGTCAAGGGGTTAAAGTTCAACGATTTAACCTTTGAAAACTCTACCAAACGACTTCGATAATTTTAGCTCGTCAGCCGGGCAGAACTGCTAGTATATATATATATATATATATATATATATATATATATATATATATATATATATATAGTGTGTGTGTGTATTTATATATGTATGTATTTATATATGTATGTATTTATATATGTATGCATTCATATATATATATATATATATATATATATATATATGCATTTATGTATATGTATGTATTTATATAAATGTATGAATTCATATATGTATGTATATATGGATGTATGTACGTATGTACGTAATTATGTATATGTATCTATTTGTATAGATATATGCATGTATTTATATGTATATGTATATTTCTATATATATACATGCATGTATGTATTTATATATGTATATATATGTATTTATATAATAATATGTGTGTATTTATATGTAAGTACATGTATGTATTTCCATATAAATATATGTATTGATATGTAAATATATATATTTATATATAAATATATGTAATTATATATAAATGTATGTATTTCTATATAAATATATATATATATAAATAAGTGTGTATTTATATTTAAATGTGTGCGTTTATATATAAATATGTGCGTATTTATATATAAATATGTGTAAATATATGTATGTCTCTCTATATATAAATATATGTATATATCTATATATATAAATATAAGTTTCGTGGTTCAATTTTAAATTCTGAAAAAACAACATATAGAGACATATATTCGATTTAAGAATATATTGTTTGACAAATGAATATATAGAAGGGGTTAAACAATAAATTCTTAAATCGAATATATGTCTCTATATGTTGTTTTTTTTTTTTCAGAATTTAAAATTGAACCACGAAACTTATATATTGGTCTATTCTTAAATATTGAGCTTTTCCTTTTTGGCTAGGATCTCCTTGAAAGTATTACTTTAAGAAATATCTATAAGGATTTTTCATCTGATTTCTATCAGTGTCCTCTCTCGCTTGTTATATATAAATATATGCATATATCTAGATATAAATGTATGTATATATCTAGATATAAATATATGTATACATCTATATATAAATATATGCATATATCTATATATAAATATTTGTATGTATTTATATATAAATATATATGTATGTATCCATATATACAAATATATTTGTATGTATTTATATATAAATATATTTGTATGTGTCTGTTTATTAATATATGTATGTATCTGTGTATAAATATAGTTGTATGTATTTATATATAACTATATATGTACATGTTTATATATAGATATATGTATGTATTTGTATAAAGATATATGTATATATGAATGTAATTATATGCATTAATATATAAACATATATAAAAAATATATTGATCTATATATATATATATATATATATATATATATATATAATATATTCACCCCAAACAAGGCACAATGCCACTTTGGCATGGGGGCAACTACTGGGGCACTATGTTGGGATTTGGGCAGCAAGATGTCGGTTCACGTTACACTTGAACTTCTGCATGTCAGTACAGTTGGGGAAGCGGGGACCTGGAATGAAATTCCAGAGTCTAGCGGTTCTGGGGAAGAAACTACTGCAGTAGAAAAGTCTTTTACTTCTAGGGATCTCTACTGTCTTGGGGTGGGATTTAGCTGCCTATCGCGTTTGTCGAGGGTGTCTACGTCGTGGAGGCACAAGTGTCTGCAGTTCGTCAGAGCATTCACCATTAAAATACTTGTAGAACAGGCAGAGGGATGCAACGTTTCGTCGTCAGAGGCTGAAGCCAGTTCAGGGCCTATCAGATTGGCGACTCTCTTTGAACCTTGTCTAGGAGCGAGAGACTAGCAGCAGATGCACCAGCCCAAATGTGACAGCAATACTCCATACATGGGCGAATGGTGGCCTTATAGAGGCACAGGATACTTTCAGGTGTCAGTAGTTTTCTAGCGCGGTAGAGAGAGCCTTTCTTCTTCGCAGCGGCCCTGGCAATGTTTTCAATGTAATTGTTCCAACTCATGTTTCCTGTGAACGTTAGTCCAAGCAGTTTAAAAGATGTACTCTCAGATAGGGAGTCACTGGCCATTGCTATTGGTGGCAGAGAAGGTTTCTTGTAATTATTGAAGGAAACCAGTTTAGTCTTGGCAGCATTGAATGTGACCATCCATTTTTGTCCCCATTCCACTACAGATTGAAGGTCATCCTCTAGTGTTTTTGCCATTTCTTTAGTTATGTGTTCATTTGTTTTCCTGTCATGCCTGTTATAGAATGTGGTGTCATCAGCATATATACCCATCTCAGAGGCAATTTTGTCGGGGAGGTCATTAATAAATATTAGGAACAATAGAGGTCCAAGGATAGACCCCTGAGGCACTCCCGCATTTATATCATATTGTTTAGATGTACGACCGTCGAGGACAACCTGGATTTTTCTCTTATCTGAGAAGGATTTAATTATGTTAAGTATGATTTCATTTTCCCGAGGAGACCCTCATGCCATACCCTGGCAAAAGCCTTAAATATATCTAGAGCTACCGCTCTGTCCTCCCCCGCTTTGTCCAGTGAATGGTATATACGTTCAGAGATTACGGTGAGGATGTCTGCTGTGGAACGGACATGTCTAAATCCATATTGTTTGTCATTTAGAAGTTTAACATCTGTAAGGTGACGGACAAGAGCATGGCTAATTATGATCTCAAATATTTTTGCGAAAAGTGGGAGGAGGCTAATGGGGCGATAATTTGATGGTCAGTTCTTTCGCATTAATTCTGGAATACTGGTACCACAAAAGCAGTTTTCCAACAGCCCGGAAAGCATGATTCATTAAGGCATTTGTTGTAGAGCTTGGAGAGAACTGGAGCTACTTCGGCTGGCACTTGTTATTAGCACAGCTAGGATGAGATCAGGTCCACTTTATATATCAATATATGAAAAATATATTTATGTGTTTATATATATTTGTGTGTATATATATATGTATTTTTATATAGATATAAATATTTTATATAGATATGTATTTGGATATATATATATATATATATATATATACATATATATATATATATATATATATATAACTACTTCATTTACTCACATAAAATTGATATACGAAAGTATAGATTTATGCGTAAACTTTAAGTATTTACTTCAAAAGTGCTCAATACGTAGGTAGAGCTAGTTAGTAATTTATAAAATATATATGGCGATTAAGCTACACTGAATATTCTGCGTTTCATCCACTATAGGATTCGTCAGGCTTATGCGCGGATTCTGTGGTTGTTTCTTGTTTTTGTATATGTTGAGGATTTTAGTTAGCCAATCAGCTTTCTAGTATCCACTGCGCCCCTTCCTATTAGCCAATGGGCATGCATTTTATCGAACAAAAGATCTGTTTTAGAACTAGGTTAGTGGTTTAAGGTAGACGTTTTCCTCCTTTTTATATATATATATATATATATATATATATACATATGTGTACACACATACATGCACACATACATACATATATATATGTATATATATATACATATGTGTGTGATCGTTTATGTATACTCATGTTTATTTAATTTATTTATTTGTTTGTTTTCTATTGTTTTTGTTAGTTTTAAAGCTATTTTGTATCGCTATCCTAGAGTAAGTGTTATTTTGTGAACACAATTGCTTGCTATTTCTTGTCTACAGTTTAATAGATTTGGGGGTTCTTTAAAGTACAGAATAGCAAATTTTTCTTATATATATATACGTATTTGTATATAGATATATAGATATATATATATACGTGTTTGTATATAGATATATATATATACGTATTTATACATAGATATAAATATACATGTATATAGATATAGACATACATGTATATAGATATAGATATACATTTACATGTATATAGATATATATGTTTTATATATATATATATATATATATATATATATATATGTATTTATAGATAGAGGTATATATGTATTTATAGATATATATATATATGTATTTATATATAGATATATATGTATTTATATATAGATATATATATGTAATTACAGGAAATTATATGTATTTATATATATACATTTATATATATATATGTCTGTATACATATAGATGTATATTAATATATGTATGTATATAAAGATATATATATGTACGTTTTTATACATAGATATATATGTAAAAACATTCATATATCTAGATATATGTGTATATATATATATATATATATATATCCGTGTTCTCGAATGTTTTCATTTTATATTTTAATCTGCAATCATACAGAATGTAGAAACTATGTACAAATCGTATTCAGCGTAATAGCGTAATGAAACTAATAATCAAAAAGAAATTATAAATAATTGATTAGTATTAACTTAACACTCTGTTTATTAATTGAATATGCAAGTTAGTTAATGTGCATATGGTCGCTTTCATATCCATGACTGGGTATATTATGAAGTTTGTATAATTTCACAGTGTATTATGTCATTCGATACGGCATAATCACGTTGACAAACCGGTTCTCCTCAGATCACCGGAGATAAGCAATGTTGAGACTGGCTAGTACCATATGGGTGACCATTTGGGAATTCTAGGCGCTGTATGTTCTCTCCGCTCATGTCGGTATTGTTTCAAGTCGTCTTGTACCTCAACTTGCCACTGGTATGCAACAATGTTGACTCAGGAGAGGCGTGGTTGATGATTGCGCAACTCTGGTACTCAAATTTCACGCGCAGGCACCCTTACAGTGGGTATCCATAGTCTGTCAAGACTGAAGGAAGCCTTGATATGTCATTTGATGCTACACTTGTTTATTTACTCTTTGTCAGTGTAGAGGAAACCCTTCTATACTAAGGCAATTGTTAATTTTGTTTACTTCGAAAGCGCTTCTTTTAGGGGAGCTGGCTTTCCTCTATATTAAAAACGACCTTGTGTCACATTTTGCTTTCGTCGGGAAGCAAATAAATATAAATAGGAAAAGTAGATTTTTTATGTCAATGTCAGAATAATAATAAAAAATTCAACTTCATAGGTGTGGATCTTTTATACGACAGGGACGCGTCTGAAATGCACAGTTTTTCTTTGGTTTATAACTTGACTGCTTTTGAATATTTGACCTCACTTAATCGTATTATGTGTTAAGCATTTTGTAATCTATTATTTCTAAATTCAAAAATGATTTTTATTTACTATTGCGACTATTGTTCTAAAATAATGTTGAAACCTTTAGACCACCGAATAATAAAAATTAATTTCTGCATTAAAGTTTGACAGCAAAAGCCAATCATTGTGGTTCCTTTGTGCTTTGCGCAGAGAAGAAAAAAGTAAATTTATTATTCGTTCTTGCCATTTTGAATTACACTTATTAATATTACCAAATTACTTATGTGCGTATATTTTTGTGCTTTGCATGCCTGTTATATATGTATAGATACTACGTGCCATAAAATCTCACCAAACATGTCTTATTATATATGCCGGCGTGCTATATCTTTTGATTGGACAGGTCGGCTGCCGGGCAATGTAAACAGAAAATAAAAGCTGAAACCATGATAATGATATGATGATGACAGATGGTTGCCCCCCCCCCCGGAGATTCTTGTGCTTCTCTCTCTCTCTCTCTCTCTCTCTCTCTCTCTCTCTCTCTCTTCTCTCTCTCTCTCTCTCTTTCTGAAAACACTCCGGGCCAATGACAGCAAAGATGACCGTTGACCCGCGATTCGTTCCATCTTAACCTGCTACCAATGACCTAAACAACTCTAAAAAATAATCTCCCCCCCCCCTTAAATTTAGGTTATGTTACAGACAAATGTAGTCTTCTGTTTTTGTTCGCTAATCTTCCAATGTCTTGACGAAGCACGTGTGTGTTCTACTTCTTACATTCGATATATATATATATATATATATATATATATATATATATATATATATATATATATATATATATATATGAGCAAACAGTTAATAAAATATGTTAAAAAACACTTTGAAATGAGTTAACAAAACATATTTAATCTGAAAAGGAATAATTATTGGAATTTTTTCCTTTTTTCCTTGTACACATTTTTGTGAATTATTCCATGGATTTCGGCCTTTTGATTATTTTGGACCATCTTCCAGTTACGGGATTTCCTTGGATTTTACTTGTGCAAATGGAAATTCGATTACCTTTCTTGAAGTTTTGTATTTGGATTTTACCGTCACTAGATTATTTATCTTCTACCAGACTATCCATTCACGTGTAATCACCTTTTTTTCTTCACCATATTACCTCTGCATCACTTTTTTGTTATCAAGTAAGATCTTTGACTTACTTGTTGTTTCATCAAATACTTTTGTATGCAAAATACGATCCCACATTTTGCTAATTCCCACCCTCTGATGAGAAGGAAAGTATTTCTTCGAAACTCCGCGGATTAAGGACTATCCACTTATATAGTGTTTCCTTTTCAGATTAAATATGTTTTTAACTCTTTTTCAAAGTGTTTTTTAACATGTTTTATTAACTGTTTGCTCGTATTATAAGCTCTATTTCTGATTTGGTTTTATCGAGCTCGTATTATACGCTCTATCTCCTATTTTGTTTTATCGAACATCTGGTTGAGATAACTTTATAAATATTAATTCTTTAATATTTATAATATACTTTAATTTTACCATCTTGGATCATTTTGGTAAATTTAATTGTAATTTTTATTTTATATATATATATATATATATATATATATATATATATATATATATATATATATATATATATACACTAACTGGCTAGTCGAAGTTACCCGGTCGTAAAATACACTTAATATCATATTTTAATTCATGCATATTTGATAATTATTATTTTAGAGAAAATACTCTATTGATTATTATACTGTACCTAATATATAGTAATGATTTCAGATTAAAAAATATATAGGACTTTGGTAGTATCAGCTAGAATCGAAACCAAAATAATTAGCTCTCTAGTGGTATTCGTTACTATCTAACGACACATGCATATCAAAACTGGACAAATAAACACTATTTAATGTATAAATGTATATTTGCACATGCGTATGGCATATACATTATGTTGAGCTATGCCTGAAAAGTTCCAAATTTTGAATTTTGGCCCTTTAGCAGCTATTTTCCGCCTGAAAACAAATCGATATGTTCCACAAGGTCCGTTTACTCTATATATCAAGTTTCAAGCATGTAAACCAAAAGTTGGCAGAACAGTTTTGTAGAAATCGTTCTACAGATAGAGATAAAAGATTTACTCCACACGTAACTCTAAATCCCATGCAATTATACACAATGTAGAAAATATGCATAAATATGCGCGCAATAGTGAAATGAAACTAAACATCCAATAAAAAAAAACGAAAAACGAAGTGAATTAATTAAAAGTTCGTTTTAAAGGTATAAGCAAATTAGTTATCCTTTTTGAAGTCGCTTGTATATTCACAATTAAGTATATAAGGAAGTTGTATTCACTTTTTAAATAGAAAAGTGGGATTTTAATATCTATGCCAGCACAACAAATAACTCAACTTTATATATGTATCGATTACAACGATTGTTGCTGATATTTGGTTATTGGACCCTCCCCGCTCCCGATCGAATACGGGGCGCTTATCAAAAGTAGGTATATAATTGAATTCATATTGGTCACTAGTTTTATTTTCTATGTAGGCATCCATAAAAAGAGAAGGACAAGTATAGGTACTTGTCTCTTCTCCATCCGACGCCTACGATGACAAACACGTGTTTTAAAATGTATGTGTCCCCAGAAGAATACCAATGTCGTTATGAAAAACAAAGTACTAACCGCCAAAAGACAATATTTTCTTGACTACGTGTTTCAATAAAACACTGAAGAACCTTCGTATACGCCGTTATAAAAACAGTGTCGACATTAAAACATACGCCCCAGTTGAGTGGCGGGAAACTAAATAGAGAAGACACGTCACCGGTCAAATAAAATAGAATAAAAACGTTTTTTTTTTTTTGTTTGCTTTTTTTTTTTTTTTCACTTGTTATCCTTGCGCGGTCTTCACGTTTATATACTTGTACGACAAGTCGCAACTCTGCCGGCAAATAAAATGGGATTTTAGTAGCCGCAAGTAACGCGGCTAAAACGAACGGATTACGATGAAACACAGACGAAGACTTTAATGCCAGACACCACACAATAGACATCTCTTCATATCCATTTGTTTGTACGAGTCTTACGATAAAGAAATGTAACAATTTATTTGTTTGCTTACTGATCTATATTACACTTAAAACTGATCTATATTACACTTAAAACTGGTAATCTTCAAAGAGCGAAACTTTTTTTTAGTAACAAAGTGAATATACATCTCATTCATACTTTTTAACATTAAAACTGTTAGTAGTAAAGTTTATATAGTTATAATTTTTTCGGTTTACTCACTGCTAACATTCAACTATAGAGCCTAGTCGGAAGAAATCAAAAGGTTAAAACGAATACTGTTAGTTAAAGCCGAAAAACTATACGCACGTGTGTTGGCGCGCACACACACACACACATACACACGAGAGAGAGAGGGAGAGAGAGAGAGAGAGAAGACAAAGAAAGGGGGGCAGTGAGAGAAGCAAAGAGATGAAGAAAGAAATATATATTAGGCTATAAAAAATGAATGGTAACTACTAACAACTTTCGAGAATAACTAGGTGACACGAGATACGTTTGGGTCGCCTCGAGTCCATGGGTCTTGGATGAATAAGCATTTAGATGAGCCGTTGTCTATTCTAAATAGTTTTTAATTTGTTTCCGATTTATTGGAAGTAGTAAAAACAAACTCTCCGAAACGATCATAGTTCCTGTTCAATCTTTTGACTGATCAACAGGCCACTTTATGACACGTGTGTGCATGTCCGACACACATTATATCATCTAAGTAAACGTTTGCTCAGATTACATGCTATTATTTGGTCGGATCATATGACATTTTTTATAATGTTTTGCTTTAAAGCATTGGAGTGATTTTTATGATCTAAAACATTGGACAATGTATAATGCATCGAGTGATTGATTGTCTGCTTGGTTGGGAGCTTATCGCGATGCACAAGAAGGAAGCTTCACATTCCTTCTTGCAGTGATTTTGTCTACAATACATTGTAGTCTACAGTGCACTGTAAAGAACCTACTGTTGATTTAATGAATTTCTTTTTAATATGTAATCGCTTAAATATTTTTATATGTAATCGCTTAAATAAATATTTTTATATGTAATCGCATCAATAATTGTTTATATGTAATAGCGTAAATAAATATTTTTATATGTAATGGCTTAAATATTTTTATATGTAATCGCTTAAATAATGTTTTATATGTAATAAGTTAATTAAATATTTTTTATATATAATCGCTTAAATAAACGATTTTTATATGCAATCGCTTAAATAAATATTTTTTAGAAGTAATCGCTTAAATAAATATTTTTATAAGTAATCGCTTAAATAAATATTTTTATAAGTAATCGCTTAAATTATTTTTATATGCCATCGCTTAAATAATTTTTTATATGCAATAGCCTAAATAATATTTTTATATGTAATAGCTTAAATAAATATTTTTATATGTAATAGCTTAAATAATATTTTTATATGCAATAGCTTAAATAATATTTTTATATGTAATAGCTTAAATAAATATTTTTATATGTAATAGCTTAAATAATATTTTTTTATGTAATAGCTTAAATAATATTTTTATATGCAATAGCTTAAATAATATTTTATATGTAATAGCTTAAATAAATATTTTTATATGTAATAGCTTAAATAATATTTTTATATGCAATAGCTTAAATAATATTTTTATATGTAATAGCTTAAATAAATATTTTTATATGTAATAGCTTAAATAATATTTTTTTATGTAATAGCTTAAATAATATTTTTATATGCAATAGCTTAAATAATATTTTATATGTAATAGCTTAAATAAATATTTTTATATGTAATAGCTTAAATAATATTTTTATATGCAATAGCTTAAATAATATTTTTATATGTAATAGCTTAAATAATATTTTTATATGCAATAGCTTAAATAATATTTTTATATGCAATAGCTTAAATAATATTTTTATATGTAATAGCTTAAATAAATATTTTTATATGTAATAGCTTAAATAAATATTTTTATATGTAATAGCTTAAATAATATTTTTATATGCAATAGCTTAAATAATATTTTTATATGCAATGGCTTAAATAGTTTTTTATATGCAATAGCTTAAATAATATTTTTATATGTAATAGCTTAAATAAATATTTTTATATGTAAGAGCTTAAATAAATATTTTCATATGTAATAGCTTAAATAAATATTTTATATGTAATAGCTTAAATAATATTTTTATATGTAATAGCTTAAATAAATATTTTTTGTAATAGCTTAAATAATATTTTTATATGCAATAGCTTAAATAATATTTTTATATGTAATATCTGAAATAAATATTTTCATATGTAATAGCTTAAATAATATTTTTATATGTAATAGCTTTAATAAATATTTTTATTAAGTAATCACTTAAATAAATTATTTTTATACGCAATACGTCATACAGATTGGGTGAATTTTTTTTATAGTGCTTTTGGCTAGACGAGTGTTTTTGTTAAGGATTGGCGAAGGGAGGCCATAGATTGGAGTTCACTCGAACATTTGCCATGAAAATAGCGATAGATCACTCGAACACTTGCCATGAAAATAGCGATAGATCACTCGAACACTTGCCATGAAAATAGCGATAGATCACTCGAACACTTGCCATGAAAATAGCGATAGATCACTCGAACACTTGCCATGAAAATAGCGATAGATCACTCGAACACTTGCCATGAAAATAGCGATGGAGCTCTGGAAAAGATACTGCAGAGAAGACAAAAGGGCATTGCCTACTAGATTACTGCCTGTTTTGAATTTCGTTAAGGCAGGATAGGAAACTTCGAGCAGCTCCTGCCCAGCTTTGGCAACGATATTCAATCCTATGACTACTTGGCTCTTAACAGTTAGAGAATTGCTTCAATAGTGAGATATCTACTGGAGTGGTAAAATATTCCAACAATTTTTCCAGCGACCTTGGCTATGGATTTGATATATATACTCCATTTCAAATCAGGAGTGAAGGTCAGACCAAGAAGTTTGTCTAAATATGGAGCATCCTCAAGATGAGAGCCGTTCATTTCAATAGGAGTCTAATGTGGGTCAGAGTGTTGATGATGGAAAGATAAAAAAAATTGGTTTTAAATGCATTAAAATTCACTATCTCCATTGCACCACGTTCTCAAGATCAGACGAGGGATAGAGAAATCTTGGCTGTTTTTCGTCTTAGAAGAGTTGCGATATATGGTAGTGTCGTCTGCATAAATGTCTACAAATAACCTAAGAATGTAATTTGCGAAAGCATTGATGAAGATCAAGAAGAGAGTTGGACCCAATATGGAACCCTGAGAGACGCCGGCATTAAGACTGTGAGCTTCTACTTTCTGTCCATCAACCACTACTCTTATAAACCTATCAGAGAGGAATAATTTAATAATTGAAAAGACATTTCTAGCAATTCCGTTGCTGGAGATCTTGTGTAGCAGGTCTTTATGCCACAACGCATCGAAAGCCTTTGATATGTCAAGAGCAATTGTCCTAGAAACGAAGTCCGCGTTGAGAGATTCGTTAATCCTATGAGATATAACTATTTGCACATGTGCTGTAGATCTAGCAGAATGGAAACCATCTTGCATGTCACTGAGAAGGTTATTTTTGCTGAGGTGGCTGATCGCTCCTTTGTTTAACACATAGTCTAGTAGTTTACTCACACAATCGCATAGTGTGTTTTCAGACACAAGAGGAAATACGGGGGTAGGCATAGGATAGAATTTGCTGCAAAGTTCCTTGCAAAGGGTTTGATTTTGTCAGATGCTGATGAGATTACCTCCAGTCTATTAATGATGTTTAGGATAAATGGCACACTTCTGTTTAGGATCCTGTTTGTCGTTTGCCAAAACTCATGAGAACAAAGCCGCTGCTCATCTATTTTGAACTTAACAGACTGAATATACAACTCTCTTGTGTTTTTTATAACTCTTATACAGTGGTTGCTGCTAGTTCTAAAAGTGGCTTTAGTCTCGAGAAAGCAATGAAAATAGTAATTTTTGTGTGAAATGGCGGCGACACATTCTGGAGAGAAACACGGCTGGCTGTTGGGTTTTTTGTTGAAATTTCTTGGAGAGTATTAAGCTATCTATACCGACAGTTAACCATTCAGTCAAGTCTAATAGGACAAGTTCATTTTAAACATGGTGCGAAGAGGAATATCTGATATAAATGTATGGAAGCTATCACAATCGGCTAAAGAGTATCGATATACTTTACGATGGAGGGGTACATGTGAGGACTTATTACATTTTGTCAACTGAAACAACCGAGTGGTCGGAAGGTGAGCATAGCTCTGGGCAATTTGTGAAGAAAACGTCTCAGAGACTTGCATGCTGGCTGTCAGTGTCGGGCAAACAGGCGGGTTCGTGAATAATCTGAGTATGGTCATAGTCGATGGAGAAATCATGACTGTACCTCCCCTCATCATCCGCTTTGTTTGAGCGGTCTAACATTATGAACATTGAAGTCACCACAGACGCGAATGTTAATCGAAGGGTGAGCAGAAAATTGATCATATCCTGATATGATCGATTTTGTCAGAGATGCTCTTTAAAATAGTAACTCTGTAACTCTGCTGCTGTGGAGGCGATATAGGGCAAATATGAACGCGGTGCTGTGAGTAAGTGCTACTTGAAAGCACATATAGGGTAAATTTGTATCTTCTATGGAGATGTTCGTACTAATGGAAAGCTATCTCTAATGTAGGCACATATTCTATGACGGTCTTGGGGTTCAAATTTGGATTTAAAGTTAACATATCCTTAGTATAAGCTCAAATAAGCTTTTTTTTAAAAAAAAAGAAGAAAGAAACAGCGATAGTTTCGCCTCATACGAGCTGAAATAAGGGAAAGTAAAACATTACTGTGTGAATTACATATGCCTTTTTTCGATTCTTATTTGTTTGTCAGAAATGTTTGGGATACATAAAGAGTCCAGCGTGCGACTTTAAAATGGCTGCCTTCGTTAAAATAGGCTTTGCATTCTCAATAGAAATGGTGTTTTATCCTCCATTCCTTGCACATTCATACTGCGAAAGTTGACGAGTCACTTAACGGCAGCGTAAACTCTGCGGTTGAGAGTGACTTCTACTGAATGTAAACGTCGCGTGTGGATTTATTTGCCATATTGACTGTGGAAGGTAAGGAAGATATAGATAATGTTACTTTGAGTAAAAATGTGCGATATTTAATCAGGAAATTTGTATTTTAAATCAGATATAGAGAACAAACCACATTAGTAAAAACTTATTTCCAAACGTGTGGACTTTTTTTAGTTGGAATATCTTAAACAAAATGTTGGTACAAAAGGAAAATAAGAGAAGGAAAAAATGCATGAAAAACAGAAATAAGACTTTTTTCGATTCTTACTTTCTTGGGACACAAAAAAAAAATTCAGTGTGCTACTTTAAAATGGCTGCGTTCGATAAAATATTTTTAGTCCAGTAGAAATTTATTCTCCGCCCCTTACATATTGTTAGGTAGAACTCCTCTCTTTCATCCCGCCTCTGCTTCGAGAACTTTTCAGACATATAGATGTTATAATCAGATGTGTGGGCCACTTTCGTTGTATTGTTATAATATTTTGATCCATTGTATTCTCGAGTCTAACCCTTTGATTACAATAAACAGTTGACAACATCAAGCAAAGAACATACATTATTGATTTCAATTAATTAGTAAAAATAAAATTAATTTTAACGACTTTGTTATGTCGAGTTTGAATCCTACTTTGGATCAATTACGTTTATTTCCTTCGAGAAGGAGCAGTGTGAACAAACAGCTCCATCTGATGAGTTAGATGAATTGCAACTTCTGTTCAATTAATCGTATACAATGTAGCGCTTATAGTTGGCATTGTGATTCGGTATTTGAGAACAAAAATGGGTTAATAAGTCATAAAACAAAATAAACGCATCAGATATTCTACATCATGTATTAGTTATTTTAATCATCTTAGTATACTTGTTGAAGCGGGAGGATTGGGGAGGGTTAATGGGAGTGCCCGTTGAAAATTAAACGTAAAGAGCCTGCCTAGAATTACTTTTGACCAAGAGCTCCTAACATATCATCCAGTAAGAAGATATGGAGATTTATCGAAAAGGAACGCCTTTTTGTCGGCACTTGAAGGATATTATCATTCTGTGAATTCACGCTCTTCTTGTTGCCCCTCATTATTTGAGAAGTGCTGTCAATTCGACATAATTTATTATTTATTTGTAATCGCAATAGTTTATTTTCTTCCTTTCTTTGCTCGGCAATCGGAGTTTTACATTGCAAAGATTGGAACTGAATCTAAAATTCTCTACATAGTTTAGCGCTAGAAATATAAAAGAACTTAAATTAGATTTTCACTGAATTTAATTAAAGAGCACATTTTCACGAAAATACACCTGCAAGATGTTCACTGACCACCGAACTCATTTCAAATACAAATATATTGGTTTATCAAATAATATTGAATACACATTTTTAATTACAGAAAAATAAACATAATTTTAGTTGCAAGAAAGACGAATCCTTTTATATGGATAAATTACGAATAGGAGTTAGTTCCCCTGTTGATTTTGATTTTTCGGTCATACTTCAAAATATTTTCCATATTATCAGTGGGCGGGACTGTATAATGTTCGAGTAACCTATAGTGATGTGCAGTAATATAGTATTGATAATATAATAAAACAATTCATTCATTCAAGTAGTGTCCTTAATGGTACAGGCATTGACGAATATGACTCTCCATCTATTTATCTCCCTCGGGGCATTCATGAATTTATTGTTGCTCTGCATTCAGAACTGCATTCACGCTTTCTCAAAAGTGGATGTATTATGATAGCTTTTTTTGTAATTGCACAGACAGCATGATGCAGTTTCTTTTTGTTTAAGCATACTGGACGATTATTCTGACCTTTGTACCTACAGATATTTTCTGCTCAGCACAAGACACCGACCTATGAACATAATTATTCCTGATTGATTCCATATTACATAAGTCACCTGCTTTCTATGACCTCACGTTACTCTGATTGGGGGAAGTGGAGACTGAAGTGTGTTTTCGAGCTTGCTCAATATTCTCCCACGGATTAGCGGAGAGAACGAGGCGCCATACTTTGCATTTAATAGTAGTGCTATCTCGCCACCCTATACAGTGACTAGTATTCCCAAATGGTCACCCATTTTGTAGTGGGCAGGCTCATCGTTGCTTAATTTCGATGATCTGGCAAGAACCGGTATGCAAACGTGAATGTGCTGTATATACAGTAAAACAATAACAAATGAAAAATGACTCGTCAGAATCAAAGTTTGATATGTCAGCTTAAATATTACTTAGATTCAATTTTTAAAATCTTATATTATAAAAAAAACGGGAGTTCATTATGACTACGTATATAAAAATAGGTACAGTATGCGCATATGTTTACATAAATATTTTTGTGTAGGGAAAACTCTAAAACTAATTAGCCGAATTTTATTAATGTTGAACTATAGTTTTAAGGCGTAAAGATGGATTCTTGTTTTATTTATGGAGGCTAGAATTCCATCATGAAATTTCAGATTTCCGATGTGGGTGCAATTTTAGACATAATTATTGAGCATCAATTCAAAATATTCCCTAAAAGTTTAACTTGATGACACGTGTCTTAAAAATTTAAGGGGAATCATATAAATACAATTTGATTGTTCGTTATTAGACACCAAATTAAGATGACGTAAATTACAAATTCATCTTAAGTTGATCAATAATAATGGAGACACATTTTTTTTATGATAGTCTTATGTATGATTCTTATGTATGATTCTGAATGAATGTCAAATTTACTGCATCTAAATCCTTCAAATTTGTATCTGTTAGATCGTTTATACTTTATTTTTACTTTTTTATCGCATATCTATTCACATAATTATGTTTATTTAAATTGATGTCTTTCACCAAACTGTTTGCATATTCACCATTTTTTCTTCCATACCTCAGTTGACAGACCTGCACGCGTGTTTGAAAGTTAGGGTTTGGTTTAAGTCACAATTACCGATTTTTTACATCGATTACCTACGCTACATTTTTAAGGTAAATTTCATTACATCGATGGAATATTTTATTTAATTTCTTTTCCTGATTCTCGACATTGTGCACGTTTTTTTTTTTGCGGAGGTAAATTTGAACATTAGTTTCACCTCCACAATTTTCTTTAGAATGACTACATTTAGAGGTGTTCTACTATGCTGATTAAAAAAAATCTTGCGGAGATAAGTACTTACAGAGATATAAAGACTTGTATTCTGCACTGTAATTAACTGTCTGCCAGGTTTGTACGCAGGCACGATAAACAAATCTACTTATCTCTTACCGATTCTGCTCCCCCCAAATATTTTTAGTATTTGTGAGTGAGTTTGCTGACACTGATTATCACGGTTAAATTTAGGGGACTTTTTTTTACATTCCCTCTTCAATAAAAAGAGGGTTGTCTACTCTAAAAGCCGTTCTTTATATGAGGATGTTGGGTGTCTATTCCGAACGCCGTTCTTAAGATATGGAGGCTGGTGGTGTCTATTTCGAAAGCTGTTTTTAACATGGATAGTTTGGGATGTATATTCCAAACGCCGTCCTTAACATGACAATACTACAAAAAGTGAAGTGAAAAAGTTGTAATTGTCTTCTTTTACGCATTAAAATAATACGACATATAACTGGAATTTACTTTAATACTATTTGTGGAAGAGTTGAAAAGAGAACGACTTGAACGACAAATGGAAACAGCTAGGACTGCTACCACTGATTTCGATCACTCTAAACAGTTCATATTTAGTGAGAATCCCTAACTTTTAAAATTTCTATTTTTACTTTCCATTATTATTCTAATGGACCGTTTTCTGTACTTTTATTAATTCATACTGATTTACGCATTTCCTTATATGGTTAGTTTTTTAAACTCAAACAGTATCTGCATATTATAGCCCCAAATCATCACTAATCACCAGTGAAAACCAGATTATTTAATTTCAGCCGCAGTCGCCAGTGTCCGCAATTGTTCAGGGACGGCAGTGGTCACCACAACAACCGCAGTTTACTTTTTGCGAGGGTAGGGGGCAGGTTTCCATCGAGTAACGTCGGTTAACGGGTCCTGCTAGTATATATTACAATATTATATAAAATAAATAGAATACAAATTAGTTGTGCTTGGTGAAAATAAATATTTTTTCCTAAAAAAGACTCGAAATTAAGTAAAACATTACAAGTGTTTATTATTTCATGTGTATGTCATCCGTTCTATGTTTTATCGGATTGCATTAGTAACTAATAAAAACACATATTAATGAAATAAATCGTGCGCCATTTTTTTCTGATATCATCTATTTTAGATGATATCAGAAAAAAATGGCGCAAAGAACAAAACAAAAACGAACATTTAACGTCTCTTGATATTCATTTACAACACTTATAACTTCACTTGAATGAAATTGGGAGAATGCAGCAGTGATTTGAAACTGGAACCCCTTTAAAAGCAATGTTTAGAGTCAAGCGTGTTTTTTTTTATATATGGTTTTGTAAAATGCGGATCAAAAAAGCAAGAAGACGGATGCAAACGGTTTACAAACACGTGAGAAGAAAAAAAAAGAAAAGAACAGAGAAGCTCACTGAAAGAAATGCGTACGAATTATGCAATGATGATCTAGTTAATAAATGTTCCGAAGCGTAAACAGTTCAGCAGCTCTGGAAAATATACCGTTTTTATGATATTATTTGCAAAAAAAATTATGTTGAGTGTTATAGATATTATAAAGTGTTATAGATATTATATAGTGTTATAGATATTATGAAGAGGATTTATTGATGCTATTACCATGGTTTCCCGCGAATGCTCGCGATCACCAGACAATCTTGTGTTTGGGGTTGAATGTTATATATATATATATATATATATATATATATATATATATATATATATATAGAGAGAGAGAGAGAGAGAGAGAGAGAGAGAGAGAGAGAGAGAGGATGAATTACGTTGTATATAAAATGAAATAATTTGAAGACATAGGGTACGGAAAAGACAAAAAACAATTAAATAGCATAAATAGTGAAATATTAATATTTCATTCTGAATATCCATCTTTTTCTTTAGCGTTGGCCGATATTGTAAAGAGGAACAAAATTCAGTTTAGTTTAATTTATTTGGTAATATACTTTAAACTGCTCGGATTATTCTTCGGTGTGAGGCCAATTTTTTTCAACAGAAAATTCACAGTAAAGTTGCCGCCATCTTTGCTAATGAAAATCATGTAAAAATCAGAACTGGGTCGAATCAAGAGAGCATACTTTTATACACAAAGGACTCAATATAATTCCAAGTAACACTTCATAACAATACTAAATAATAAATTTGACTTATAAGTTTCCTTTATTATTGTTGTGTGTGCAAAACTATGCAACATTTTCTGTCGCAATATTTATTAATATAATTAATAATTTTTGGAACAATTAATTAAAACAAATATGTGACCATCACCGATTTGGAAGCGAGAAATATCGCCAAATAATTTTTTCATGAATTAAAAATTCAAAACGTTATATTCTTTATAGTCGAGTGACAACAAAAAACAATTCTTTCTCGAATCATTCGTGTGGTCCCTTGTGCGTTTCGTTCGAGTTAGTATTGTTAAAAATTTGGGGAGATCAAATTATAAGAAAGTTTTATTTGTTTTATAAGAACTAAGTATTTATATTTTTAATATATTATTATTTAAAAAAGATTAATATTATTAGCTTTCTAACATAATAAATTGGGAATAAGAACATTCTACCCCTGTAGATTAAATAAACGTTTCCGTTCGAAATTCTGTATAGATTTGACAAAATGCATTTGAAGAAGGTCGAAGTTTATATCGGCCGAAGTTCAAATAATTGAAAATAATTAGGGTTATGTAATGTTCAAGATTCAAATTTCCATAGCTTTAATATTTCATTTAGCTAGTGGAAATACTGTGTATCCTGAGAATATGATATAAATTTGGATATCTTTTAAATTATTTTTCTCTAAATGCTTCACGGCAATATATCTCCACTCGAGTTCGGCGTTGACAAGAGGAGAGTTTGAATAGTTTCGACATGCAATAGCCCTAATAATGTCTAAACTATACAATTGTAACTAAGCATGGTTTTCTATTTTGTCCAGAGTTGAAGCCTAATTATCGGTTCATCCCTTCACTCTTGTCTCAGCTGTATTATAAGTGATTACAATGATCACGATTGGATTTAAATCGACATTTCTGATTATGGAGTCCGCGACGGTATTCACAAATTTGATAATGTACCCGAGGATATGCAAGTACATCTTCGTTTAAAACGATTTGCTGTAAATAATTTATTATCGACGACTGTCTATTTTACTCATAGCATAAAGGAAGCGCTCATACTTTTGCAAATGTTATTGAGGTGTAAGGCAACACAAAATAGCGACGAGATTTGAACTCGGCTTTTGATTCTATTGTCTTATTCAGTTTAAAAGTTACAATTAATGTTAACACAATAAAGGTAAAATTAACAAATAAACAAGATTCTATTGTCTTAATTGGCATCCATTACGACTGCCACCACCACTCTCTTGTTGATAGATGCTTTATCCAATTGCAAATTATACTAGTTATTTTATTTTCGATCTGTTATTTCGATCTGGTACTCATCATCATCATCATCTTTTTTTTTATTACTATTCACTACTGGGCCTTCGGGACAATATCAAAGTGTAATATCTGTTCTTCAGATGCTGCACTTCAGTTTCTTGTTCTCTGTCAATGGAGGAGAAATCATTCACGATTGAGACCATCTTTATTTTTGTTCCTTTTCTCCACGTTAAAACCGACCCTGGTGTCTAACTCTGTCCCGTGGGGAGACATTGTAAATAGGAACAATAATTTAGTCCCTCCATCTCTCATAGGCATAATTGCTGCTTAGCTTCTGATCTGGGCGGATAAAACCCGATTTCTTCTCTTGACGATCACTTTTAGCCGCTTTTTGCTCCATTTCTGGTCGAACCGACAGTTTACTTTGTCTTTGCCTTTGATCTCATTCAAATAAATGACTTCTTATTTGACAGGCGGCGATGGCGGCGATGGCGGCAGCACTTCCCCTAACCCTATCTCTTCTCGCCTGTTTCATGCTCCGCCCACCTGCGTTCAGTCTGGCACAAATAATCTTTTCGTATTCATCTCATTTATTTATTCATTTATAGACTTCAATACACCTCTCTCTCTCTCTCTCTCTCTCTCTCTCTCTCTCTCTCTCTCTCTCTCTCTCTATCTATCTATCTATCTATCTATCTATCTCTCTCCCGTCGTTACTTTATCTCTAATACCTTCTCTAAACTGTCTCTTATTTGTATACATGCGTGTACGTATTTTCGTGTATTCCTTTAGAAATCTGTATCTCTTTTTAACGTTTTTTTTTTCTGTGTCACTATATTTCCCACTTGCATCACTTTTAACCGCTTGTTGCTCCCTTTGCACAATGGATGACGTCTCTAGTGACGTCATCCATTAAAGCAAAATATTGGGATAATCTTTTACGGTTGATGACATTGCAAAATGATAAACAACCGTCAAATTTGAGGGAGAAAGTTAAGATTCTTTGTGAGGGCACGGTTCATCTACTATGCAGACGTCATAAAACAATTTCATGTGGATGCGTGACTTACACATTAACTATATTCTAATTATTTATTATTAACTGAATAATCAGTGAAATACTAAAACTTAATAGCAGAATACTTTACCAATTTGTAGATCCACATTACAGTTTTTATTATTTTAGGGCATCGATAAATTTGAAAGTATTACAATTATATTTTTGTTGTAACTAAAAGGTTATTAGCTGCCAATGTTCTTTATTTGCAGATGTAAATTATAATAAAAGCGTTTTCTGACAAATGCAAATTGTATCTTTGCTATTCATTGCGATATGGTACATTTGGTCGATATTATTGTCCTTTCAGATCAGAAAGTTGTGATGATCTCCCCGTGAAGTTAAGAATGAATTGTAAAAACAACTTTCAAAGAATAACTTTGAAAATAGGAAATCATGTGGAAAAAGCTAAATGATCTTTTTTAATGATGGGTTACCGCTTATTAAGGAGCAGTATCCACTCGAGAAAACCATTAAAGAGATTGTCAGTTAAACTTTTAACAAAACTACAAGAATCTTATAAACAATGTGTGGAATCAGCAGAAGATTACTTATGGAAATTGGCTATCCAAGAAAATAAATCTATAAGTATTTGTTTAAACTAGACTTGAAGACGACCATGTTTTAGATGGTTTAAAAGCAGTCTAATGGTATATTAGTTCACAGATTAAATGCTCTGTTCCAAGAAACTTTGGCGGAGTACAGAGAAAGGAGAGTTCTTCACTGTGACTGTAGTTAGGCAAGTTCTTGTAAATTTATGCAGGGAGGGGGGCCAGTAATTTGAAATCAGTTGAGAACCCACTGTTAACGTAATGATACGGCAGAGGCTAGTAAGATTATTTCTGTGTGAAATAGACTGTAGGGAAAAGAAAAGGTCATCTTCATTAGATTGTGAAGTCGGTTTTATACTCTGTCAAAGCAAGAGAGAGTGATCAAAGCAAGAGAAGCTCCCCGATTTGTTAGCAGCACATTTTGGGTTGTATTAATACAATGAAGAAATGAACAGTGGATGAGAAAGAAAAAAATGGAAATTGGCTGCGGGTGCAGGAAAACCATACTTCGCTTCTTCATTTTCCTCTTTCCGTATTCTTATCAAAATAAGAATTCATAATGAGAAACGTCAAAAAAAAAAAAAAGAAAGAAAAATTCGACGCCACCATGATTCTTATCGGGCGGCACAGTTTTATGGCTTCCGATAATCCTTCTTATCAGTTTGAAGTCGCCATATTCATAATTCTTGCAAATAATGGACGTCGTTAATGGCTTGGCATGATTTAATAGTGTTAAAAGAACATACATTCGTTAAAAATCTTATTCAAATATAATACAGTTCGAAGTCATTTACTGGCAGAAATGAAATACGAAGTACACAAATCATTAGCATTTTCGCATCATCGAGGCGAGCCCAATAAAATGGAACAAAGTCTTGTAATTGATTTCAGAAAATTCTAAAATCTTCGAAAATGTAGGTTTAACATAATGTGATTAGACATTTTTAATTCATCCCAACTCGTAAGACATTTTCTTTTTAAATTGCATCAATTCTACAAATATATACAGTGGGGAAAATAAGTGTTGGACACATCCCATTATTCTTTATTTAACACATTTTTTATGCAGCGAATGACACAAAAATTTAACAAGAAACAGTTACTAATTTAACAATAACAAATAACGTTAGAAATTGGAATTATATATCTATCTTAAAGGTTAAAGTAATAACTATGTAATTTCAAAATTACCATAATTAAATTTGGGCTTATGTTTACAGAAAGTGATCAGTTCGTTTTTAGAATTCATTATATTGTTACTTTGAGGGGAAGTAATTATAGTTATAGCTTCGGTTGTGCAGAGGCGACATGACTTAGAGCCTGGAGTATAAAACTTAAATTTTTTATGATAGTCCATTTGATTGAGATGGGAGTATTGTTAGAGTTAAGTTTTTTAATTAAAGTGGTTAGAGAAGTTCATTGGTTATTATTAGAATTATGGTTGCTAAAAGAAAAAATGTGGTTTGATATTCTTTATTAATTAATGTTGAAGTAGCGTTGATATATGTATGTACTTTATTAAAAGCTTGAAGTATGATATTAATATTAATTTGCTGATTTGTATGAGTTAAATAGTTTGAATTTTGTTCATAGTGTTCAACAAATTGTTGGAGAATGATTGTATGAGGACTATTTTGGAGAGGATAATGAGTGTTGTTAGTGTTAGGATGGCTGTTAGGAGAAATATTATTATTATTATTATTATTATTATTATTATTATTATTATTATTATTATTATTATTATTATTATTATTATTGCTAGTTGTATGATTGTAGATGGAGGGGTTGCTCGAGTGGTATATTGAATTAGTAACTATATCAGATGGGGGATGGTAAGAAGGATAACTTGAAGACGAAATATTAGTGTCTGTTATGGGAGGATTACGTGGGAGCTCAGAAAGTGTGCATGAATATATAACATCTTTATGGATGCAATCATTATTGAGTGGGCAAAGATGTTTGTTATTACAATTACAGTTAGTTTTGGGTTTAATTGGGAAAGAGATTTTTGGGGCTGATTTAATTTTTTTGTTATTAGATGTTAAGGTTCTTTGTGCTAAATTAGGCATTGTTGAATAAGAAATCCTGATTGAGTTTTTTTCATGATTGCGATATATAAACCTTGTACACCTCAAAGAATCATGAAATATATATATATATATATATATATATATATATACATGCATATATATATATACATGTATATATATATATAAGTAGCAAATTGTGCACGATCATCAGAATCTATTTAATTCCATCAGAAACAACCTACTATGCGTAAATAGTAAGAATATATATATATGTGTTTATATAAAATAATTAATAAAGAAGTGTGTGTGTGTATGTGTTTGTTTAGTGGATTTGGAATGTTTATGTTGTTTTCTTTTTAGACCGTGCTGAACGATTGTTGCCTTTGGATTAACAAAATGGCTATTGCGGTTATGAAAAACTTTTGTTCTCATTCTGAAACAGAAACTTGCTTTTCAATAAAAAACAGAAATGAAACAAAAACAAAAAGAATGGACAAATAATTGGACCATTATATATATATATATATATATATATATATATATATATATATATATATATATATATATATATATATATATATATATATATACTAGCAGGGAAACCTGACCTAACGTTGTTCGGGATTGAATGAGGATCAAGAAAGTTTCCACTTTCTCATACTTCTCTTGTCATCAATATCGGTTAAGTCGCTCATTTTTTATTCAAATCGATTGCTTGCCTGTTTTAGTTAAGGGCTCCCCTCCAGCAGTGTATCGGAAGGAAGATTAACATGTCTTGGTGACTTAATCCACAATATATTGTAGTCTATATTACATTGTAGATAATCTACTGTTAATTTTATAAATGTATCTATAAATAATGGCTTCACTTAAGGTTTGAAATGCAAAAGTCAAGTATCATGGTCTAATTGTTCTCTAAACAGAAACATTGATTTGGAACCCGCCCCTGTCTGATAATAGAACAAACTGTTGGTTGTATGAAATTATTTATAGAAAGTCACTTGATTTAAATTAAACGTAAGAAAGTCAAATACAATGGTTTAATTGTGCTCTAAAAAGAAACATTCATTTCGTATGCGCTTCCGTCTTATAAAAGAATATACAGTTGATTTCATAGGCTGGGACTGTTTGCTTGTACGATAAATTTTCTTAAATGCACTTGTGGTGTTCAGTTGTATAAAAGTGTCAGACTTCCTTCTTTAATAAAATTTTTTCAATTATTGATTTTCGATATTTATCAGACATATTCCGATACAAACCTGTGTTATAATACTCCCAAATACATCAGATACATTCGTGTGAAATTTCAAAAAGAAATCGACCAAGCCGTTTTCAAATCCATAGGAAACGAACTTACACACATACACAGACACAAAGTTTCCTTATATATATATATATATATATATATATATATATATATATATAGAGAGAGAGAGAGAGAGATAGATAGATAGATAGATAGATAGATAGATAAATAGATAGATAGATAGATAGATAGATAGATAGATAGATAGATAGATAGATAGATATTGTGCTTGTGTGCGTGTCTACTAGAACGGCCTGTATATTTCGCGGGTCGTGAAGTGTCGTCTCATTTTTACGTTTATTGAACAATTGTCGCGTTATTCGATATCCTAAAACCAATACTGAATCTTTTTCTTCGGATGATGATAAGAGCACAACGCTTTTTTCATACTTTTCCTTCGTCGAAAAGATTATGTTTGGCCGAGTGTTTATTATTGTCTGTTAACAGCTCATAACAACATAATAACAGGTGATGAGCGCTACTGATCCTATCTCCAGGGATATTTACCACATATTTTATCTTTGATACTCCGTCTACATTACAATTCAGAACTATATATCTTCTATAATATAAAGCTGAACGTCTGTGTGTGTGTGTGTGTGTGTGTGTGTGTGTGTGTGTGTGTGTGTGTGTGTGTGGTCACGAATAGGCTCCTATATGGTTGACTATTATAGAAAACTGATCACATATAATGATAGAAGATGTATTGAGACACAGGAGTGGGTATGTTTGATCTGGCATAATGATGATTCATTAAAATTGTGGGGTCTGTGTACGCGCCTGGTACACAAAGTATGGAAATAAAAAATTTAAAAATTAAAAAAAAACGTTTACAAGTGTTTTTGATAAAGATGTACCCAATAATACTTTTAATAGAATGGAAATAGGCAAAAACTTTAATAAAGACTTTTCATATCTATCTGCGTAAGTATGCTTTGATAATTATGTTTCAGTTTGAAGAAATATGGTATAATAAAGTTATGGGGTATTCGTTCGCACCTGACCTCCATAGAATGGAAATATGTCACAAAGTTTAACAAGTTTTTTTTTTAATATAGGTCCACAGAATATTGTGATAAGTGTTTCAGTGTGAACAGGTAGGGCATAATAAATTATGGGGTTTATCTATTTTATTTGTACTTTCATAATATTTTTCTTTGGTTTTCATACCCCCAAATTCGAAGCTATCTCTTTACAACCCTTTCTTTTCATAACCTATCATGCTTTCATAAATCAGAGTCCATATTCTGTAGGCTGTTTTTGAACCCAGTCAACGACAGGTACTTTTGCTAGTATATATACATATATATATATATATATATATATATATATATATATATATATATATATATATATATATATATGTATATATATATAATATGTGTATATATAATGTGTATGTATATATGTGTGTGTGTATATGTGTGTATATATGTATGTGTGTGTATATATATGTGTGTATATATATGTGCGTGTATGTATATGTGTATGTGTGTGTGTTTGTGTGTGTGTGTGTGTGTACAGGTTAGAAAGGCGAGATTTACAATGAACGTTAGATTGTTGTTTTTCCCAGCAAGCACTAAGTGAGTTGCTTTGAAACCTAGCATATATCAATATGATAATCAGTCCTAACATTATTATTGTTGCGATTTCAGAATCTTTTTTCCCATATGAGTAATCAGGAAAGCAAATGTCAAAAAGTTTGTGATTCGATGAAGGCACGCGTCAAACCGAAAGAGATTTTATGATTAGTTGACTTGTCGATAAAGACTGTTTATAATGTCAACATAAGAATGACGATGAACTAAACTATTACGATGTAGTCTGGAAATAGAGGAATCAGCAAAAACGGTACAAAAATCTTAAATGATCCAACTATATATGTGAGGAAAATGGCAATTGAACAACTTAAAGTAGAGAACAAGCCCATTAGAAATGCAGTAAAATGTTTTGATGCTAAAACCTTACACAAAAAAAACATACCATATAAGTGCGTCTACTAGCCGTGCCTACCCTGCGTTGCCAGGAAAACAGTGAAATCATTTTAGTTTGTCATTTTTAACTCCAGATGAATAATTACTATTATATTCACTTTAAATTGGATTATCGCCTTTGCTGAGTGTCATTTTAGATGATTATTTGAAAGTGGTTTATATTAGAAGTCGTCTGAGCCAAACTAAGTAATTATTTAAGCAAATTATAGTTAAGTACGTTTTATATTGATAAAAACACGATATAACAGAAACAAATGAACATTGACTTGGCAGAAACAATTTTTTTAAATGCTATTTGTGAAAGAAAGAAAACTTAAATGCTATTTTGTGTTTGACTTTGAAAATCTGACAACATACTTTGATATATATATAATTATATTCCAGGACCATGTATTTATTAATTCTTAAAGAGGGTTAGTTCTTTACGGCCCGTTTTATTACCACTTAGATAAATAAAGTACATTTAGGTTTTAGATTTTCAATGAGTATGACCCATCAGAAGGAAATTTCAAATTATCAAAAAACATATAACTCACATTATTAAATCAATTATATATGTAGGTTTATAACATCGCCAGTGTAATAATATTATACCAATTATTGTGGAAAGAAATTAGCAGTTTTATTGGGTACTTTACATCATTTCTATGCATATTAAAACTAAAATCTGTTGTTTAATAATTTAATTTTAGTTTTGTTGTTGTTATTATTATTATTATTATTATTATTATTATTATTATTATTATTATTACTACTATTATCATTATATTTTAAATATAAAATTAGTTTAAAATAAAGCTCAATTAATGCATGAATGCTATGTTATTATAAACTTGATCAAATTATTGGTCCAGAATAAAATCTCCGGGTAGGCTTTTCATGTTGATTTCTGAAAGGCTGACTTTTGATGCGAAATTAGAGAGCAAAACTGAAGACACAAGAAATAATAAGAACAGATTTTCATAATAATTACTACACATGAAATCTTTTACAAGCTGATATGATTTAATATTTGCATACATTTTTAAAGGAGTTCAAAACTTATAGCTTGTAATGTTATTTTTGAAAAAGTCAAATCATTTTTTTACTTATATTTATCTCGTCTTTTATTTTATTGGTATAGATTATCATCACTTTTCTCGATATCTTGTTTAGTACATATGTTTGGAGTACCTTATGTCCGACTCCTGGTGTTCTAGGGTAAATATAGCCTGACAATGACCATCTGTCCTCAGATTTGACGACAGGAAAATCCTAACTTCTCAGCAATAAATCCAGGTAAAATGTTAAACGTGCATAAATAGGAGTCAAAAAATGACAGGAGGAGGTTTAGATTTTTCCTCCCAATTTGTTTTTTGTGAGTGCGTAGAATTTACACCAACCATTAAACGTTGGTTTCTTTCTTTAATCTTCTTAGTTCCTACATCGCTATATTTCATATCTGTGTGTTTTATTTTACCTAAAATAATAACCACCATACACACGAATATTTTGTTAATCTTAAAAATTATTAGTTTATCTATTATTAGTTCTGATAACGATTCTTACCTCTGCCAAGTTGGAGATTATGTTTTTGTTTAAGGTTTTTTCTTACTTGTGCACAGCTTTACTGTTTTATGCATCACTGTAAACTCAAAATGATGGAAAAAAGTGAATCTCGCTTTTCGCGATAACTTTGTTTTTGTTCCTTGTGGAGCATTGATTTTTCAAAATTCCATGTATACGTAGCGAGATAAATAGTTTTTGAGTCATAAACGTTTCCATGCTATAACTTTGAAAATACTTCGTGCAATATGGGGAAGTAAAGCACAGATAAGACTTTAATCTGTTCTTACGGTGTTGTCAGGCGGAGGTATACAATCTCAAAACTGGCAGATGTTCTTTTCGAATCAGTTAATGTTTCGTATAAATCTCAGAGTAATAATAGCAAGTAAAATGTTACGCTTAGGAAATGACATTGAAAATACGCAAATTCGTGCAAAATTGTGGAGTTGTATAAGGGCCACGGCAGATTGGCATCTTTGTTTACGCTTTTTGCTTGTTGACACGTTGTTCAGTGGAAACACATAACACACAACAGAACTTGTTTTCATTTGTTTCAATCTACCTTTTTTATAGTTTTTGAACTATCAAATTTTACATGGCATAACTTCGAAAATACTTTATACTATAATAGAAGTAAGGCCTGGATTAGACTTTGACACATCCGTACATTTTCAGGTCGACGTATGCACTCTTCTTGACTTATGTTGCTATTACCATTGTGATATGAATACATCGTTAAATCAATTGGGCAGTACAATTTTGAAATATAGGCTGCTGATACGACGACTGATTACGTCAAAAGGTTGAACCAGATTCTGTAGTGAAAAGCGTTCGGAAAAAAGTGAGTCGAATTTGGCACGCCCAAACCCAACAAAGTATCGTATCATCACTATTCGAAAAACTACAAAGTAGAACTCGCAGAGAAATCGGAAGAATGTGATCAAGAAACACCTGGAAGACGTGAGACCGAATAGGAATTAAATGTGTGTGGAAGATAATGAATGGAAAGAGAGGATCTCAAATTTGTTTAAAATAAAGGTTTACTATCTCTCCTGGTGGGAGCGTCTAAAACGAAGTAGATAAATGCTGATCAGTTAATTGCTTTAGTTCGGATGGTATTTCCCATTGTTTATTTGTAGTTGTAGTTGGAAACAGATGATGCGAGTGTCGGATTCGTATAATAAATAAATGTTTAATGAAACGCTTTTTTTGTATGAGATGAATATCGTATGTGCGACAATATGTCGGTAAACCAAGAGGGGGAGGGAAAATAACAGAAGTGGGAAAGAAATGGATTTCTGGTTGGCCCAAATAAAACTGATACAGATAAACAGGCAGGAAGAAAAGCTGACGGAAGATTTGTTCCTTTTCACTCGCAAGAGACAATAGATGTACAATTTAAAATAGTATATGTGTATTATTTAATTGGAATTCATTATTAAGATGAGTATTATTTATTAGTTTATTTTATTACGGACTATTATTCTCATCTTTCTTAGTTGTTGTATCACAACGTTTCGGCAAACTATTCCTTTGGCCTTCCTTAGGTGGTAACCGCGACGGGATAGGAACTCCGAATCTTCTAACTGCATCCTCAGTAATTACTGCTTTCCATAGTTATTGTCGTCTCAGCACGAGTAAGCCTCTGGCCGGCTTTAGGTAGGATTGAAACCGCTATCTTCAGACAATTCTCAACTGGAACAGTATGGATTCAACGTTTCTATCCACTGCGCCACGTGATTAGGCCAAAGGAATAGTTGGCCGAAACATCGTTAAGCAACAACTAAAAAAGATGAGAATAATATTGGCTAAAACAGTAATTCCTTAACTATCCTTTAACAGGGCACTTTTCTACAGGAAAGGATCGTTTTTTTTCACCGATATTTTCGAAAGTCATAAGTAGGTTTTGCCTTAATTTAAACCTACGTAACTTCCGGTTTGGTGTCACTTTTTTCAGGTTCTTTTCCTCCTTTGCGGTACTGGTTCGGGCTTGCCCGCCTACTACCACTTTTTTTTTTTTTTTTGCTCAACACACACCTCCAAACACCCGGGCAACCAGGCTAGTATATATATATATATATATATATATATATATATATTATTTTTAAAATGTAATTATCCACTGACACGTGTTTCGTCGTCTACGACTCATCAGAGTGGCTGAATATAGCGAGATTCGAAATCGGGACCCAACGGTAATGAGCCTAAGCCCATTACCTCTAACCTATCTCGCCAACTGTCTAGATACATCGCTATTTACTTACATTTAATTACATTTTAAAAATAATATATATACCGCTCCCCATGTGGGGGTACCAAATTGGTTAAAGGGAAAATTATTCCCAGCTCGCATTTAGGTAAAAATGCGCTTTCGTAAATAATTCAATTCATTCAAAACATGTCGCTAAAACCAAAACAAACAACATTTAAGTAAATCGCGATATATCCAGAGAGTTGGCGAGATAGGTCAAAGGTAAGGGGCTTAGGCTCATTACCGTTGGGTCCCGATTTCGAATCTCGATATATTCAGCCACTCTGATGAGTCGTAGACGACGAAACACGTGTCAGTGGATAATTACATCTTATAAATAATATATATACCGCTCCCCATGTGGGGGATACCATATTGGTTAGGTAAAAATGCGCTTTCCTAAATAATGTAATGTATTCAAAACATATCGCTAAAACCAAAACAAACAACATTTTTATATATATATATATATATATATATATATATATATATATATATATATATATATATATAAAGTACACGTGCCATAATTGGGGACAATATTTATGATTTAATAAAGTCACTATATCTACTCGAAATTTTTACATGCGTAAATCATCATATAATTTTGTGAAAATCATCATATAATTTCTGATATATTTCGAACATTATTGACACACTTTTATGATTGTTTGATTTTTGTTTGCTAGACATGCAAGCACGTTTGGATAAGAAGGCAGAATAGGTATGATACACAACTGAAAAAGTTTGAGATAGAATGGTAAGAAAACTAAAAATAGTGAGGCAAGAAAACCGAGATTACAGAAGCAAAGAAAAAAAAACACATATAATGTTAAAAGGAAACAGTGAATAGACATCGAAGAAGGCTTGAGATGATGGACAGGAAAGCTCGGGATACAAAGACAAGGAAAATAGTTAGAAATAAACTTATAAGAACGTTTGTATAGACAACCAAACGAATTTAAAACTAGCAGAAAATGTTTCTGAATTTTTTAGATGAGGATTGATAATTCGTATTAATTGGATTCTTTGAACTATTGTTCTCATCTTCAGTATTATTTTACAACATTCTTCACATGTATATTGCCACACTTTGGAATTCGCGCCGAATTTCGAACGAAAGCGTTTATTTAATCCACGGAGATAGCATGCTCTCATTCCATCAGCCATGACCGGGTAGAAGTCTGGAATTATTCGCCATTGTAGTTTTGAGTGTCGCCCGCACTGAAGATAAACCTTCAACCTTCAGAAGAGGGCAACTTACAAAAGAATTTTACCAATAACTTTATTCACTAAGCCACGGGTTCGCATGTTTGATGAAACGTGAATGTTCTACCACGTTGATAAATAAAAGGTTCCGTTCGAAATTCTCTGCAGATTCCTGATTTCGACAGAGAAATTCTAGAGTTCACTAAGATCCACCTAAACAATGTCGAAAGTTACATCGACAGAAACATTGTGAAACTCAAGATATGAACATTAGTCTGAAGAATCCAAATAATCGGATAAAAAATGATAGACAAGAAAATCTTAGGTGGGAAAAGTAAATTTAATATAAATATAGAGAAGCAGTTTAGAAACAACAAGATTCGAATCGACTAGTAAAAAAGGTCGAAGGAGGCAGAGAAAAAATCTATATGGACAAGCGAGATAGAAAATGCAAGAAAACCCGTAATAAAAGACTAGAATGTTTGAGTAAAAAGGCTGGGTTAGTCAGTTACGAAAGACCGATGTATATGTGCAGGAAATGCCCGAAGAGACGGACAACAAAATCCTAGATAGAAAGGCTGTGAAAGGCTGAGATAAGCAACATTCGAGGAAAAAAATATGAACAAAAAATAAATAGGAACAAAGCTACTTTGCCGCATTGGTTGATTAGGACAGACCAGATGTAAAAACACAGCGTTTCTGTGAAAGGAACAAAGATTTGATTGAAGTCAAAAGAAAGATGCAAGAAGGCTAAAAAGGAAAAGGACAGTTTCATTTGTGTTTAAAACAAACAAGCATCAGAAACCGTTTAACTTTGCAGTACAAAAATCTGCGATGAAAGAATAGAAATAGTTTTTTTTTTCTTCTTCTTAAAACAAAATAGAGGAAGCAAGTGTGTTAAAAAACGTACGTAATGATGTTTTTCTAGTGAAAAGGAAACATATTCCTTTAAAGCAGAAATAATCGACTCGCATCTCTCATCGACATGACACGCACTGGCATGTGTAATTGACACACCTTAATCTGAAACAAGCGCCAAAAAACACGTTAGGCAGAGCCGGAATCGAGGATTTCCAACGCTAATTTAGCCAATTAACGCGTAACGGATCTGTCTGTGTCACAATTTGCAAGGGGTTAATCGCCATTATATTTTCTAAACCGGAAAGTGATCCTATATAAGATTTTATTTATATCGACAGAGTTTAATTAGCGTTTTCCTTTGTTTATTTGTTCTTTTTTTTTATAAAACTATATTATTTGAAGTTCGTATACTAATAGTTCAAACATAACGTCATATTCTATACATAGATAGATATATCTGGCTTAATCCTTTTTATCTCTCCATCTATCGCTCTTTGAAACCTCTACGATCTCTCTCTCTCTCTCTCTCTCTCTCTCTCTCTCTCTCTCTCTCTCTCTCACGAAAACATATATGGTAATTAATTACATATAATTTTCCACGTTTAATTCTCGTAAGATCGCGTTAAACTAATGCCGTGTAATTGATGTTACTGCGTGTTTTTATGTATACACGTTTTATTAAGATTATTTGTTATTTTCACCATTGTTTTCACCAGCCAATAGTCGGGCTTTCATTAGAGAAAGTTTCGTTTACTTGCATTTCGAGTGGCCTATCCTTTGTGTATTCATGTGTATACATAAAAAATAATATATATATATATATAGAGAGAGAGAGAGAGAGAGAGACAGACAGACAGACAGAGAAAGAGAGAGAGTATGTATTGCAAATAAGTTGAAAAGTATAAAGTGCTTAAGTGTAGATTCTACGAGAGCTAATATATTTTGTATTTAAATATTATACAGGCACTGTAAAATGTATTATTATTATTATACGTTATATATAATATATTTTACGGTTTTCCAAAATTTTAGTTTCTCCCAACTTTATTACCGAGGTAGTAAAAAAAAAAAAGAAATATAATTTCGTGAACATGATAAAAAATAGCATAGTAGTGGTCTTCATTTAGTCCCGAGCAACATCGGATCGTCTTGCTAGTAACTAATATAAAAATGTAAGGAGCATTTCACAACATGTTTTTACCTAATTTATTTATCTGTTAGAATCCTGTATTAATATAAGTGGTCACGTGAATGTTGTCAACATAATCCAAGTGGTACTATTAAACTGATGAAATTTGAATCCGACATGCAGTCTGCGCCAATGTCCAATGTACAAACAGCATTTCCTTTATAATTAAAATAAATAGGAAATAAAAAAGGATGTTTTAGTCCCCAGACTATATGTCTCGCAGCTTAGCAAAGAACAGGAAAAGCATTTAGAAATGTGCAGCGCTTATTTATGTTAAAAGCTAAAAAGGTCTCGCCATGTGCTGCCCGTCTGGCTTGCACAGACGACCACTACTTTAATGTTCCTCGCGTTGTTGACACATAGCCACACTCAGCATCCCATAAAAAAGCAATAAACGAAATAGTAAAAGGGTTAGAAAAATTGGATTTAACAAATTCTGACGATCTCTATGAAAAAAGCTAGAGTATAACCGTCGGAGGAGAAGTGTATCGATTGAAATATGGGTTTTACAGCTTCCACGCCTGCAGTATTTATAGTATTTCGCCTTCTTTCCGTTAGTCGGATTGAAATGATTGTATGTATGCATATATGCATGTATGTATGTATTTATGTGTGCGTGTATTTGTATGCGTGTGGAAAAAAATAAATGCGAGAGGCAGATCTCATTTTACTATATCATTGGTCAGTAGAAAATGGGAATCATATATATATATATATATATATATATATATATATATATATATATATATATATATATATATATATATTGGTATAGGCGGCTTTAGTCTTTTTTTTTTCTTTTTTTTTACAAAGGCATCACCACATTATCAAGGCCCAGAGGCCACTCAAGGATAAGGGTTAAAGAGTGTACAGTAGAAATTGGTCAATATAGTAATCATTAGTAATGAAAATTTGGTAAATTTAATAACTTATATGGAACGGCTCATCAAGAACTTATTTACTTTAGACTTGAACACAACCATATTGTAGTCAGCCGGAAAGCAGGAAAACGGAAGACAATTCCACAGGCGTGCAGTTCTAAGAAAGAAGCTTTGTTCATGGAATCTACGTTTAGGTTTAGGCACAGATAAAGAGTGGGGGAAATTATTGATAGTGTTTACAGCTAGACGAGTGTTTCTTGTGAAAGTTTTGCGAGGGGGGACCATAGATTGAAGCTCAGTTGAACACTTTCCATGAAAATAACGATACATCAGAGACAAACTCGCAACATCTCTTCTGTGAGATAGAGGTTGCAAGGAGGAGAAAAGGACATCTCCTACGAGGCTACGAAGTCTATTTTTAACTCTATCAAGGCAGGACAAGTCCTTTCTAGCAGCTCCTGCCCAGATGTGGCAACAGTATTCCATCCTTGGACGTACCTGGCTCTTATATAGGTAGAGAATAGCATCAGCAGTGAGATATCTACTGGATCGATAGAAAGATCCCACCATTTTTCCAGCGGCCTTGGCAACAGATTTGATATACGTGTTCCATTTAAGATCAGGAGTAATGGTCAAGTCCAGAAGCTTGTCAAAACTTGAGGCCTCCTGAAGACGAGAGCCATTCATTTCAATTGATGACAAATGTGAATTAGAATGTTGATGATGTAAAGAGAGAAGCTTGGTTTTAGATGCATTAAAAGTAACCAGCCACTCCTTTCCCCATTGTACTACGTGCTCAAGATCAGAGGAGAGAGAATTGGAGAGAACTTGGTCGTTTACTGTCTTAGATGTGGTACCATAAATGGTAGTGTCGTCAGCATAAATGTCTACAAATGATGTAAGGATATGATTTGGAAGATCATTAATGTAGATCAGGAAAAGAGTTGGGCCCAGGATGGATCCCTGAGGGACACCGGCATTAATACTGTGAGCTTCTGATTTTTGCCCCTCAACTACTACTCTTATGAACCTATCAGAAAGAAATGATTTAATAATTGAGAAGACTTTTCCAGCTATACCATAGCTAGCGATCTTATGAAGTAAACCTTTATGCCATACCCTATCAAAGGCTTTAGATATGTCAAGAGCAATTGCCCTAGAAAGATTGCCACCGTCAAGAGATTTGCTAATCCTATGCGATATAACTGTAAGGACATCTGCTGTAGATCTAGCAGAACGGAAACCATATTGAGTGTCACTAAGAAGGTTATTTTTGTTGAGATGTTTGATTACTTCTGTATTTAACACAGATTCTAGCAACTTACTCATGACGCACAGGAGACTTATTGGCCTGTACTGAGAGGGGGATGAGCGATCACCTGAATTCTTAAATACAGGGCATACTGATGAGATTTTCCAGGGAGATGGGAAACTATTCTCCTTAAGACAACGTTTAAACAGTTTTGTAAGTATGGGCGCTAATTCAGGTTGAAGTTTTTTGAGTACTATAATTGGAATACCATCAGGGCCAGTTGCTTTACTGGAATCAAGGTTTTTGATTAGCTTGGCAACATCACGTACAGATATACGTATATCACATAGCGTGTTTTCTGATACAGGAGGAAATATTGGAGGTTGGCGGTCATGGTCGCAAAGGGTAGAATTAGCTGCAAAGTTCTTGACAAAGAGTTTGGCTTTGTCTGATGCTGACGAGATTACCTCAGGTCCATTGATAATAGTTGGGATGGAGCACACGCTTCTATTCAGGATTCTGTTTGCTATTTGCCAAAACTGGTGGGAACCAAGCCTCTGCTCAGCTACTTTGGACTTAACAGATTGAGCATACAACACTCTTGCGTTCCTTATTACTTTCTTACAATGGTTGCTGGCAGTCCTGAAAACGGCTTTAGTTTCCATACATCTATTACGTTTGAAGCAGTGGAAAAAGTGATTTCTGTGCGCAATGGCAGCAGCACATTCTGGAGAGAACCATGGCTGGCTGTTAGGTTTTTGCTGAAACTTTTAGAGGGTATGAAATGGTCAATACCTACAATTAACCATTCAGTTAGGTCTAATACTATAGAGGACACATCCTTTTTAAACATGGAATGCAGAGGTAGATCAGATATAAATGTACGGAAGCTATCCCAGTCAGCCTTAGTGTATCGATATACTGTACGATGAAGAGGTACGTCTGGGGACTTATTACATTTCATTTTTATCTTAATTGATACAACAGAGTGGTCGGAAGATCCAAGAGGCGACAGAACAGAAACTGAACATAGTTCAGGGCAAGTTGTGAGAAAAAGGTCTAGTAGGCTCGCATACTGGCCGTCATTATCGGGCACACGGGTAGGTTCCTGAACAATCTGAGTGAGGTCATAGGCAATGGAGAAATCATGACAGAACCTCCCCTCATCATCGGTCTTGTTTGAGTGGGTCAACCATTCGACGTTGTGAACATTGAAGTCTCCACATACGTGAGTGTTAGCTGAAGGATAAGTAGAAAGGGCTTGGTCAATTTTCTCAGATATGCTTTGAAAGATAGTAACTCCGCTGTTGTGGGGGCGATAGAGAGTAAATATAAATGCAGTAGTGTGAGCTAAAGCAACCCGGAAGCACATATAGGGTAAGTTAGGATCTTCCCTGGAGATGTCCCTCCCACATGGAAAGCTATCTTTAATATAGGCACATATTCCATGCCCATGGCGATCTTGGGGGTCAGATTTAGAAGTTAAGTTAGAGTATCCTGAAATTGCAAACTCATTTAGGGAAATAGCCTGTCCAATGCCAGTTTCACTTAAAAATAAAAGGTCTGGTTTAGTCTCCTGTAATTGGGTTTCAACGTTTCTCAGTACATCTATTACGTTGGAAGCAATGGAAATAGTGATTTCTGTGCAGCATATTCCAGAGAGAATTACGGATGGCTGTTAGGTTTTGCTGGAATATTTTGGGGTGTATGAAGCAATCTATACCTACAATTAACCATTCCATCAGGGCTGATACTATAGAGGACACATCCTTTTTAAACATAGAATGAAGAGGTATATCTGATATAAATGTACGAAAACTATCCCAGTCAGGTATAGGGTATCGATATACTGTACGATGGAGGTACGTCTGAGGACTTATTACATATCGTTTTTATCTTAACGGAGATAACCGAATGGACGGAAGATCCCAGTAGAGACAGAATGAAAGATGAACATCGCTCATGGCAAGTTGTGAGAAAAAGGTCTAGAAGACTTGCATACTGACCATCAGTGTCAGGCACACGGGTGGGTTCGTGGACGATCTGAGTTGCGTCATAAGCAATGGATAAATTATGACAGAACCTCCCGTCATCATCTGTCTTGTTTGATTGGGTTAACCATTTTATATTGTGGACATTGAAGTCTCAACAGACGTGAATATTAGCCGAAGGATGAATAGACAGGATGTGGTCAATTTTCTCAGATATGTTCTTAAAGATAGTAACTTCGCTGTTATGGTGGCGATAGAGGGCAAATATAAACGCAGTGGTGTGAACAAGTGCAATTCGGAAGCACATATAGAGCAATTTAGAGTTTTCTCTGGAGACGTCCCTACGACATGGAAAGCCATCTTTAATGTAGGCACATATTCCATGCCCATGCCGATCTTGGGGGTAAAATTTGGATGTAAAATTAGAATATCCTTTAATTACGAACTCATCTAGAGAAATAGTCGGTTCAATGCCAGTTTCACTTAGAAAGATTAGGTCTGGTTTAGTCTCCTGTAATTTGAGTTCAACCTCTGGAAGGTTGGAACATAGACACCTGATGTTAGAGAAGGATACGTGTTAGTGTGGGATCTACGTTGGAAGTTGGAGTTCTGGGTTTAATCGTGTTTTCTTTCTGGATACTTTTCATGGTGGAGTTTTAGGATTTGAGAAATAGGTCGATAGAATGGCAGAGGGGGAAAGTAAGGAGAAAAAAGAAGTGAAGAAATATTTGTTTGTAGACCATGATAAGGTAAAACCGTAACAATTACCCACTAATATGGCATCGAGAAACTCCATTAGAAGCTACTGCGTGGTCCAGAATCAATTCACCAAATGACAATACAGCAGCCCCAGTACTTTGCACCTGCTGATAGGACGGCCTCCTTAGTGGTTAGTCCAAGGTTCGAGTCCCTGACTATCATGCGGATAACGTCAGCCCAGAAAAACGTTTACCTCCAGCACCTTTACTAGTGATATGGTTACAAGGATAAAAATGGAAACAGAAAATTTCCAACGTCTCAGGCTAGTGCTAACGCAAAGATTCTGCTTTTTCTTCTCCCTTTGTCAGAAAAATCACTCGTTCTAAATGAAGACTGAGAGACAAAGTAGGAGAAGTGGGAGACACCGCATTCACAATGCATTGTCTATTCTCCATTAAAAAAATAAATATATAATAATTATAAGTATTGTACTTAATATAAGTTCAACTGACCTGTTTAGAGGAAAGTATAGCGATAGATGCCCCTCTAATTACCTGAAATAAAGAAAGAATAAATTGACAAATTAAACGTGTGTAATTCTTGAGCTAAATTTTCTCAAGTCGTTCCCGACTTGATTTGAATGGAAATTATCTACCCCTTTTGCTTACATTCGACGCTAGGTGGCGCATTTATTAGTATGTATATGTGAAAAGTATACTTCAAAATGGAATGGCGTCGGACGATTTTTTTTTTTTTTTTTTTTGCAAAAGGAATGTGAGAAATTGGAGAACGCGTTTATTTTGAGGAAAATTAGCAACTGAATCATAAGCTGCAAAATTGACAACAATAAATTCCAATAATAAATTTTAGCAATAGTATTTGGGGGAGAGTGATCTGAGGCAAGTGTAGAAAGAAAAACAATTGGGTAAATAAATTAATACATAACTAAAATAAAAATTGAAACATGACTGAAAGAAAAAAGATATTTTAAAATATTTTTTTTAATTCTCACCAGAATTCAGTTATCAGGTTTACGTGTGTAATTCTTGGGCAAGTCGGCTAAATTTCCTCATTCCCGACTGGATTTGAATGGAAATTGTCTACTTCTCTTGCTTACATTCGACACTAGACGGCGTATTTATTAGTATGTCTATTTAAAAAGTATACTTACAAATGGAATGGCGTCGGACTTGATTTGAATAATATATAATATATTGATGTTGCCATTCTGTAGATGTTCAGCGTAAATGGAGACGCTCTGATATTATTGTAGCTTTCTTGTCAAAACTGCAAACGTATTTATCTAAGCCAGCGGGGACGCCCGGCGAAGCCCGGTCCTAAAGTACGCTTAAATATTATATTTTAATTCATATATATATATATATATATATATATATATATATATATATAGAGAGAGAGAGAGAGAGAGAGAGAGAGAGACAGAGAGACAGACAGACAGACAGACAGAGAATAAACTTGAGTTCCTTGGCCTATAACTGAAACCAAAACTTATGAGGAATTTTTGGTAAAATTATTTATTACACGAAATGGAAATCCATAACAATTAAACCAAAGTCACTCGGATGTAAACGTAACACAAAATAAATGACACACACGCTATCCTATTAATATATGAATTAATGAAGTTTCGTTTGAAATAGTACATTTATGTAAGGTTTAATAATTTTAAGCGAAAATTGTTTTCTTATTCATAAAAATAATTGCTTTTGTCAGTTAAATATTTCTAAAATAAAGTCGATTTTTCCCTTTGTCTTCGGATACTATAGGTTTAAAAGCAATCATTTAATACTAATGCGTATTTCCAGAAAATATACTTTCATTGCATTGTCTTTCAAAATTCTTACATTTTTCAGGTTAGTTGTTTCTCCCAAATACGCTTTGGGCAGAGGAAGTGGCGCCCATTTTTATTATCATACAAAAATCTACTCTTACAACCTCAGTAACACCCAATATAATGACATAATAATTCCTTGAACATTGTTTGAGTTTTATTTTTACAGTAATCGTTTACTCTGTTACCGACTATACATTTTCGATCAAAACAATCACTGTTCCCATGTTTCTTCCCCATTTCTGTTTCATGTAAGATAAAAATAGCAGTTTTATAATTCCAATATACTATTAATACTTATATATATATATATATATATATATATATATATATATATATATATATATATATATATATATATATATATATATATATATATATATTAACTTTTTTCTTTTTGCGTTTGTTTCGCATTTTTAATATCCTACGATTTGTGTAACAATAAAATACTAATATTCCGGGTCACACCAGAGAACTTAAGCTAATTCACAGTAAGTTTTCCAAAAGGTTACCATTTTCTTTTCAGACGCGTTACATAAAACAAAATTAAGCTACATACAGTTCACACTGTGCACACTTACGATGAACAGTTGTGTTCAAAAGTTCATAATGATCGGTTAATCAGATTAAGAGTAAATGTTGCGCATAAAAAATATACAGACATATACACATACATAAAAAATATACAGACATATACACATATATAACTGTATATAACAAGAAATATATTTCTCGTTAAATTTGAAAACATCCGCCAAGAAAGTTTATTTATGAACTTCCTCCTTTTAAACGATTTCCTCAGAACTTTTACGTCACTTTCTTATCTGGGCAATTAAATGTTTCAAACTTAAGATAACTCGTATTTTATTTTCTTTACTATTCAAATTGTATGTTCTTGCTTTTCATCTTTATTTGATTCCAGTAAATACGAGAGTTGATTTCTCTAAATCTGTAGCACTCACCATTCCTTTTATCACATCCGGTTATGCATAATAAGCACTGAAACTTGTTTCCTTTATTTACATTCTAGCAGAGATACTCGACGTTGTCTGTACCATAAATAACAAAATAGAAGAGCTAAAGGACGTGTGTACTGTAATAGATTTCTTTTAAAACTTGTCTATGCCCCCTCTCCATCTTTCATTATAACCCTCTTTTCCACCTTCTCCTTTCATGCTCTTTTTCGCCGTCTTCTTTACCCGCTCTTGTTTTAATGTTTTCAACGTAATAATAAAAATCCAAGAATTTCAGTTTTAAATTCATTACTCCCGTACAACGCCAAGTTTTTATGTTTGCCTTGTCGGTTTTTTTACCCACACCCCCACTTTTTAACATTATAATTAAATACATTTTTTTTGTATTCCCGAACAAAATTGTATTTTAAGCTCATAATATTTTCATACCGTTGCTAGAAATGTCTCCACGCGCTAATGTGCAGGCAGGCAAGCCATGACCTTCGTAGAATATAAGGCATATTTATGGTTCAAGTGGCGTTATGATAAAAGCACAATTAAGCAACATCTAGCAGTCAAACTCTCGATACTGAATGAAAGCTTTTAAAAAAAGAAATAGAAACTTTCACAAATTCCATTAAAAAACAATACTATTAAGTTTATACTGAAACTGAACTTTATTCATTATAAACTAATAGAAAATAAGTTAAGGCTGCATTAAAACAAATCAACGTCATGTTGTTTAATGAATTTAAAATAGTTTAATATTTTGATTGTGAGCAATTTTAAAACAATTTTATTCATGGAAATTATTAAAACAATTTTATACATGGAAATTATTAAAATAATTTTGTTCGTGAAAATTATTAAAATAATTTCATTCATGAAAGTTATTAAAATAATCTTATTCATGGAAATTATTAAAATAATTTTATTCATGGAAGTTCTTAAAACAATTTTATTCATGGAAATTATTAAAAAAATTTTATACATGGAAATTATTTAAATAATTTTATTCATGAAAATTATTAAAATAATTTTATTCATGGAAATTATTAAAACAATTTTATTCCTGGAAATTATTAAAATAATTTCATTCATGAAAGTTATTAAAATAATTTTATTCATGAAAGTTATTAAAACAATTTCATTCATGGAAATTATTAAAAAAATTTCATTCATGGAAATTATTAAAATAATTTTATTCATGGAAATTATTAAAATAATTTTATTCATGGAAGTTATTAAAACAATTTCATTCCTGGAAATTATTAAAATAATTTTATTCATGGAAATTATTAAAACAATTTTATTCATGGAAGTTATTAAACAATTTTATTCATGGAAATTATTAAAATAATTTTATTCATGGAAGTTATTAAAACAATTTTATTCATGGAAGTTATTAAAATAACAACATGTAAAATCAAGCAAATTACAATTATAATGTGCTACTCTAATATCAACTAATATCAACTAATATCAACTAATATCAATATTGTTGTGTAGAAAATAGTGTCGGTTACGATCCATGTAAAATCACGTATGATTTAAGAAGAATACAATCAAATACTAAAGTAAAATGAATCGTAAATTTAGAGACAAAAAACAAGCAATAAATGAACAAATTAAAACCAAACGATGGTTATTTTAAAAATTTAAAATAACAATAAGTTTAAATGAAAACAAGCAATACGTTAGTTTAAATATGAAGACAAACGGCAAATAATTTACACCATAATAAAAACTCTGGTTAAAGCTTAGAAAAAAGATAGTAAACATATATCATATTAAATCAGGATGGCGGTGAATTTAGGGGACATTTTATTTTTCACTAGTTTAATGTTAATGGAAAAATGAATTTTGATTAAATACTAAGTTTTGATTAAAGAATGAATTTTGTAAATGTTATGAAACTTGTTAACGCAAACATTCAAAACTATTTTTGCTGATTGTTCTCATAAACCTTGATATATGCATTTCGATAATGGTTCGATCGATTTATTCTCCGACCTTCTTTAAGTACATTGCTTTACCCAAATTCCAATATGATAGTCGCTGCTTATATGTATAAGTTAGTGGTTTCTAATCTACTTACTTTCTTCGGATGTAAATACGTAAAAATAGTTAACGGGCGCAAATAATGAAGAATAACCACATTTCAATGTGTTAGAATGATAGAAAATGTTGCAGATAATTATTACAATATTATTGGTGCGGATCATTACAAGTACATACTGTTTGTGTTGGTGTCCATTTTGAATCGACACAGTCAGTTTAGAACATATGGAATTGTTGAAAGCATGTCTATAGCGGGAAGAGGCCACATCTATAGTGTCTTGCATGGGTTGAATAGGAATTATATTTTACACCACGAGGAATCTGTGCCATGTATCGAAAGCATGGCCTTATTCGCTTCTAGAAGACAATCCTTCCAGGAATTACCTCCTTTTTTATCACTGGTCGCTTAAGATGTCTTTATTGAAGAATGTCGACGGATGCGATCACGGCAGGGAGACCCCTTTTGCGAGGAATTAGAATTCGTACCGTAAACAGATCGGCAGGTAAATATAGAATGGTGGAATGGAGAATAGAAGTCATTTTAGCATTCTTACATTTACGATGTAACCTTCTTTTTCATCTTTTCAGCGTTGTCCATTGTCCCTCCACATAATCTATGCCGCAATATTTACTCTCTCACATTGGGTACAAAGTATTTTAACCACCTTTCACCAAATTCTAGTGGGAGGTGATCGTGGTTCAATGGTTAATGATACGGACTGACGACCTGGATGCTTCAAGTTCTAAATCCAGTTTGCTCCACAAAAGTCACTTTCACTTAGTACATGAAGGTTGTCAACATCTTATCTCCCGTAAATACCCGATGTCTTTCTAGAAAGAATTCAGACTAGAAAAATATCAGAGAAACCAATGCCAATAACAGAATCTTTCCATACATACGATATGATGTTGACCAAAATCTAGTAAGAAAAGATTAAAAACAACTTGAAATATTGAATTATTTCGTGATATAAACCGATTTTATTAACGAAGATAAACAGAAAGTTTCTATTTACTTATCTCTCAATGAGGACAAAGTTAGAAACAAGTTGATTTTAATGTGGGAAATGATTCAGTTCTCTAAAACTGGAAAAAAAAATAAATTGTCTCACTCTAGAAGGATATTGTTTTTTGCTCGTAGCAAAAAAGCAAAGAAGAAAAGTCATTTACATGTGTTTTCATGGCAAACTTAACTGACAAACACCTATTTATTTATTATAAAGACCAACAAATAGAGCCGATGACTCATCATCATCAAAAAAAATCTTGGCAAATTTAGTATTTTATATGCGTAAATATGAAGGACAGGTGAGAGAAATTAGATGAACAACACTTTGATGAAAATAACTTATAGAGTGTGATTTTAAATATTTCATCTTTGTGACTAAAATATTGCCTCAAAAGAAATCAGAAATATTGCCTCAAAAGAAAACAGAAATATTGCCTCAAAAGAAAACAGAAATATTGCCTCAAAAGAAAACAGAAGAAGCAACTCATTCGATAATCAAAACGAAATATTTCAAAAATTCACTAAACAAGTTAATTTGATTGGTGATCTACCCGTTTTCTTCCGTTCGCCTCTGTATGTGAAACTTGTTTTGTGTATCTCTTGTTATATAAAGACAATAAGAATTTACCAGAATTCTTTTGTTGGCCTTCTCACATCGTGTTCATTTGGCAATGTGACAACAACTCTCAATATTAAGTTCAATTAATAAAAGTTCTAAGTAAAAGTTGAACAAATCGAGATTTACATAAATCGTTCAGAAGTAAATATAAAGTATATTTCTCATATTAATTAATAAAGAATATTTCTCATACTAATTAATAAAGAATATTTCTCATACTAATTAATAAAGTAAATATAAAGTATATTTCTCATACTAATTAATAAAGAATATACCAATTATGAAGATGAAAATTGAATTAAATAAAAAAATTCTTCAAATGAGTTTGTGCATAACGTTAAAATTCGTAATATTTGTATCAAACTAAAAAGAAAACACACTAAGATGCCTTTAATGCAAATATCGTTTAGATTAGCTTTATTTTGTGTCTGTCTTGTATCATTTCGTTTTGCATTTCTAACTTTTCTGTTGTGAGACAAATGTGGGCTAGATGTGCGTTTATGCACTCGTATCTGTTAAATACGTGCTCCATAAATTGAACCATTTCTGCAATTCCGTATTTAGGAATTGTCACTCATTATCTCCTTTGATCTTTCTAAATCATTGCAATTATAGTTCAACACGCGTTATCGTCTGCATTCACCCCTTCGCTTTCCAAAAATAAAATATGAACATTTTTAACATTATCCATTATGAAATTAATATTATATCATAGATAACATGGAGTGAAAGAGGGAAATTTAATATTTTTTTTTTTACATTACTTAACTCAATATTTAATCAGAATATATAAAATACTCAAGAAATTTTGAATTCCGTCAACCTTATCATTCGTAATTAAGGAATTCTACCGTATATAGATTAATTAGATAAAGTTGAATGACAACACCTTATGGAATTTGGATATTGATTCTACGTGGCAGCGTGCATTCCTCCGCAAGTACTATGCAACCAATTTAGATGATACCAACGACAAGCAACAATTCTTTTATGATGCTATTTTACTGCTGGTGTCGATGGGAGATGGTGTTAAAAATGTATACAGAAATTAACTGAACAGACCACACACGACTTAAATTGGGTTTGTTAATTCCCCAGTTTACGATGATAGGTTAGCTCATCTTTCTCTCATTCACACACATACACTCACCTCACACACGCGCGTGCGCAACCTAGGCATATCAATTTTCAAACCCTTTAGCACTGAATCCCGCCAACCTAACATTAACCAGACCAGGGACGTGTTTGAGAGTTGGCTTATAAAAGTGATTCAATACCATGTGGCATGAAACTAATAGAATTCTCGTCTCATCAATACCGCGTGTTGAGATTGTATAATTCATGAAGATAACTTATAGTAACCGAATAAACTAGAGAATATTTAGTAACAAAACTATTGGACGATTCATTTCTGCTTATATTTAAAAAAAAAATGCGTTCGCATCCGTTGAATGAACTGAAGAAGGCTTACATCTATTAAATAATATTCCAGGATAGATTACAAAAGGTAGAATGAACCAATATGAATGCTACTCATCCAAATTACTTTTTACGTTGTAGTTTCAAAATTATTATCTATTTTTTTTTCTTTCGATCTTTTGTTTTATTCAGCAAAAACGTTTCAGTGAACCCAGAAGCACTTTTGGACAACATTTAATATTCAATAGCCGGCATTGCCCGGAAATATATGTTTCTTCTTTTGTTTGTTTGTTTTGTAACTAAACTATTATTTTCATCGGATGTCTTCACAAAATTCCGCTCGAAACAGTCATTTTTAATTCTTTAAGTTTAAAATGAAAATATAAAGACCATATATTTCATTTAAACAATTTCGGTAAACATTACTCAAGTCTGTGTAAATATTTCTCGGGGGTCTTTGGTATAGTTGTAATCTTTAACTTCCTAAAGGCACACTCGTCAGTTGCTGACATTCATAAGAAAGAGTGTTGCCCCAATCCCTGGACTTGTTATAAACACTTACATTCTCATTTTTTTTCTATAATTTTTAAGTGTAAATTAAATAAAGTAAAGCGTCGTATTTTCTTCCTGTGGTCACTTGATAATTTTGTATCCACTTTTATCAGAATGAAATACACTAATCTAAGTAACGTGGGAAATGTAGTTTTAAAATGTGTGATTATGGGAGTTTGTTTCGAAAACCAAAAAAGGAGTTTGTGAACGGGCAACTGTATATAAGATAACATGTCCTTTGGTCTTTTTTGAAAATAATTTATCGAATCATATGCGAAAATAGTGACGGCACACATAGAACCATCTCATGGTAAAAAAAAAAACTATTCGATAAACATTAGTCTAGACGGCCTTTTCTTTTCTTTTTTAAAGAATTTTAAATTAAAAAAAAATTATTTTGTTCTCCTTTCACATAATACATTCACTTTTAAACGGAAAGATCAACACTACTGCCTATTAATTACCGAAAGAAATATATGATACGTGTGACACTACGACACGTCAGGATGAGGAATGCGGCGAAGGGGGCTGTGATTATCAGAATAGGCAAACCTCAGGACGAGAGACTCTATTTTAAAACCATCCTTGTATCGTATTTAACCTTTAGTAAATATCCACCACGTGCTTATCATTTGCTTTGCGTGGATTGATAGGCAGGAGAGTGGATCAAGAAACATCTAAGTGCATCATCACTGCTCAACAGTTTCTTAAAAAAATATCCACCTCAAAATACCCCGATTTTACTGATTTCTCCTTAACAACTGACAAAGGAATTTAACTACCGCCCCTTTTAGAGCCTTTCTACTTCGAAAATATGTGGTAGAAAATCGAGTTGTAAGATTGGGATATAATGCGTCGAACTAAGATGGGGTGAGGGGGACACGGGTTACTCGGCTGGTGATGCTCGGTCGCAATTCCTATTAAATGTCATGTTGCTACATGAGACGCGAAGTCTTTAATAACCGTGAAATGTTTTAATGTGACGTTGCTTCTTCACAGGCCAAAATTCCAAAGGAAAAAAAAACTGGAAAAATATCAACGAATACGAATGAATCGCATTCTCTTCATTTGTAGTTTTCGACATGAAATCGAAATGACAGTTACATCAGTTTATTATACGGAGATAAAAAAATACTATGCAAGCCTTTAAAATGACGTTTGTTTTGTTCCCTAAACTACCCTTTCTTCCTCTCTCTCTCTCTCTCTCTCTCTCTTTCTCTCTCTCTCTCTCTCACTTTCTGTCTCTCTCTCTCATATATATATATATATATATATATATATATATCATTACCAAGATGAATACGTGCACTTTATTTTCGGTTCTGTTTTATTTATGTTAACTTTTCTCAAACCATAGTAGGGTATTTTACATACACATATTGTTTTTAAAAAATGTTTATGCATGACGTGTCAGAATCAAATCAAATCAATTCTTTTAGAAATTGGAACCGGAATTGGGCCATTAAAATTTCAAGAGACGACATCGGGAGCGAGCATTTTGGCTATCAACGCCACAGCCCCGCTTACTTGCCATCCGCCACTATTTGCTGAGATTCTTTAGATTTCGTTAAAAACGAAAAGTGTTTTTTAATTCAATTCACAACGGTTTAAAAAAAAGATGTTTTTCCTCTTTAGAATTAAAATGCTGTTGCGGTATTTCCCGATTCTTTTCTGTATTTCAGATTCCGATACAGTTACCGATTCTGATTTCTATTAGATTCAAATTTCTAAATATATTTTTTTTTCGGGGGAGAGAACTGATTACGGTAAAAGGCTATGTAATATGCTCATATATTTTCGCAAACTTGTCGAATCATCTATAGATCTAATTTTACTGATAGTTTAACATCAATAATTATCTATCATATAATCATTGATACGAGCCATCGAAAAGTGAGTTTAAAACAAACAAAAAAGTAATTAAAAGAACTGTTTTGGGTATCGGAAAAAGGCATAATTTTTTCCGATTTCGATACCCGCAAAAGTTCCAATTTTCTCAATTCCCCATCTCGATTTCGATTAATCGTCCCAACACTAATAAATATATAAGTTTTTTTTTACGTTGATTCATTTGTTGTCATGGCAGTAAAATTAAAAGGCCAATTTCCTATCCACCATAACAATCCCCAATATATTCAATCCGAAAGTTAACTTATTTGTATATTGTTTTGTCAAACGAATGCTCATTTAAATGACAATTCAGTTTCTTATTCTATGATTCTTGTTAATTTATTATTCAATATTCTATGTTAGGAATGTTTCTTATCTTGTACTAAATATTTGATATTTTTGTTGTAAAAAGTATTTTTGAAAGTCAATTTATGTTGGAAAGTTGCAATACTTGGTTCCTCAATTTTCTCAAGCAATGCTGTGACACGAATTTATATAAATTATTACTTGTGGTAGAAGATTTTATGCCGGGGTCAAATTTGAAGCCGAAGTCGAGCCTTGTAAATAACAATGTAATCTGTTTTTGGTTTTAATGTTGCTATGGAGAAAAAACATTGAGAAATCTTAGAAATGTTATTTGAAACAAAATTCTCCTTAAAGAAGTAAGACAACCATTGAACGAAAACAAAAAACACCAAACGTGCCATTTCACCCCCACCCTCTATCAGCCTCGATTTCGAGTGTTTAAATTCAAGAATATCAAACAGACGCCCCCCTCCCGTCTTATAATTTTGCCAATGGAAGAAGAGATCTTGAAAATGACTTTCATTTCGGTTTGTTGTTTTAATTTTCTACTGCCCGGACAGCTCTTTGGCATTGAGACTCTTATCATTAAAATGCTGACCCCATGATCTCCACACTTTGGTAAGAGTGCCCCTTAGGGCAAGCCTCCGTTCAGCCAGAAATTGGGTCATCAACAGTTGGGAGTAAACGGGAGGGAAGAGAAGGAAATTAGGAGATTTCGCCGGGGGTCAAAATGATAAAGTTCAAGGTGCCACACAAATTCTGAAAAAAATTGATATGATAACAAGAAATGTGAAACACAACCCAAATTAACGTCTGCGTCGAGTGAGAAGTTATGAAATCTTTAACATTAAATTCACTCGATTTCTTTCTAATGCTCCACTGGTCCGAATATTAGAGTTTATGCAAAATATTATTAGTATATTTATGTAATATGTTATTGTCATCATTTTATTAACAATAATATTTGAAAAAATTCAAATTTTATATAGCTACAAAGGTTTTGTTCATAGAAAGTAACCTTGTGAAACTTTATTGTGTATCTGTAATATGCTCAATAAAAAGGAGAGCTATATATATATATACATACATATATATATATATATATATATATATATATATATATATATATATATATATATATGCTCAATAAAAAGGAGAGCTATATATTGATGCGAAACCCAAAAAATGTGCCAGCAGTAGAGGCAGTCGCTCGTTACGAATAAGTTTACATATATATGTTTAGTTTTGCATTATCAACCATCGAGAATGTTCCATTCATGTGCAAATCGACTGGAAGATACCAAAAGAAATGCTCGTCAAAACGAGAAAATTGCTAGTTTTATTTATGCAGACATAGCATGACTATACATAGAGAGCATGTTTCACTCGTAGTTCTGTTTATCGATTTCGTGCCAAAAATAAGGGTTTATTCAGTTTTTATTTTGAAGAAGATTCTCCAAAATGAAATCATAGAGAGCAGAGCAATAATTACAATAGATGTGTAACAATGCTGGGTTTGCATGAATAAATATGTTACCATATATAAATAGCTCTATTTATTAGTGAGCACTATTATATAAAAACATCAAAGATTCTCCAGATTTATACCTAAAAAAAATCAGCTGGAGACTTTTTACTCGGATTATATTTTTAATCCAAGAAAAAAGTTTTCAGCTGTTTTTTCCGAACAAGATAAATTTGAGTTGTTTGGTGTATATTCTCTATTTAATGAAACATGTGTAAGACACACCATATTAAAAATAAAACATGAGTGTGAAATAAATATATTTTAGGCTTTGGAATGTTTACTAGTGATATATATATATATATATATATATATATATATTTATTTATTTATTTATATATATATTTATATATATATATATAAATATTTATATATATATATATATTTACATATATATATATATTTGTATATATTTATATTTATATATATATATTTATATATATATATTTATATCTATATATATTTATATATATATATATTTATATATATATATATTTATATATATATATATATTTATATATATATATTTATATATATATATTTATATATATATATATATTTATATATATATATATATTTATATATATATATTTATATATATATTTATATATATATATATTTATATATATATATATATATTTATATATATATATTTATATATATATTATATATATATATTTATATATATATATTTATATATATATTTATATATATATATATATATATTTATATATATATATTATATATATATTTATATATATATATTTATATATATATATATATATATATATATACCCACCTTTATAGCCAATTAAAAAAAATTATTGGTATATACCAAGCCTCAAAGGAAAAGAAAAGAAAACAACAACAATTGCTCCTGATGACACTCAGATGCCCGATAGAAAGCGCTTGAGAAAAATATGGCACACCAAAAACTTCTGGATGCCATTCTGCATAATACGCCTGCCGAAATTAAAAAGACCACTCGACCAAGAGAAAAAATATCCAGAAAGATCGGGAGAAGGAATAACTCCGTCCTGTTCAAATCAAACATGTCTAAATAATGATTTGCTGACAAAATATACAAGTATATATATATATATATATATATATATATATATATATATATATATATATATATATATATATATATATATATACACGTTGATATACTTTGGAAAAGGGGATTCCAGCAGTTTGCTCTATCATAAGGAAAAATTCTATATTTTTATTTTCATATATATATATATATATATATATATATATATATATATATATATATATATATATATATATATATATATATATATATATATATATATATAGTATTTTTCAAATATATCTTTTTAAGCACAAAGTTCTATTAATAATGCCGGACTACAGCTATAAATATTTTTATGCAATCGCTTTGAATAACAGGGAACACAATTCTATATGAATTCAGCGAAAAAATTATCCTTTAATATCCAGTAGAGAAAACAAGTATTTCGGCCCATACTGATATATTTATAATTTTCACCATATATTTTTTTCTAAGGCTATACATATATATATATATATATATATATATATATATATATATATATATATATATATATATATATATATATTCAAAATTAATTAATTGACAAGATATTTAAAATTCTTATATTTATTTTTTATCTTATATGGTGGACACTATTCAATTATTCAAAAGAGTATTGGCCCATAAAATATGTTTAATATGCATTTCCATAGAACTTCCAAATGTCTTTAGAATTGATCAGGTTTGGAAATCTTCTCGAAGAATTACAGCAACCAACCCATCTCAATCAGCCAGTCGACAAGATTAGTAACTCGTGCCAAAACCAATTCTTACGAGATTACTGGATTGATTTCAGATGATTTTCTTCAATCTATTTTATCCTCTCAATCAACCCCTGGCTCTATTCAATTGATAACACGGATGACACCGACATAACGTCTATCGCTGACACGACCATCGAATAAAGCAGATTAAATCGACTTTATATCTGTGTTAATACTAATTCCTGTTTTCTTTTTATTTATTTATTCATTTTTTTTTCACCAAATATAGCGTGATTTGGTGATATAATCTTTGGCATGCGTTCGTTGCTTGAACCATGAATGTCACTTCCTTTCGACTATATCGACTCCCGGAAATGGCAATGGACTTAAGCGAGGAGAACATCGTCACTATCTTGTTCCCTGCTACTGCTAATTGCTTTGCAATTTTATGACTATTTCGAACGAGACTCGTATTATTCGAAAGTTTTATTTATTTTCACTTAATACCAATTAACACACACACACACACACACACACACACGTGTGTGTTATAAATATACTTATAATATATCTATACTCCTACAAATTTGCTTTTGTGTGTTCGTGTGTTCGTGTGTTTGTGTGTGTGTGTGTGTGTGTGTGTGTGTGTGTGTGTGTGTATATTCATATTTACAACCCTTTTTTCTATTGCTATTTATTTGCTTCCCACGAAAGAAAAATGTGGCACAAGGTCGTTTTTAATGTGAGGGAAAACCCGTTCCCATAACAAGGGCAAAATGGCAAGGACTAAAAATAATAATTGTCTCAGTATAGACGTAATTTCTCATGGGATGATCATCTTTAGATAACAATTACGTGTAATTATATTTATGAAGATATTCTATATGATATATATTTGCGTAATATTTACCTAAAAAGAAACACGAACCTCTTTTATATATATTTATGTATGCATATTGTATTTATTTTTTTAAAATTTGCCTACTAAACTCTTCCGTCACTTTTTGGTCTACAGACATGGAACTTAATATATAGGGTTTTCGAACCTATGTGAAACTTTATATTTGGGCTTTAGCCAGGAAAAATTGGTACACAACTGTGAAAATTAAAGAAATAGAATGTGGCAGGTGAAGGTCGAACGATTGCATTACGAATATGCATGCGTAACGTATTAGGTATTGGTTCATGTTTTAATTTTTAGCCTTGCAGTAAACATGCCTTCGTAGGTCTGGCATTAACGTCAAAGGAAAAAATAAATCTTAAGTTAAACGTTTTGGTTTCGATTTTCGGTGGTGACGTACCAGTTATTTTTTTTTTTTTAACTTTTTAAATCATTAATTATATATTAGGTCCAATATGATATGATAATAAATAAGAAAGCTTCATTAATCAAAAAAATTTTTACGTCCGGGAAATGCCGGGTTGTTTGCTAGTATATATATATATATATATATATATATATATATATATATATATATATATATATATATATTAGTGATGAGACGATTCTAATATCTTTCCAATTCCGCACTAAATTACCGATTCCGATACAATTACCGATTCCGATTCTTTATAAATCTCTACATATTTAGCTATAAAAGTGTTGTTTTGTCCCGATTACTGTAGAAACACATCTTAAATGTGCATGTATATTTCTCAAACCTTAAAACACACTTGTGTTTGTGGTGCTCTAGCGATTTTAGTCTTACTCGAAGCTTCAAGCAGCAAATATTTATTATTTTATTATTACTACAAGCAGTGGAAGATGTTTCTTTAACTAAAATCAAATAAACAAGATAATTAAAGGAATCGGTTTTGGCATCGGAAAATAGGCGCAAGTTTTTCCGATTCTGATACCCCAAAAAGCTACGATTTTTCCGATTCCCGATTCCGATATATATATATATATATATATATATATATATATATATATATATATATATATATATATATATATATATATAATATGAAGCTGAATGTGTGTGTCTGGTCACGAATAGGCTCCTATATGGTTTACTATTTTAAAAAAACTGATCACATGTAATGATAGAAGATGTATCGAGACACAGAAATGGGTATGTTTGATCTGGCAGAATGGTGGTTCATTAAAATTGTGGGGTCTGCGTTCGCACCTCGTACACAAAGTATGGAAATAAAAAATGTAAAAATTTAAAAAAAACGTTTGCAAGTGTTTTTGATATAGATGTACATAATAATACTTTGATAAGTATGTTTTTACTTAAATAGTGATGGTATAATAAAATTGTGGGGTCTGCGTTCGCGCCTGGCCTCCATAGAATGGAAATAGGCACAACTTTAATAAAGACTTTTCATATCTATCTGCATAAGTATACTTTGATAATTATGTTTCAGTTTGAAAAAAATATTGTATAATAAAATTATGAGGTGTTCGTTCGCACCTGACCTCCATAGAATGGAAATATGTCACAAAGTTTAACAAGGTTTTTTAATATAGATCCACAGAATATTGTGATAAGTGTTTCAGTGTGAACAAGTATGATATAATAAATTATGGGGGGGGTATCTATTTTATTTTTACTTTCCTCATATTTTGCTTTGGTTTTGATACCCCCCAAATTCGAAGCTATCTCTTTACAACCCTTCCTTTTTATAACCTATTATACTTTAATAAATCAGAGTCCATTTTCTGTAGGCTGTTTTAGAACCCAGTCAACGACGGGTACTTTTGCTAGTATATATATATATATATATATATATATATATATATATATATATATATATATATATATTTGGAAGTTTTTTGTATGTTTGTAACCGAAATGTTTTAACTGATACATATTGTTTGTTGTATCAATAAGAAGGATGTATACGTTTATGCACAATGTAACATTATGATGGCCACTGTATTGTCTTAACAAATTATCCAGATAGCATACAAATGACAAGATGTCTAGATTGAACATTTGTGGTGTAGTTTATTATAAAAATCGATTGTTTCAAAACCATCACTTATAGATAGTTTCAGGTTTGTATTGGATTGGAGAAAGCGGAAACAGAAGAGTAGGAAGTAGGCATTTGGTTTACTTTCGACCGACTTGTAATTGCGGTTTCTAATATTTAATCATAACATTTCACGATCAACAAAGGAGAAACAGTTGCCGTTTTTGGGGTCATCTGTTGCTTTGAATGGTTGCGTTTTAAATATTTTCAATCCTCTAATATTATTCACCCAATCTCTTTCTTTAACTCTTATCCTCGAGCGCTTTTTAGCCTTAATAAGTGATGATTTATTGCTAAGAAAAATAATTGAGGGAAATTATTTCTATTTATATGCATAGATGCATACGTCATTATTTAACATAAAGCTACGAAATTGTGTACACACTTTTCGACATCCTATTTTTTTACTCGTCAATGCCCTCTCCTTCCGTCCATACTAACACGAACGAAGTGTACCTATTTACAATGCCTCCCCACGGGACAGAGTTAGACACCAGGGTCGTTTTTTAACGTGGAGAAAAGGTACAAAAATAAAAAAATTGTCTCAGTCGTGAAAACCCGAATGAAGTGTAAGAGAAAAAAAAACATATAAATCGAAAAATTACTGACTTTGTGTTGAACGGACAACACATACGCGTTCTCTTTTATTTTAGAATTTTATTTAATAAGGTTGGTTGATATTTAGAATTGTGTTCTCTGTTACTTTCAAATTATAGCGCCAAAACTCTAACGTGTTCCTGTGACTGACTTGTTCTCTTGAGAGAACAAACTGGAAAAAGAAAGGTTGTTTTTATATCTATGATGTACACCGTGACCAGCCGGAATGGTCATCTTCTGAGAAGTACCGGCTTGTATATCACTTCGAAAACGTGTTTGCTAAAGCTGCGATGTTTACACAAGAAATATAAGCTGTTGTCTGAATCAGTTGCTTTTTAACGTTTTTCGAAAGTAGGGGTTAAACGTGTCTCTTGCCGACAATACGTTTCGTTCGTATGTGTTGCCACGGGAAAGGAAGGGGGCCAACTCTGATGAGGCCTTCTTTGTTTTAAGGGATTGATTTGCGGTATAAACGTTGTATACGATAGTGTTTAGACATTTTCTTTCTTATGGGAAAATAATAAACATGAAAACCACTTCGTTTTCAAGACTTCCAAAGATATATACATGTCGAAAATGACTCGTATTCCGCAAACTCTTCTATAAATAAAAACAAATAGTTATCTATCAACAGACTCACTTTATTAATGTAAATACAAGAAAACGAAGACTTTTAAAATAATCTAAAAAAACGTGACTGTTTAGTCGACATTTGATATTATGTTTCATGTTAAGAATCGCTAGAATTAGATAGCCGCTGGGTATCTGTATATTTGTTTATCTAACGCTGCTGTCCGTACGTTTTTTTCAGCAGTCACATTTTACTATGACTTTCGACATGTCTGAGGGAAAAACTAAAACACATTTTCCTTCTTTCATATTTTTCAGGGTTTTTTTCGGCCTAGAATCAAAGTATCTTTGAATAACAATGCCTACTCCCTAACTTTATCCTTTTTTCTTTTGCTATCACTGAAGTCCCACTCCTACTTAGAGCTTGGCCGGCTTATTTTGCTCTAAAAAAAGGAAAACCGTGATAGTTTATTTTTAGAAAACATGTGTGCGAGGTCTTACTAACTTGCCGTTGATTTCGGGAGATTTCCTTGTTTAGTTTTTGTTTTGCTTGTTTTTTTTAATAAAATTATAAAGATTCTTTCTAAATAAAATTCATTTTAAAACGATGTGGATATTTTTTAAGTGCGTTGGTCCAATGAGTAACTGTAATATTCTGTAACATGTTTTTTAAATAGAATTGCGAAAAGATATGAACTTTTTTCCATAGCTTAAATATTCCTTAAACTCCTAATGTGACAGATAAACGATCAACAGATAAGATCTATGATTTTTTCCGGAAGTAACTGTTTCATCTCGGAAAATACTCAGTATTTCATTAGTATGAGCAGGAAGTTGGGTGCCATTTTAGCTATGCCGTCTAAAGTTCATTCTGATTGATAAAAGTCCACGGAGCATAAAAAGGCCATACGGAGCATAAAAAGGTCAAACTTCACAGATTATTACATAAATAAGGAAAGTGCTTTTTATAAGAACGGCCAAAGTGAATGGATCCATTTAGAAATGCTGCTAACATGAAGCGACCGCAACATCTGTATTGGATTAAAGCAAACACATTCTCAGACTCTGTGTCGAGAATTCGCCTGGCACGTCTCGATTTCCGCTGTTGTCAACTAATGACAAACGTGATGATTATTAGTTTTTTGGCGGTTCCCAAGTCACTCGTTACAAATGATTTATCGATAATAACCAGCCACTTTCGCTGAATTTGGATAGTCAGCATGTTTCCACAAATTTACCAATACTTTCAATTGATTACAATATTGTTATTCAATATTCTCGCACCAGCCGTTACTAGTGATTTTTATCATGTTTGCCTTACTATTTCAGTACTCTCTTTAATTTACTTATTTACCGCAGCTTTACCTGAAAGTCCATTACAATTATGTTTTCTTTATATAGCACTATTAAATTTAGTGATTTCACCTAAAATTTGGCTCTGTAAAATGTTCGTAGGATTGATTTTGAAAAAACAACATTTATGTAGTTATAAAAAAAGTACAAATCAAACAGGTGTTCATACAATATTTTGTTGATTACAGAACTAATGACGTCATCATACGAAATTTTTGACTTCATCAGTATTATTTTGAACACCATCTATCTATATAATACGAAACATTAACACTCTTATTTTTTTGTTTGTTTATTTTCTGCCGAATGTTTTTAAACGATGAAGGAAAGGGTAAATAACATGAGACGTGGCCGGGGGGATGATATAATAGCAAAGAAATCACATAAATAAACGACAGGAGCAAACAGAACAGAATTAAAACAGAATTAAAGCAGAATAACCGCTAAAAGCTTAGATATATTAGTGTCAAGATCTACTTTATATTATTTGGATTATTAATCTCATCTTGGATGTTATTCTTACAACGTTTCGGTCAATGTAACTTCCAACATTTTTTCGACCGTGTCTTATCAAACAAGGCAATTTCTATGACCAACTCGAGGATTTGTATGAAATTTTGAACGGAACCTGTCACAGGATAAAATTGATCTTGTTCTGTCAGCTATAACCGGGTAAAAGTCTTAAACAATTCTCTTTTTATAATCTTAGTATCGCCTGTACTGAGGATTGAACCTTGAACTTCCCGAAGTCTGTCGCTTAGACCTGCCTATTAATTAGCTTTTACCACTGACATGCAGAAAACATTTTCAGGGCAGGTGCTCAATTGGAAAAAAATAAAACGGTGTCTCGGTTAGTTACAGACCTACAATACATTCCTCTGAAAAGGGCACTTTTAAAACACGAGTAAAAGGGGCATGTGCTTTAGCACTTCTAGCACCCCCTCGCTGCACGTTCCAGGCTTTTACTCGGGATTTCAGGCGATATTACAAACATAATTAAGGATTATTTAAAACTTCTACTCTGTCATAGAATGAGAACAGTCTAACTTTGTTGATTAAATATTGGATTCTGTTCAGATTCTATAGTGTAACAGGATGCATCTGAAGAAAATCAAAGATTGGCTGAAACGTTGTGAGAATAATATATAAGATGAGAACAGTAGTCCGAATAATCCAAATACAAATTTATTAATACTCATTTAAGGAACTTCTGAACTTACTGCCTCAATAGCCGCTTACACGCCAGTGTGTAAATAAGCTTAAGCAGTTATTAAAATTGAATAAATCATTTTTAATTTAATTCATTTTCCTGTAAATCATTTTTATTCTTTAATCAGTTTTAAATCAAATTTATCTGTAGATCTATTCCGTTCAATAAAAATGAACGTATTAATAAAATATCATTTCATGGCTCGCGGCACGTTCAAAACTGAACCGTGTTTTTTTTTTTTTTTGTATTTTTTTTTTGTATTTTTTTTTGTATTTTTTTTTTTTGTATTTTTTTTTTTTTTTGTATTTGTTTATTATTTATTTATTTATTCTATTAAGTTCTAGCTACCGGTTCGTTTTACTGTTAAACCAACCTCCAAAAAAGGGTTGCACATAAAGAAGTAGCTGACTAGCTAAACGCCGGAAGGTCATGTGACAAGTGTCACCCTAAATGATTGATGTGGCTTCTTGGGTTTAATCTGCACAGCGAGATTATGGATTATTTTACTATTTTCACTACTATTTTTAATTAAAAAAAAAAACAGAAAAAGGAAACAATTATTATAAGGATGGTGACGCGTAACAACTAAAGTGTAAATATCATAAGTAATAACGTTGCTAACAAAACCGTTTACTGCATTAAATCAGTTTTAAAAATCCAGTTAAGTGACGAGTGAACTGAACTCGTGTTGCGCTGTTTTCCATGTACATGCGTCATGTATATGCATATTTAAGCTGTAGAAAATAATTATAACATGTCAGTGAATATGACGATTTGATCATTTCAGATATTTATTTAAAATATAAAAGATTTCTTTTTTGTCAGTATAATTACCATTACAAACAATATGTTATATGTCAGTTTGAATCACCAACATTTTCCAGTTATATTAAACTAAAAGAAAACACGTCACATGCGGGTAGATTGATTCACTAAACCGAATAGCTTCGCGCCACTTTCATGTCCTATAAGAAGATTAAAATCAGTTCAATTTTGTTCAAAATCGATTACATGATTTTAATTCTGAAAGAATTTTTAAGTGCATACGTATGGGGTTTCCAGAAAAAAATTAAAATTCAGAGATGTTGGCTTAACTAGTGCTTACAATTATGGATAAAATTTTGATGCAAAATTGAAATATTTGCATTTTCAAACCTACATTCTACAACCTAAAATCCATTTAAAATGCATCAAAAACTGATATTTGGGGCATATTTATTTCTTGATGCCTAATGCTTATTGTTAAAATTTCACAAAAATCGACTATAACTGAATTTTCACGTACGTTTTCATTCCCTTTTGAATACAACTAAATTAAACTAAATATAGCCCACATTAGGACATCTTACGGGAAAATACAGCCATTCTAAGGGGGCAATGGGTTTTCTAAAATAAACATGATATAACCAGCAAGAAACTCTCCTCATCTTTCGAAGGAGCAATTAAGATCTGAGATGATGGTTCCGTACAAGAGAAAAAACATACTCTTCTCTGATATTAGCTTGAAATACTGAAAATAGGTAACTTATAATAAAATTTATCTCAAAAAGATCTAATTTACAAGTAATATTCGTCAAAGAAATAAGGTTAGAATCTGCGCATTCGACGAAATGCTTTGAAGCTTCGTAAAAAATTCCTAGAGTAACTAAATTCCTGTTTACACAACGGAAACAAAAAGGTGAATGAGCGTAAGTCGAGCTTTTAAAGAACTCATCCGTATATGTCGAGTCGGCGCCAACAGGACGGCTAGCGAGTAGATGTTAAGCAACATTTCAATCCAAAAGCCTCAATCGTCAGTTTTGCAGTTGGGCTTTTCTTGTCTCCCACTAATACAAAATGTGGCACAAGGCTATGGTGCGGAGAGAGCCATTTCACTCGAGGAGCTACTTTTGGGCACAAAATTACCCAAGAACTAAATAATCGGTATTCCCTGTTAGTGATACCTCGGGCGATCGGTAAGAAACGCACCTCTCCATAAAGAGGTAATACTTGGTAGGGGGCACCTCTTAGGACTGAGCTAATCCCGCAAAATGAAAGTCTAGTACTGCCAAGACAGTCCTGATGCTGTCGGGCTGAGTGGCGAGAACGCATCTAATAAATGAACTAATTTCAAATTGTGTACCACTAACATTTGTCCTATTCTTATAAAAACTATATCAGTTGACAACAATCTGCATCAACTAAACATTAAAGTATTTTTACTTAAATTACGTTTCCTATTAAAAAGTTGTATTTTTTTTAGATTATTTTTATAGCAATAAATCAAATAAAATGATACTACGTTCATATTATATGCCCAGTTTTATCAAGGATTTATTGTTATCTAAGAATGGCGGCACACAAAATAATCATAATAAGCAACTGTCTGTAAAAGTAGGCGATATCGGTCGATGACTGAGTCGAGGGATTTCTAGGACCAAACGATTATCGGTGAGAGAGTAAAAAAGAAAAATGTTTATACAACAATATGAAAGCGATTGAAATGTGCTTGTTCAGCATCGCGGGGGCTGAGCATGAATCTCAAAGACCATATGTGGAAGCAACCCCACATATAAGACCATTGACCTTGTGGCAATCAGTTATTGGTCAATTGTCACTATCCAGCTCCCCTACCCCCAGGGGAGCTGGTCCCCATTTCTCCAATCTCTCCACATGAAAAAACGGCTTTGTGCCTAATTTGCTCAGTGGGGAAGCAAATAAATGCACAGCATCTCGGTTTGAACAGTTTTCTTAGAAAATCATCTAAATATTTAGTTTATTCAGTTAGCAACAGTTTTAAGGTTGTCACTTTGGCAATGACATGGGATTCTTTAAACATCACTCGTATGATGCATGAGCAAGTCTCCTGCAGAAATGGAAATGCAAAATATTGAGTAAAAGAACAAGCAAAACAACTTTTCAGACAATATCGTTTATTTAGTTGCCTTATTTATGCAAGAGAGGTCTCAATATTATATATATATATATATATATATATATATATATATATATATATATATATATATATATATATATATCACACTGAATAGCTAAGAAGTCAGTCTGTGAATGACTGACGAATCTGTCTGTGAATGACTATGTGCACTATTTCTCGGGTTGAGCATATATAAACGTATAGCGTGTAAGGCAATGCTCTTTGTTTAAATAAATCGAGTTTCCAGCGTTTGATAATGTGTATCATTGTCATTTCACCCACCATAACAGCTGTCAAATGACCTAGGGTTTATAAGTTCCGAGTGTCTAGCTTTAGGCAGTTGCTTGTCTAGTCGCACTGAAGAGCTGTGATACAATGAAACAGTCTTCTCTCTCTCTCTCTCTCTCTCTCTCTCTCTCTCTCTCTCTCTCTCTCTCTCTGTCTGTGTGTGTGTGTGTGTGTGTGTGTGTGTGTGTGATAGAATGAATTAAATTCGGCATGATGAATGTTTGACGTTATAATGAAAGGCAGAATACTTAAATTTCAAATTGATTTCCATGATTTTATGATCAAAATAATTGTCTGGTATTAAACTTTTCCGTTATTCTTTACTCTCAAATATTTGTCCTCTACGCTGAATACGTTGGGCTTGATATTGGTAAATATGACCTATTCGTAAATATATATTCATGATTTTATATCCTTTATATCAGAGTGAATCTATATAATTATCGCCTTCCTTTGAAATAAAATCATTCGCTGATGCACGAAAAAAACGATGTACGCCTGTGTGAGCGTTTTCATTTCTCATTGCAATCGGTGTCAATCAATTGACCATCAGTTGTGATGCACTCGCGTTCTATTTCTCGCCTTCTTTTAATCTCGACGCCAGGTGTCTGCCTAATAACAGTCTAATGAGCATGATTTAAACCCTGAGTGTCACACCCTTATCTTTCGGAGTGGGGTGGGGGGGAGAAAATAAACAAACCAGTCGAGTGGAATTTACTTGGAAATTCGCATCACTAAACAATTCTCCACTAATTTGCATAAATACATCTTTTTTCTCTCAAACTATTATCGCTCATCACATACGCGCGTGCGCACACACACACACACACATACATATTTTTTATAAGAGTCATCGTTTATTAAGACCCAAAGATACTCGAGGATGAGGGTTAATGAGTATAAGGTGACCACTGAGATAACAGCTTAGTGATCGATAGTGGTGGAAGTTGGGTAGAATTCGATTATGTAGGGAGGGGGCGAATATATATGTGTATGTGTATATAAAAGAGTATATATATATATATATATATATATATATATATATATATATATATATATGTGTGTGTGTGTGTGTGTGTGTGTGTGTGTGTGGTGACCCGTTGTGTTAGCCATTGGATCAGATTTTTTTGTTGTTTTTTTTATTACATTTTCACCCCAAACAAGGCACATTGCCACTATGGTGTAGGGGGCTACTATCAGGGGCAGCAACTAATGGGGCGCTATTTTGGGATTTGGGCAGCAAGATGCGGGTTCACGTTACACTTTAACTTCTGCATGTCAGTACATTGGGGAAGCAGGGACCTGGAATGGAATTCCAGAGTCTAGCTGTTCTGGGGAAGAAACTTCTGGAGTAGAAATATCTTTTACATCTACGGATCTCTACTGTGTGTGGGTGGGATTTAGCTGCCTGTTGGGTTCGTCGAGGGTGTCTACGTCGTGGGGGCACAAGTGTCTGCAGTTCGTCAGAGTATTCACCATTAAAATACTTGTAGAACAGGCAGAGCGATGCAACGTTTCGTCGATGGGACAGAGGCTGAAGCTTAGATGCCAGTTCAGGCCCTATCAGATTGGCGACTCTCTTTTGAACCTTGTCTAGGAGCGAGAGACTAGCAGCAGATGCACCAGCCCAAATGTGACAGCAATACTCCATACATGGGTGAATGGTGGCCTTATAGAGGTACAGGATACTTTCAGGTGTCAGTAGTTTTCTAGCATGGTAGAGAGAGCCTACTTTCTTCGCAGCAGCCCTGGCAATGTTTTCAATATAATTGTTCCAACTCATGTTTCCTATGAACGTTAGGCCAAGCAGTTTGAAAGATGTACTCTCAGACAGGGAGTCACTGGCCATTGCTATTGGTGGCAGAGAAGGTTTCTTGTAATTATTGAAGGAAACCAGTTTAGTCTTGGCAGCATTGAATGTGACCATCCATTTTTGTCCCTGTTCCACTACAGATTGGAGATCATCCTCTAGTGTTTTTGCCATTTCTTTAGTTATGTGCTCCTTTGTTTTCCTGTCATGCCTGTTATAGAGTGTGGTGTCATCAGCATATATACCCATCTCAGAGGCAGTTTTGTCGGGGAGGTCATTAATAAATATTAGGAACAATACAGGTCCAATGGTAGACCCCTGAGGCACTCCCGCATTTATATCACACTGTTTAGATGTACGACCGTCAAGGACAACCTGGATTTTTCTCTTATCTAAGAAGGATTTAATTATGTTAAGTATTGTACCAGTGATACCGTATGATTTAATTTTCCTGAGGAGACCCTCATGCCATATCATGTCAAAAGCCTTACGTAAATCTAGAGTTAGGGCTCTGCCCTCCCCCGCTTTGTCCAGTGAATGGTATATACGTTCAGAGATTACAGTGAGGATGTCTGCTGTGGAACGGGCTTGTCTAAATCCATATTGTTTGTCAGTGAGAAGTTTAGTATCTGTAAGGTGCCGAACTAGAGCCTGGCTAATTATGATCTCAAATATTTTGGCGAAAAGTGAGAGAAGGCTAATGGGGCGATAATTTAATGGGTCAGTTCTTTCGCCAGAATTCTTGAATACTGGTACAACAGAAGCGGTTTTCCAACAGCCCGGAAAGCAAGATTCATTAAGGCATTTGCTGTAGAGTTTGGAGAGAACTGGAGCTACTTCGGCTGAGCACTTTTTTAATAGCACAGCTGGGATGAGATCAGGTCCACATGCTTTTGAAGTGTCAAGGTTTTTTATGATAGCGTGTACCTGAGCAGGGGTGATTTTTAGATCGTCTAGCGTGGCGTCTGTCAGGCAGGGGCTGGTTGGAAGGGTCCAGCGTGGAGCTTGAGGCAAACCGGCTGGCAAGCATATTAGCCTTGTCGGTTGCTGAGCAAACAACCTCGTGATTGTTGGTTAGTGGATTAATTGTTGATTGCCCATTTATTCTCTTTCTGTTCGCTATATGTGTCTATGTGTGTACTGTTGGGTTTCATTCAATAATCATGATTGCTATTCTTTATTATTATCAAAATTGTTCAAATATAAGCGAATGTCTATATTTTTTTTGTATTCATAAGTATCTTACGCGTGTTTTGCTGTTTTTTTTTTTGGGAGGGGTACATGGTAATCCCCACTTATCAAGGCTCGGAAGCTACTCCTGGGGCCTTGTTGGTGGGGCATTAGAATACGCCGACTGCCCCCCTGCAGAGTGTAAAAGTCCCTCAATGGGGGTCCTGGATATGACCTTAATCTATATCCAGTGGTGAGGCCCCAGCTTGTGGAGCCACCCTTTAATTACCATTGCTCCCAAGTCCACTCTAACCCGAAGTGGTAGTACCTGTTAGGGTCCCAACTGTGGGTTAAATAAAAACCGACGTGAAAACAACAAATATATTCTATCAAAAAAAAATTTCTTCAGAATCTTTTGATTCGGCATTAAATAACCCGAAAAGGGTTGATATGCCGTAAAACAAAAACAACCAACCAACCAACCAACCGGCCACTCCGGGATAAGAGTTATTGCGTGTAAAGTAATCAATGGGATAATATCGCGGTAATTGTTAGTAATGGAGATTTTATAAAGTGTCTTACTTAAGGGGGCGGTTTATCAGGAATTTGATTATGTTGGACTTGAAGACATCCAAGTTGTAGTCAGGCGGGAAACAAGCAAACGGAAAAGAGTTCCATAGGCGTGCACTTCTAAGAAAGAAACTTTGTTCATGGAATCTATGTTTTGATTTAGGGACAGATAAAGAGTGGGGAAAATTATTGACAGTGGTTTCAGCTAGAAGGGTGTTTTTCGTGAAAGATTGGCGAGGGGGGACCAGATTGGAGTTCAGACGAGCACTTGCCATGGAAATAACGATAAAACAAAAACAGGCTCGCAACGTCTCTTCTGTGGGAGAGAGGTTGCAGGGAAGAGAAAAGGGCATCCCCCACTAAGACACGAAGTCTTTTTGTACTCTGTCAAGGCAGGATAGGCTGTTTTTAGCAGCTCCAGCCTAGAGATGGCAGCAGTACTCCATCCTTGTGCATGTATGTTGCCATTACACGACTCATCTGATACAAACAAATATTAAAAACAGTCGCACATAGATGGATGGAATAAAGAGAAAGAGAATGTTTCAAGGAAGAACATGGTTTGCTTCTTGCTAATGGAGACAGATGGCTTCGTTGGAGGGTTAGAATCGCACGATCAGCGGCAATTATATCTTCCTCCATTGATCATTCCGGAAGGATGACACATTAGTGTCTATAGGCATCAATAATAATAATAATAATAATAATAATAATAATAATAATAATAATAATAATAATATATACACTTTGTTCTCGGCAGCCGTGTAGAAAGTATATCTTATTTTTCTTTTATTAATATTATTGGAATTTTTCCCCCATTTTTCTTGTACATATTGGTGAATTATTCCACGGATTTCGGGCTCTTGGATTATTTTGGACCATCTTCCAAGTACGCGATTTCCTTCGATTTTACTTGTGCGAATGGAAAATTAAATTAACTTTCTTGGACTTACATTTTTGGATTTTACCGTCATTGGGTGCTTTTCCTTCCACCTGTCCATTCACGTGAAATCACCTTTTTCTTCACCATGTTCCCTCTGCTTCACTTTTTGTTATCAAGTAAGATCTTTGACTGACTTGCAGTTTCATCAAATACTTTTGTATGCAAAATCCGATCCCGCATTTTGCTAATTCTTACCCTCTGATGAGAAGGAAAGTATTTCTTCGAAACTCCGCGGATTAAGGACTATCCACTTATTAAGTGTTTCCTTTTCAGATTAAATATGTTTTTAACTCTTTTTCAAAGTGTTTTTAGCATGTTTTATTAACTACTTGCTCTTATTATAAGCTCTATCTCCTATTTGGTTTTACTGAGCTTTTACATCCGGTTGAGATTACTTTATAAATATTAATTCTTTAATATTTATAATTTACTTTAGTTTTACCATCTTGGATTATTTTGGTAAATTTAATTGTAATTTTTATTTTATTATATATATATATATATATATATATATATATATATATATATATATATATATATATAATACTTTTCTTTTATCCAACTATGTAGTTATATTTCCTTTTGTTTGTAATAGACAATTCTAATCTTTTTATCCTTTCTTCTTTTATTATCCTTTACTGTTAATAAACAGAATAATAAGAGAGAGTGATAGATACAGTTTAAATAAGGAAGTAACTATTAAACAATCAAAAAGAAAAAGGGTAATAAAGATGAGATGGATAATGAAATAATTGTAATTTACAGCTAATTATGGCGTTTCTGAATTTTTGATATGAGGATTGTTTATTTTTAATGTTATTCATCGAACTACTCTTTCTCATCTTGAGTGTGATTTTCACAACGTTTCGGTCGAGGTAACCTCCGACCTTCTTCTTGAATATGCCAATGAATAATAATACAGTTAATTATGGCCATAAAAAATGGAATTTATTTTAAAAAATGATTGATTCTATCTCGAAATGAAGGAATATTAATCATGTATTTTGTGTGATTAAAATATGTAAGGAAGCCTCATGTAAACAGACGGCGATTAACTCTGCTTTAGTATTATATATATATATATATATATATATATATATATATAATCAGCATAGCGATAATAGCTTAGTACCAAAAGTAACGATTTCTTTATTTTCTGTGAATCCTTTTCTGAAAGATCTTTTACAGAAAACCTAACGTTACATTTGTGATAGCTTTCCAATGAAAACAGCCAAACATACAAAATAAGAGTTTAGTCAACAAATAATTGCAGTTAAAAAAACTATATTTATTGAATAACTTCATGATTTACCCATATGATCGTCATAAAGTGTTATTACTAGGGTTATGACAACAGCATATTGTTTTCATTGTTTGATTCTCAGGTATATATCCATTGATATCTTTTATGTTTTTATGTAGGTTGATGCGGTTCTCAGTTGATTAATTGTGTCTAACTGTGTCGGATATATACCAGAGAGTCAAAATAATGAAAATAATATGTTGTTTTCATAGCCCTAGTTATAACATTAAAAATTACGTACTGGTGGAATCTGACTTTAACTCAATAGTAGCATATCGCATTGCTTTTGCTTCAGTATAGATAGCTCTTCATAACTTCTGTTGCTCAGAGACTCTTGACTAGACGATAACAGTCAAGGATCTGATCTTGCCAATACGCCCGGTAGAAACTAGGCCATTTTGGTGATCTGTCGAGTTGTGGTATTGGACCTGGGTAGTTCCACATCCACTCCGCAGCACTGCCTTCGCTCTTTCGGGAAGAGTTAATGGTAACTGCATGGTTCTCTGACCGCCTACTGCCGATGAGGCTATCCAGGAATTTTTTAATAGGTTAGTTCTCTGAAGTGGCTAGGGGCAATAGCGTGATTCTCCATCTTCAAACCTTGTGTCACATTTTCCTACCGTTGGAAGAAAGTAAATATCCAGTATTGATGGCTTTTTATAAGGTTGTTTTCGATGGAAATTAACAGCCATTAGCATAAACCTTACATTTGATAACAGCCCCAAAATCTTAAATCAAGTTTAAATCAGTGTAGATGTCAAAATTGACTAACACTGTTTGGGTTATCACATGGAGAGCGATAGGATTAGTTTTTATTATGCATAAAAATGTACCTTAGCAGTTAAAGGCGTATGTCGTCTAAATAAGACATTTCTTCAGGAGATTGCAAAAAGGCAGCAAATGTCAGTTTTCTCCCTCGTATGCTCCAATAAACTAACAAGTCTATCCATATAATAAATGGTTGTTTTATCTCGACTTTCTTTTATTGGCATATAATTAATACTGGAATAAGATTCTGTTAACAAAACTATCGTCTGAACTAAAAACAATTGAACAAAGAAAAACTTTTAGCAATTCGAAAATATAACTTTAGAGGTGAATACATTTGATTTCTATTGGAAACGACTAATTGAACACAAGTTTCTATTTTCATTAATTAGACCACGAAAAGAGATTAGCCAGTTTTTAGCATGTGCAATGTGAATAACTGTTTATCTATTCATATTATTTAGATTCTTCAGGCCCTTGTGCTTATCTTGAGTGTTATTTTCACAACGTTTCCAACCTTCTTTAGGCGTGTCTTGTCGAAGAATCATAATAATATGAATAATCAATTACAGAATAGAGGTTATTTTCTATATATTGTCTATATTCTGGATATAAGAAAAATGTTGCACACAACGTGCATATGTGGAAAAAGAAACGATTATTATACTAAGGCTGAGTTAATCAGTTTTTTCTGTATATTTTAATCAGACAAAATATATAGTAAAATATTCCTTGATCCTGGAATCATTTCAACTGTTCTACTTAACCGTAATTTGCAAACCATTTATTCATAAATTCAAGATATCCCGACTTCCGTAAATACTCTTCTCAGTTACACGTGTTTGGGTGGAAGAGGTAGAGGGTGAGTGTCATTGTGCAGAGAGTTGTTTCATTGACTATCAACTCCAAACGGACATTTAAAAATATATTGTTACGTTAGAAATTACAGACGTACAATGTTCATGGGATATGTATAAAAAAATAGGATATGTGTACTTACTGTGCTGTTGTTGTACACATCCGCGCGTACGAAAGAGAAAACCTGAATGCTAATTAGACACTCAGTGTTTAAGATCTCTCTGTACCCCCTCGCATAAGAGTATTTTTGCTACAATTGAACCCCGACTACATATTTAAAATAAGCTCTCCTCAGTGTGGCTAACCAACACTGGCTAATACAAGGAATGATGCACCTTCTTCAAGTGATATTGCCTCAAGTAACAGCATGAAGCCGAATCCTCAACCAGGTTCGAAATATTCTAGTCCTGAAATCCGGTAGGAATAAAAGACTAAAAAAGACAGATATACTATTACATTTTAAGATGGTCTATTTAGGGAGAGAGAAATAATATTCTTAACTTCTTTACTAATTACTCAACTATTTTCCAATCAGGCGTTTCTTATACGATCTTATGCCTTGCTAAGACTCTTAATTCCGTAGACGTACTCGTATGGAGCTACTGACTTCCCTGGAAAAAAAACGAGGATATTTTTGTAATGACTCGACAGAGTTCGTGTCTAAACAACGTGTAACACGTTGGCACATAGCACGCACATAGTTATAACGGCGCCATTGCAATTATCACATAGCTTCACTAATGCCATCTGTTGGCGTCGCCCGGAGTTAATTACGATCAACAAATAAAACGACTCCAGTTTAACGACATAAAGAAGCGAATACGTATGTTTTGAGGGCACAACATTTCAATCTATGGTGACTAATAAGTTGCGTTTTTGTTTTATTGTTTCTTTTAGTTTTGATTCTTGTTTTTTATTTCGTTTTTCTTTAAACTGTGAGAAAGACAGAATTTGTTCGTTTATTTTGTAACAGGAAATGAAATTCAAAAAATGCGGAAAGCGTTTCAAAACCTATTGAAATCATATCAAAGATATATTTAGCCAGAAATTAAAAATAAAGGTTTAATTTCCTCTAAATAAATGCATGTTTAAAAATTGTTCTAACAAAAACTTATGGGATTTTTATTAATATTTCGTGGTAATGTGTTTAATTGGTTGTTAAAAATTAGTAACACTGATATCTCTTGATCAGGTTCGTAATATAAAAATGTCGGTTTGAACTGTTTAACTTAATATATGGCAGTGTACTATTTTGATCGGTTGAGTAGATTGTCCCATATCCAATGATCAGATCACTTGTCAAAATTAAAAACGTGCTATAACACACCGATGGACCATCTCTTACATTACGTGGATCGAAGCTTTGATTGGCTGACTAATCACAAAGTAGTAGAAACATAAGGAATGGGTTATGGTTGGTTTGCGAATCAAGTATTTTTTATTCCGTCCAAGTGGATCAAAGGCGATTGCAAATTGCATTGTAATGATAACTTAACTTCTGCATTCATGACCTGAACGTTTTATCTTTCTGTTGCAGATATTGATGGTGTGAGACGCTGAGAAAGCCACCCCTGCATAGACGTGCGTCAGAAACAGAGGTGTTTCATGGAATTCTGCCAGGCAGAGGAAATTGAACCGATCAACATTCACCGGCGCCTGTTGAACGTGTACGAAGTCGGTACAGTTGATGTTTGCACGGTTACAAGATAAGTTCGTCAATGGCTGGGTGGCGATAGAGATATGAGTTACAAAGCGCGATCAGAACGCCTATACATACCCCCCCCCAAAAAAAAACAGTGTGCGTCTCAAATAACTACTCCACGCTGATTGGCAGATAACGGTGAATGAAATGCGTGTAGAATTAAATATAGGTGTCAGTGCACTGAAAACGATAGAATGATAGGATACAACAAAGCGTGTACTAGGTAGATTGCACAAATGTTCACACAGGATCAAAATGAACACCGACAGGATGTCAGAACTTGTTGAATCAGTACGAAGATGAAGGTGACGGATTCTTGGGCCGCATCATCACTGGCGACAAACCGTGGTGTCATCACTTGCAAGCCGAAATCCGAACAGCAGTCGATGGAATGGCACCACTTACGCTCCCCAGCAAAATTGGTAAAATTCAGTTATAAAGTTACACTCTTCTGGAGATTTGGATGTTCAATACAAGCGACACTCAAAATGTAATTGCGAATATTGGCTGACGGAACGAGAGTTAACTAGTCTAGGATTAAATAAAAGGTTTTGTTCGAAATTCCGTGCGGATTCCTGAGTTTGACAGAAAGATTCCCGAGTTCACCAAGATACATGTGGAGAAGGTCAGATGTTACATCAACTGTGATATTATGAAAATAACACTGAAGATGAGAAGAGTAGTTGAAGAATCCAAATGCCAAATACCTTTGAGCATCAGTCTGTAGTGGAATGGGGACTAAAAATGGATGGCAACATTTAATGCTGACAAGAGTAAGCTTCTTTCCTTTAATAATTACATGAAACCTTCGAGACCACGAATAGTTATAGCTAATGATACATGACCTGACATAGCTTCGTTCAAACTCCTCAGTTTATGGTTCACAGGGAACGAGTTGGAACAGATACATTAAGGGCATTGCTACTGCTGCTGCGAAAAAGGTGGGCTCTCTCTACCGTGCTAGAAATTTACTTACGCCTGAAAGTATCCTGTACCTCTATAAGGCCACCATTCACCCATTTATGAAGTATTGCTCTCACATTTGGGCTGGTGCATCTGCTACTAGTCTCTTACTTCTGGACAGATTTCAAAAGAGAGTCGCCAATCTGATAGATCCCAAAGCGTAAGCTAGGCTGCAGCCTCCGTGCCATCGATGAAATGCTGCATTTCTTTGCCTATTTTACAAGTATTTTAATGGTAGATGCTCCGAGGAACTACTAGCCCTCAACATAAATACCCCCGACAGACCAGACAAGCAGCAAAATCCCACCCCTACACAGTAGAGATCCCCATATGCCAGAAAGCCTTCTACTCTAATAGTTTTTTCTCCAGAACTGCTAGACTTTAGAATTCCCTTCCGGCTTCCTGCTTTCCCAACTGTACTGACATGCAGAAGTGTAATGTAAGCAGACACCTTGCTGTTCAACTCCTTACATAGTATTCCTGCAAGTTATGTCCCAAATATTAGCTCCCTACATCAAAGTGGCACTGTGCCTTGTTTAGAGTGAAAATGCAATTTTGAAAAAATACAAATAATTAATCCTCATCTTAAACAGAAACGAAAAGTAGTTTCATATTTTCTCTAGCAAAGATCAACTATTCATTTCGTTTGGTTATCACCTTCATATTTACTTTGTAATCAACTGGAACTGCCAATTTGAAAGTCTTTCGTTCTCTCTGACTTCTAGCTTGGAAAAAAATCACGTTTTCCATTTCAATATGGGCTTCTTTTTGTGGCTGTACCATCTGTATATTCAAAATGCAGTTGTTTCTACCACGACCGTTGAAATACTTTCCTAACCCAACCCATATTTTTATTCCCCTTTTCGAACAGCTTGCTGCATTCATATTATAACATAGATTCGAAAACTTAAGGGCGAAACTAAAATAGTTTGAGCAATTTACGAATCTGTAGCTTCAGCTAATTCCAAATATTCACATACGAGTATTTTATAACAATCTCAAACGAACAAATGGAAGACAATATATTGCCGGAAAAAAAAGTTTACATCATTCTACAGTTTCATAAATTACCTGGCTTATGATACCATTCTCTAACTGTATAATTTAGATAGACCCTTAGAGCCTATCTGAATTATACAGTTAGAGAATGGTATCATAAGCCAGGTAATTCTACTGGCACATCTGAAGAGGTGCCGTATACGTGACTCTTCGTTGCGTTGACAAAATTCAAAATCGACATCGAAAGCTAGATAGGAATGATTACTTACTGCCTTTTTCCCACATAAGAAACGTTACTAGCCTGTCTCTGCACGTTCGTTATTTTATAGAAGGTGCTCGACTGAGCTCCAACTTGTAAGACATTCACAGTAATAACTCGTTTTCTACACCATCAGTAAAAAAACAAATATTTAATTTCTTCTTCAATTTCTGGCGGAAGCTTTCTTTGTTGCAACGGCTTCTCATCTGTGAAGCACATTACCATATGACTACTTCACTGCAGGTTTCAACACAATCACCTTCAAATTCTACGTCAGCAAATGTAATACCATCAACAGTTATTGTAACCGAGTTCAGTCTATGAGTCATGCCATGATGCTCATCTTTTAACTAAAAACATTCACCTCATTAACCTCGAGTGGATTTTAGTCTTGATAAACAGTGACTCATTAGTAAAACCAAAAAGCTCATTCAAATGTAAGTACCTCAAATTAGGCCGTCTCAACAAGGTTTCCATCTCTTCATTTCGAAGATATTTCCAGATATAACTTTTACTGATGAGGTCTAACTACAAAAAGTTCATTTTGTGTTTCTTTCTGATTTTGCGTATTCATTTTTAGAAAGAAAATCGCTGTAAAACCTAAACTCCACTTAAATCGTTCTATGAAAAGCTATATTTTTTCGAGTGTGTAATTATTTTAGACAAGCATCGTATGCTTCAAACATGGCCTGGTTATTTATGTATGACGATGCGGGTTCGTTTAAAAGCTCATTCCGTAGATTCTGGTTCATGTTTTAAATCAGTTTCTTCGGTATTTAGTTTCAATTTATGGGGAGACAACCCTGACAACATTTTTTAACAAGATTCGACGCAGACATTTATTGCCAATTCCTCTTGATCGGTTTACTTTATTTTGCTTTCTTCTCGGAAAGTTTTGCATTCTCATCCTCCTTTTTTTTAATTTTGTTTTTCTTTCACGTTTCTTCTTAGCATTTAACACATTACCTCTTGTATCTTTTTTCTCTTCTTTATCAATCTTACATTTTTACTTGTTTCCCTTTTCTTTCTTTAATTTTCCTTTTAATTTGATCATCATCATCATCATCATCATCATCATCATCATCAATACCACAACTCTCAAATCAGTATCTTCTATATCCTCTGTTAGCAATACTTAACTATTTTTTTCGTTTTCTGTTTTGATTTAGTATTATTTAAATCCTTAATTTATTTTTAATTACTTTATCGATTATATTTTCTTTAGATCAAATACATCGTTTTACTCCATATTTTCTCCAATCCTTCCTCCCTTTTCTCCTTTTTCCTACTAAACGCCAAGGTTTATTCTTGGTTTTTCCTTCAATCAATTTCATTTTTTTTAACTTTCTTCAAATAACATTTTTATTTGCTTTTGTTTCTTTTCTTTTTATTCTTTTTTTACCGATTGTTAATCCATTTCGTCCTCCTTTTCTATTCTTTTCACATTTAAATTATCCTTTCTGTCTTGCCACTGCGTTCTCGACGCTTTGGCAATTACCCTGAGTGTACGTCTCTCTGTTATTCTATACCAGGACAAGCGATCTAAGGTTAACGCCATCAGAAAAACATTAGACACATAAACATAATTGCTTTGCCAACAACAGCAGCAACAAAATTTCCATTTACTCCAATTTCATGTCATTTAGATTCAGCAATTCATAAAATATTGCTAAATCAGACATTGACAAGAAAAATGGCCAGAAAAAGAGCCGAAGAAGGAAAAAACTTTAAATTCTAATTACACATTAACGGGACACGAAA